>NC_143013.1:252727572-253044714 GCF_055824585.1 Amblyomma mixtum
CCTTACAGCAACCCACAATTGCCTCACAATTGAAGTTGACATCCACGAATCCTGGAGTTGAGTTGGCTTTAGTTAGCCTGCGCAGGATATCCTAGGCGCCCAATGTTGCGTCGAAATAGAGGTCTTTCTCTCTATTTCTCCATTAGTGGTAGGGGTTACTATAAAAGAAAGCACCGGTACTGAATGACGGAAGGAAAACTGAGTAGTAGGTTTCCGGACAGATGCTCCTAAGGAGATAGAAATCTCTCGAAGATAGAGTATGTTGAAACAAACAAACAAACAAACAAACAAACAAACAAACAAACAAACAAACAAACAAACAAACAAACAAACAAACAAACAAACAAACAAACAAACAAACAAACAAACAAACAAACAAACAAACAAACAAACAAACAAACAAACAAACAAACAAACAGTTTAGATTTCTAGAGTTTATTTCCGGAGAATCAGGAGGGTGTTTTTCGCAGGTCACTTGTTCTTGTGAAATTCAGGAGTTATCAGCGTTTGCGTTTTGCGTTGCACAATACTTGGAGTTTTGTAATTTTACTTATTTAGTTCCAAGCTTCAAGCGATAGCCATCTCATACAGAAATATGCAGTGCCTCTAATATAAGTTAGAGAAAATTTAGCTGCAGATGCGTTTCGCGGCATTTTACAACTGGTTGTAACATCTGCAAGCGTACATGGCAACGTTTGTGCCCCCATTTGCTTCACGTCGACCCTTTCTGTTTAGCGCCCCTAACACCGGAAACGTCCTTTCTACTTTCGCGCTGGGTGCGAGAAAACCTGCACATTCAATGCTCCGCGTGAAATGACTGGCGCACCTTGAACACGTATCCGCTAGGACGGCATCATCGGTTCGACGGATCTCACACCGCATACAGGCATATATTGCAGGAACTCTGGTGCAAGGCAGGAAACATTGTTTTCTTTTTTTTTGCTGAAAGAGAGCATGCTTGAGTTCCTTCTACCTTCACGCTCGAGTTTATGACTTCTATCCTGTGCCGGAATGCTCGAGTATAATGCAGTTCTCACAGTATTTCATTTCACGGTACTCCTTGCTTCTATGCCGAAGCGCGGCAAATGACCGTAAGGCGGAAATTTCAATGAACTCTTTGGCGCCTGACACCTCCTCGCATTATGGTCTCTAAAACCTGTACATTCGCAGATGCCTGCTGGAAATGGGCCCATCTGTGGACAGATGCCGGGAGAGGCATATTCACATAGCAGCACATCTGGTTTGAATAGTTGCAGCTAAGGGACAAAAAGGGGAGCAATGTTGAGCCAGGGTGAAATAGTCACAAGGCCGAATGTTATATTTTTAGCCCTGTGTTTTGCCTCCTGTTGCGCAGTTTGTCTCAGGATATCAGATATTAAGCCTGGTTGGGACAAAATTCACGCCAGAGGGACAGGACAACCGCCGATATTTACAAGCCATAGCACCTATAAAATCACAATTCCCTAATATAAACGCAACTTGCAAAACATTTTGCGGCCGAGTGTTTTTTGAATTGATCGGAAACGCAGAACCCAACTTCCAACACAAAACTATTTTTTGCGTTAAAAAGTAAGAGCGAACGTAAGCTGACGTCCGGATCTTTTACAACATCAAAATTTGGTGCCCACGCATTTGCCGCATGCGGAAAACATACTCTGCTGTTGGAGTTAATATAGAGGCAACCATAATCATTCAATTATATATTCACTGAGAAACCTGCCAGCAGCAATTTCAGGTTGCATCGCAGCGAGGGTTGGCTTTTGTGCTTTTGTGCGGCGAGGTTCGGCTTGCAGCATACATATTTTATGCGATGCAGCTGAGCACAGCGACTGTTTCAACTGGAATGCGATTTGCGTAGCGCTGAGGGAGTAGATTGCTGTTGAGCGTGCGAAACAAAAATACTCTTGCCCAAACTGCACTTACTATATACAGAATTGGAGAGATGGAGATTATACAAATACTGCAAATATTTTAACTGATGGATTCGAGAAACCATGCGCCGAAATATGCGCACACAGACACACAGTAGAATAGAGGAAGACGAATAACACAAAGACGGAAGCTAACAACATGCGAGATGCCTTAGTTCAAAAACATGTCTAATTAAACACGTAGCGTGACCGAAAGACGAACAGGTGCTCTGGAACTGTGACAACATAAAGCGGCACGTTATCCCGGTCAGCCGTGAGCCATGGCTTCTGTGCTTGCCATGTAAGCTCCAATAATTAATATAATGCGGAGCTCTCCACAAGCGTGCCGAAAAGCCAGAGTAGCACATAAGAATACAGAGACACGTAAGAATCAATCAATCAATCAATCAATCAATCAATCAATCAATCAATCAATCAATCAATCAATCAATCAATCAATCAATCAATCAATCAATCAATCAATCAATCAATCAATCAATCAATCAATCAATCAATCAAATTTTGCGTTGGCCCGTAAGAATAAATGAGCAAAGCAATCATAGTGGAATACTTGAACGATTTCGGTCGGTCAAGGACTGCCCTCTCATGTAAAACGACTCATTTCTATTTCCCATCACTGAGCTTCAAGACACGTCGTACGACATGCCTAGCGCCTTGAATAGCCTGGAACTGGTGAATACGCGTTGTGATCAAAATATGGACATACTGTGCGACTACTATGAAGGAGAAAATAAAAACTAAAATCTTTCACTCTCTTTCAATCGTTTCCGAAATTTCGACCATCTTATGAAAGTAAAAGAAAGGAGAGGAGCTCGTGAGCACACCATGGCGCAACTCCTCAAACTTTACATGGCCACAAGCTGACTAATGAAGAGCACCCGAAGAAGAGAGAAACAAATGGAAAGAAACAAAAAGGAACGACGGACCGTTGGTGAGCAACGAAAAAGCGAAACGAGTTCGGGGCCAAAATTAGTCCCTATGTTTACTCACTCTCTTCCTTTTCTCTCCATTCAGTTTTACCGTCAAGCCAGGCGGTCAACTTTTCCCTCTCCAGCTAATAACGACACAAAGACCCACTTCTATAAGGTCTGAAGCCGCATATTCTCAACTGCTTCTTCCGTCTATCTTGGTACAGGACGGAGAGAGCAAAACGATAAAGGGAAATGCCTGAACCCAAATGAGTGAACGGACAGGGAAGCCGCTATCTAATTAGCTACCCATCGCGGTTAGGAAAGGACGCTGGCCCTGAACGACGGACGCTTACAAGAGAACCCGCAGGGGAAAGTGTGCTCATGCGAGTATCCTCCAACCGGTGTGCCCGTGTGGATTCTTCCCTTTCCTTTCTGTCCTCCTCAACGTCCCAGCGCTCCAGGAGCTCTCTCGGACAAACGCGCCTAACAAGGGCGCAGCCGCTCCGGCGACTTCGCGCATCGTCTCCTGCTCTATCAGCTTCCCGTATATATTTGGCCTTGCCAGAATGAGCCTTGTTCCAGACCGGTGCTTGAACTCTCGTCCCACCCTCTACGTCTCTTTTACTGATCCAAACAGTGTGCTTTCTAAAGACGTCCTTAGTCACTTCCCTAAACCCATGGTAAACTGTTTTGTTTAGCTGTTCCAGGCAAGAAAGGAATAACAAAAAGGCTAGGCACCTGATCAATACCTTAGAGGAGAGTCGCGTGCCCAAAATTTGCCACGTTATTTATTCCTTCAGATGAATGAAGGCTTATGTCAGGACCGGGCTTGTCGAGGTCTAGGGAGGGGAGGTGGCGCACGCTCTTGTCGGCCCGTTTGCCGAGCGATGCGTCGTCGAAAGAGGTGGATTACAGTTATTATCGTTAATTGATTGAAAGCGCGAGAGGTGGAAAGGGATGCTTCTCGGTACAGCAGTCTACAAGTTACGGGTGCGGCAGTCGGGAAATAAAAAGAAGAAGAAGTTATGAGACTCAGTCAGGGAGTAAGAGAAGTAAAAATAGCGCATCTTTTCGGGCCGAGGAAATTGCACCGAACGGTTGTTCTCGTATAATTTAGGCAGCTGCTGCGAATGGGTGTAGAGGTAACGAGCACGCCACACTATACTCTGTCTGCCGAGAAACTTCACTGCAATGCGCAGCATACAGCTGCCGTATAGCGGCGAGCAATCAGAAATAGAATGCGCAGGATTGTTCGCGGGTAACAACAAAATCTTAGCATCGTCGCGGTAAAAAGTTACGATAGTCATAGACGAGTTAGCTTTGACGAAGGCCCAATCATGGCCTGGTATTACCATTGCGAATTTGTTTGTGGGTTCGGCGGAGGCCTTACTGGGACCAGTCCTATGTTCAGTGATGCTGCGGGGTTTCAAACGAAATACAGTGGAAGATATGGCGTGCACCGACGAGAACAGTTGGGCGGCGCAAATAAGCAAGCGATGCACGCGCATACAGGAGTGCCTGAGGAAGGGGTGCATTCATTTGTCTTTCAAGGGGCAACAGGAGGAGCCGGAGAAGGTCGTTGAGTATGATTGAGGAAATATATCATGTCCGCAAGAAACAACAAAGAGCCCCCCCCCCCCCCCTCCCCCCTTCCTCCGTCCTTTCCCTGCCCCAAAGAAAAGAAAAAAAGTGGACATAGCAAGAAGGGGCTTTGTGCGGTATGCTCCGAAAAAACAATTACAAACTCATGGATGAATGCTCAGAGAATATCAGAACTGAGAGCACAAGAAGTATCTTCTTTCCAGTCATCTTATGAGACAATGTGAAGGCAAGACCAGAAGAGAAGAGAATTGTCTGGGCTGCATTTCTGTATGAGGCCTCGCGGCAGTGCTTGTCTGCCAGTTAGTGATCGACTCGATACGCATCTATCAGACAGGATCCCCGTGATTAAGCTCGTCTGGCTCCTGCGTTCTCAACGATGCGAGCAGTCACGTGCCCCTTCTTGGTACTTTGTGCTACCTCATAAGCATAGATCTTGTGTTTGTTCAGACCGATGCTGTAGCGTAGTAGAATATACGTGTGCACGATTATGAATGCGTGCGAGGTTTTGCATTTTTGCACTTTCCTTGGTGCAAAGAGTGCGGTTGCAACGTGTCTGTCAAGGATATCCCTTAAAAATTTCTTTTGACAGTCTATAGACTTCTGTCTATAAAGTCTATAGGCTCTCTATACAAAAATTTTGTAGAGTAGTCTAAAGGCAATAGAAATGCTATATACAGTCTATAGACAATCTATAGATTTATCGTCATACACTTTTAGTAGACTTTTGTCTATAGAAAGTCTATAGACTATGAATAGACAAAAAGAAAAAAAGAAACATCTATAGAAAGGCAATAAATATACTTTATAAGAATTCTATACACTGGCTACAGATAATTTTTATACGGGAACACCTCCGATCTCTCCAAGTCCTCTGGGTAACAGAGGAAGCGTAAGGTTGCAGCCGACTCGAGAAAGGTTATGGTTTACGCGGTTGAATGTCCCAAAGCGATTCAGGCTAAGAGGGATGCCGTAGTGAAGAACTCTGGATAATTTCGACAACATGGGGTCCTTTAATGTGCACCGATATCGCACAGTACACGGGCCTTTAGTACAGTCGCCTCCATAGAAATGCGACCGACGCGGCCGGGATCGAACCCGAGAGTTTCGAGTAAGCAGTCAAGCACCATAGCCACTGAGCCACCGCAGTGGTCGACTCGAGAAAGGGGCTTAGAAAATGCTGGAGACAAGCCTCACTACTAAGTTAATTTATTTACAACGCTGTGGACGCTACCGGCAAATACAGATCACCACCTAACTCGAACACACTTGCGCAATGTTAAGGAGAAGAACTTTCGGTTCTTTGTGAACTACGTTATAGTCGCGACATGGTTATATTGTAGTTAATTTTTTTTTTCGTAGTGAACTTCAACACTTTCTTTTGCATGCCAGTGCACGCCTCGCATATATAGCGCTTCTAATAACTGCCACTCCTTTTCAACCGCGAGTCCAGAGATTTGCTCTGCAAATGACACTAATTTTATTCGAACATGACGGAAGCCAACAGTAAATGAAACCAAGGAGCTGGGGAGGGGGGGTCTTTAATTTGTGGTGCTAATCAATGGAAGATTAATAGGGTAGTTATTTTTAAAGATATTTGATTAGAAAGCAGAAGAAAAACAACCACATGCCGCCGGTGGAGTCCGAACCTACGTCCTCCGAATTTCGCATTCGGTGCTCTACCGACTGAGCTACGACGACAGCTGTCCAGTCTTCTGCTTTCGGGGGTATTTATGTGTACTGCAACCGAAACTTGAGAGTGTTCACCAGCGCCATCCTCGTCTATAGCG
The DNA here is from genome assembly GCF_055824585.1 of Amblyomma mixtum. Lineage (NCBI taxonomy): Eukaryota > Metazoa > Arthropoda > Arachnida > Ixodida > Ixodidae > Amblyomma > Amblyomma mixtum. Next base: position 252,733,804 of record NC_143013.1, read on the forward strand.
TGGGACGTAGTACGTCCTGTGTTACCGCGAGTGGCATGTGAAACGTGATCGAACGGTGAGGGCGGAAGCTCTGCGAGAACCCTCTCATGCTTCCTATGGCATCAAAACCGCCAGAATCGAGGCGCCCGTTAGCTAGTGAACAGGCAGGGGAAAGGAAAAGAGGGGTTAATTACGACATGCATGACGAAAGCCAACAGTAACCAAAATTCTGGTTTTACATGGTTAAATCTGTTTTGTTGTGCTCACCAGAATAACGGATAGAAGGTGACCACCCTTGTAAGCGCTAGTCTTGCTTACGACAGAACGAACCCCATTTTCATTAATTCCATCTGAAGTGGCTTAAGCGTTCGAAGTAGATGATTAGGCTTTGTCTTCCATATCTTTCTACTAACTGTCCTTCCAAATATGGCAAGGCAGGGACGAGCGTTTTGAGAGTTAAGCCCTGACGGCTCTTTCTTCTGCACTACATTTTGACTTTGGAACAGTTCGGCGTGTAACGAGAATGAATTAAAAAATGTATATTTAATCGGCTGTCTTTAAGCAAGAAGTTCTTATATGACTCATGGTTAATGGGGTTTAACGTCCCAAGCCGGCTAAGGTAAGATAACTTCGGCCACCTGGGGTTCTTTAACGTGCACCGACATCACACAGTACACGGGCATATAGCATTTCGTCTCCATCGAAATGGAACCACTGCTGCTGGGTTCAAACCCGCGTCTTTCGGGCCAGAAGCCGAGCACCTTAACGACTGAGCCAGCGCGGTGGCTGAATTTCCTGCATACTTGACGATGAAGCAGAAGACCCCAAGACACCACAGAACTATTTGCGTGCGCAGGAATGAAAAGCCATACCTCTTCTACTGCCTGTGGAACTTTTCGCCTGTCTTAAAATCCGTTCTTAGCGCGCTCAATTCTGCGTCAGTGAAGCCCAAAGAAAAGGGGGAAAAAAAAAACAGAGTAGGAGTTGGAGCGAGCTCGTCACACGCGTCTGGCGAGCTAAATTGCCAATTACTTCGCGCCCTTGAACTTTTCAGACTTGTCTCCATCGCAAATAAGAGGACTCGCATGCAGAGCGAAATCGGGTTCGATCCTTCTTTCACTGATACGCTCCTTTCCCTCTCTTCGCCTCTGTCACGAGTTCACACTACACCAGAGACAAATGCAGGCAAAGAGTGCGAGAGCGTAGTCTACCCCTCAATCTTATTTCTTGGCACCGTCAGCACAGTAGTCTAAAAAGGGATTGCAATGAACACGTTTGCTTTTCTTTTCTGGAAAAAGCCAGTTTGCCCTTCAAAGAAATTGCGCTGGTCTCAAAGTGAACCCAACTTTCTCTCCGCATTGCAGGGTGGCGCGTTGTCGGAATTTCAGCCTCGATCTCTCAATTTCTTCTCATTCTGCGCCACTATAAGTTTCTTTTTCTCCCAAGTTAACTTCACTGATTTGTTAGATCTGCTGTGTTTGGGAAGTTATTGCCGCGAGTTTTGTAGTTAAGCCGCTTTATAGAACTGCGAAAAGATTCCTGAACTTCACCTGTAACGTTGCGCGTTGCAGTTTCGTATCGAGTTGCGCGCGCTGCGTTCTTGGCTTGCAACCGAGTATAGTGAGTTTTAAACGCTTGCATCTCACGCTGCCACTGAATGCTTGTTTACAATAGGCTTCGAACGCGGTAAGCGTAGAAGAAGAACCAGTGAATCCTGGTATTGGAAACACGCGGGGAGAAGAAATTACAGCGTACTCTGTGTGTGACCGCTCACACAGCAGAGCAAGTTTTTTTTTTTCTGCAAAGAAAAGCAACTATCCTGCGCTAGATGCAACCACAATACGACCGACTCTGTCATAAAAGTTCGGGCCGTAACATTCCACGCTTTTGTATTCCTCCTGGATCTTCATTTACGGCCTGGTCTCCTCGGTGGGGAAAAAAAAAAAGAGGTCACGCTGCGAGTCAAACCCCGCACCGGTGTCCTTAATGGGGGCGAACTTCTCAACATACAGCGGCGACTGCGCCAGCCTATTTGTATCGTCCAGGCTCCCACCAACGACCCCGGAGAAGGAAACCCAGACCGCGTCTTCCATTTCGATGTCACCCGTTTTACGACTCAACGGCCTTGAACGACTTCGAAGAATCGACTGTGCGTCCACGAAGACCACACTATGCAACGCCTGGTGGAGACCTCGGTAGACTTCCTGCCGAGCCAGCGACTCGTTTGGAATCCCACTTCCAACCTCCAACTACGCAGGCCTGGCATTCGGTGCAGCTGGTTTAGCGCACACGTACGCGTTTGCAGCGCCGCCACAGGGCACATCCGTCCCCCTTTCAGAGATCTAGGAGAGCTTGAAGCGAGCGCAGCGGCCGAGCCCGAATAACGAGATTAGAAAGAAACTACCAGGCAGCAGGTGGCTCAGCTGGCGCGCACCTCACGTGCGTGACGAGTGCTCAGGGCATGGCTCAGAGCTATTCTTGCAAACTTATTTCGCGGGCACGACGTGCTCACGCAAGGTGCACACTAGCGTGGGTGGTAAAAGACAAAGGGAGTTCAAAGGCGGACCAAGTGCGGGTCCGGGGTAATTGGTTCCACGTTACACTACGTATGTTGCGCGGCGAATTGTAGACGTCTCGCACGCTGGAAGAGCATTCTTAGCCGCCCCGTCTGGCTGCCGAGGAACCATTCTCTTTTATCTCGTACGGTGGCAGCAAATACGACGGCGAATGGAACACCGTTGGTGCCGGCCAGGAGACTCGGTTGGGAGGGAGGAGGGGGGACGGCTTCGGTTCCTCTCATCTAAATCGGGCCCGCGGGCCATTGGGCACGCATGGAGGAGGGCGGAGAGGCTATGTTGCCGCTGCGTAGAAGGAGAGCGGGCAAGCGACCCCGTAGACACGTAAGAGCACGCCAGAGGACAATTGGTCGCGCTCAATTTCCCCTCTCGCTGTGCAGTCGTCGGCAATGCGCTTGTGTGGGGACGTTCCTGGAAGCGGGGCCTATTCGGGCGAGCCACGTGCCGACCCGAGCGAGAAACCTATCGGCGCGATTCGTCGGTGCTGTTGGCGTGGCCCGTGATTGAAGGTCGCCTGGCCATGGGCGTATGGAAGCTTGTGGTTCGGGAGTACGACGTGGTTATGGCTGCTTGTTAGGAGGGAGAAAATGGGAAGAGGTAATATAATTCCGAAAACAGCATTGTCAGCTGCTTTACTCTGACTGTTGGCGAGCTCCAAGCTAAGAAGAGCAGGCAGTTTGCAGGCAGCGGGAAGTAATTATTGCGTTCGATCACGCGCAATGCTCTGTTTGGGCATTTTGCGGTTGTACCAGCGGCACTGCTGTTTACACTGCCCCGCGGGGAACCAAATAATTCAATATTTTGATTCTAGAGTTGCCGCCGGGCGTACGCGGTCCGTAATTAATGTGTCATATTGGAAACTGCGTACCACGCATTCCAATCTTGCTTTTCGGTGAGAGAGAGAAAAAATTAACTAAAACTCATTTCTGCTCTGTTTATATTTAATTCAGCGCTTTTGTCTTGTTTCTTTGCTAAGGTAAGGAACTTACGGAACAACTGCACAGCCCAGTATCTCCAAAGCACCGTGCACAACACAAAGTCAGCCTCAAGCATTAATACAGCGGCAGTCTTATCTCCGTAAACTGCCTAATCTCATCTGCCGCGCTTCCTGCCGCCCCTTGCTAAGCCTGCCTTCTCTTGCAATCCACTCCGCCACCTATGACGACCATAGGTTCTCTTCTCTTTAAGTTACATGTCCTGCCTACGTCTATTTCTGATTCTTGGTTACAGATGCGATATCATTAACTCGCTTTTCTTCTCTGACACAGTTAGCTTTCTTCCTGTGTCTTGACGTTACCCCTATCATTTTCCTGCAGACAACTGACAGTGACGTGCGTTGTCTCCAATTAATTTCCATCATTTTCGTGAAGATTGAAGTTTCTGCCATAGATGAATCCTGGCGTAACACAACTAACACTTTCTTCTTCGGGGGTATTGGTAGACTGCTAATCATGACCTGGGAGTGCCTGCTACATGTTATGTTTTCCAGCCCAGCATTGTTCGATTAGTTTCTTCACTACCGTGGTAGGGATCTGCGGTCGCTATTTGCCCCGATAGACGTACTATTTCCTTACCTCTTCTGATACTTCGCTGCCTATCGTTAACTCTTATTTCTTGCCCAGCGTGTAAATTGGTTTTTGAGGAAAGGAAATGGCGCAGTATATGTCTCACATATCTTGGCGGATACCTGAACCGGGCTTTAAGGGAAGGGAGGAAGGTGGGAGTGAAAGAAGAGAGAGAGAGAAACAGGTGCCGTAGCGGAGGTCTCTGGAATAATTTCGACCACCTGGAGATCAAAATTATTCCGGAGACCGCCACTACGGCACCTCTTTCTCTCTTTCTTCTCTAACTCCCACCTTCCTCCCTTCCCTTAAAGCGCGGTTCAGGTATCCGGCGCGGTTCAGGTATCCACCGAGTAATATGTAAACATTAATTTTGTTCGTACTAATTTCCTTTATTCTGCCAAGCAATACGGGTTTTTATTTCATCTTATTCCCTTTTTAGTTTGTTAGCAGAAGAGCTTCCAATCAGCTGCTTAGCCTTTGTCTGTGAGGTTCCTCTGAATACCCACAGGGTTCTGGGCAACCTGATCTAGGTGGCACCCCTAGGTGGCAGGTGGAGCACTTAGGTCACGGGACCCTGTGACGTCACCACAACCTGCCCATTGAATTGTGAGCAACTGCAAAATGGTTGGTCGCGAGAGGCTGCTCGGGAAAGCAACTTAGGTTTCACAAGCCCTTTATTGTAAAACTCTCAAGAAATACATAAATGTCTAAAATAAATGTGAGAGGAAGCCCGCATCGGAGCAGAGATTATCGCGGGCAAGACCAATTGAAAATAAAATAAAAGGAGCCAATGCCCAAGAGAAGATTTAAGAAAAACCAATTAGTACAAGAAGAAAAAAGGCACAATGGACGGCTGGGCAAAGGTGGTTCGTAGGGTAGGGAGGTGCGAAAAGGATTAATAATTCAGAAGGAGGAAAAGAAACATGGTTGGATCCAGCGTGCCCAGGAGCTTCAGAAGTTCCCGCATGTGGAAAGGAGGAGGGAAGGTGGGGGGCCACCCAGGTGGCGGCACCTGCTGTCGGAAGGCAGTGGATATAAACCCTTCTGGGTTCATATCTTGAGCCGATCTGTTATTATCCTTCGCAGTCGATGTTCTAGAAAGTAGCGCTCGGTAAGGAATAAAAGAAACCACGTTCCGAACAGTCCGGGCTTAGAGGCTCAAGTTGGCAACGAATGCCCTCAGAGTGGACTTAGCTGAATTTGGTCCGTACATAAGAACGATCTGGGTCATTTTTGACTTGGCATAGCTTTATGCGCAGATTTTGTTAGACTCTGATGGGCACCTTTAGTTCTGACAGGTTTTTGAAAAGTATGATCTACGGAGGAGTTTTCCATTACAGCGATATATGACTTTGTTTCGGTTTCTGGATTTGGCTCACATTAAAAAGTAAACAACTAAAATTTGACTACCTGGCATTCTCTACCGTCAACTGACATCGCATACCACACGGGAGCCTCTCACGCTTTGCTCGGCCTCAAAACGCGGCCGCCGTGGCCGGAATCGAACCGGCAGCTTACGGCATAGATTAGGAACGTAAGCCCTTTTTGCCCCCTTATAAAAGATTTATAGTAATGCTGGTGAGGTTTTCAGTGATTCATTTGAAGGACAAAGGCTAGGCTAACACGAGAAAAAATTCAATTTTTAGTTTTCTGCCTATCTAAAATTCCGAAATCTTCCTGACCATTACTCAGTGACCCGCATCATTTTCCGCCCTTTAATAGAGTCAGAAGAGACCGGTTTTTGAAAACAAGTGACGAGCGGGCACGACTAATTTCTTTGGAATTTGCACTCAGCAGCATTTCTGCTATAAATCTTGACCTCGAAATCAAAGTTAGGAATTTTCTTAAGCCAAGTTGATTCTTCAAGAACACATAACCACAACAAGGAAGGCACATAGTATGCTTTACTGGCCCTGGCACAGTTTTTTCCCCCTTTTCTTACCTCCTGTGAGGAACACAATTTATATCCCCTGGCGTGATTATTTAGAATTTTTTAAATATAAATTTAATTTGCGGACCCCTCACACAGCTGAGTTTTGAAGTCAATTTATTACACAGCATATAATTTAAAGCCACGGAATAAAAAAGATTTCGGATGCTGACTTGTCTACTCTCAGATCCAGAGCTACTCTACTATAATAGTATACACCTAGGCAGTATACTTTTTTTGAACAGCTTTCTGCTACGAAAACACAAAAAAAAGTGTCGCGATAGAAAGTGACATAACTGTAAATATCTGCTATGAAACAATTATAGTTCAGATAAAAATGAGGAGATCGAGAAAAAAGATTCACAAGCACACCTAATTACCTTATGTGCTGGTAACGCGATAGCATATTATAAGCTGTTGATGCTTTTACAGGAAGTGATGCCATTTAAATTTTGGTGACGTCACTTCCCTTCAGTCAATGGGGGAATTTTATGCCGACGACACTTTTTCCCCCGACGAGGCTTTTAATGTCGCCGCATTAACAAACAAACAAACAAACAAACAAACAAACAAACAAACAAACAAACAAACAAACAAACAAACAAACAAACAAACAAACAAACAAACAAACAAACAAACAAACAAACAAACAAACAAATCCCAATGAGCTCTGTGCAGTAGTTGCATGGGAAAACGGGTTTTCAATATTCCTACACGGGCAGAATAGGGCCTGTTCTGGAAGAAAGTGCAGGGGATAGCACAAACGGAGACTGAGACCAAGTCCAGGAGTGTTAGCACCGAGAGAAAGAGAAATGGCAACACAGATTAGCGAGCCAAAGCACTTCTGTGGCTTTCTATCCGGAGCCAACGGTAAGAAAGCGGACCTGTAGAGGACGTGTAACGGGTGGGACAGATTACAGGCGCCCTATTAGAGTGGCAGAGAGGATATCAGTGGGAGGCACAGAATCAAGAGCAGGGATTAGTTCACACAATTCTCCAAGTACGCGTTGGCCTACGGTGGCCACAGCTGGAGCATTACCGGGGATAGCTAATCGCAGGAGCAGCCCATTACCCAGCAGTCCACATACTTCCGGTAATGATGATGAGACAAGAAAGTCCTAAGCTCCTCTCTTTCTTGTTTGGACACTGTAAACGCTGCCCAAACAATGTTCTCCAGTAGGCACCCATTAGGCCAGTCGATTGGTCAGAAAAACAATACATTTGTTCTCTCTCGACTGTTTCTTTTTATTACCTTGCAGAGCGAAACTAGTTCGATTGTTCAGCTTGCGCGAACATCAAAGACAACTCGATGCATTTTGTGATGTTAGCCAAATTCGATCAGTTTGGCTTTATGCGCCAATACTGGCGTTCACTCGGCCACGAAGGACCTAATTTTTGGTGAAAGTTTTGGAGTGAAAACGGGATATTTCGAGACGTTGGGGATGGCTTTGAAAGGATAATCGACTCCTCGATGCCTAGATGGAAGCGCAATGGGATGTTTATCCTTATAGCTACGGAAACAAAATGTATCAGACATTTGCTTCTGAAGACGGTTTGTGGCGGCAATACTTACGTTCAATTTTGATTCTTGCGTATAAAAACTCGGTTTTCAGTGAGGATAGCCACTTTTCGGATTAGAACGCTGTAATAGATCGATATATTATAGGAAAGCTTCGATTTTTCCATCGCGTCTGTAGTTAATGACACCCAAATGAGATCAGTACAGAACTTAAGGAAAACATGGGGGGAGGTGTAGTGAGTTAGGCGACCAAACAAAGCTTTTTGAATCAAAAACTCACGAGAGCGCCCTCTTTTTATGCCGCAGATATGTGTCAATAGCAATCAACTTTGTACCTTCGGGAACACGGAGACACCATTTCATCGAGCACCTCTGCTCTGCACGCGACTAATCAGTCGCAACCTCATCATATGTTTGCACGAGAGCACGGTAACTACCAGTACGGTAACTACCAGGGCTTTCATCTCTGACAGCTCATTTATTCGTGCGGCCCGAAGCGGGTTAACGAGTCTGTGCTACAAGTCGAGCTGTTCGATTTTCATTTACGTTGACGTGCAGGAAATGACGGCTGGAACTCTTGCTACCTATTCGTTTTCACGGAAAACAAGACCAAAAAGAATCGTGCGGGAGAGGCGCAGTTGTCGCCGGTCTTGATTTCACGTCCTACACTCGCCATTACGGAAACTAACCTGTTTAGTTTAGAACAAACCGCTCCACAGAACAATGCCACTTTGGCCTGAGTGTGTAAGGGAATATCTAATCCCCAAACTAAAAGCCACGCAACAAATCCCTGTGCCAAAGACTAGAGGGACGGAGGTGGGGGCGTTAAGCGACGAACCACTTTGGTAAGAAAACTCCATTAAGGTGGCTTGCGCAGCGCATTTTAATTAGCTTCCTCCGCGTACCTGGTAACGCCGTTGCGTAATCTGCATGTCCAAACGCTACAGAGAGAGGAGGTGCCTCGGTTCCGTCTCACAGCCCGCGCAACACCTAATTTACGCTGATTACCAGGGGGTGGCGTAAGGCGCAGGTTACCCCGAGTAGGATCTCCGTTTGAGCACCCACCGTCTTACGCGGCAAATCAACGTTCTTCCCCTTTATTTCCACTCTAGCCTTTACCCCCGTGCTGCGTAGCAAACCGGTACTGACACCTGGCTAACATGTTACCCTTTCCCCTTTCTCTCTTTCTATCCAAGCGTTCATCGTTGCCTGTGCTCGCACCTTGACAATGACGCACAATGAATCACGCAGTAACAAAACGCGACCGCGCTAACGCCCTCGTCAAGGAGGCGTAGAAGGTCGACACAAAACCTGCGCCGCGTCTCCGAAGGTGTGATGCAAGTTTCTAATTAGCGGGTATTAAGAGGTCGGAGCGCTCCATGCCACGCCTGCATGTATGTGCACGCTTTAAGCGTACACTGAGATTAAGAATGCTTCCTCCGACGTGCGTCACACCGCGAGTTAATTAAAGCCGGCGCCAATGTCGGCGTACGACGTCTCGTCAAACGGAAATTACATGCGGGTGAACACAGACGTAAGGCCAGTGGTGGAGCAACACTTCATTTTCTTAGCGAATGACTGCTGAGTTGTGTCAACCAGTAAAAGAGTGTAACGGTAGCCGTGCAATATGCAAAGCCGTCAACGAAGGAAATAAGGTGCGCCGGTCGCGCTGACTTCCGTTCGTTTACAGCAGGCTGAAAATGAGCTTTTCATCGTTTCCACTGGGTAGGAGGGGTTCCAATACAGGCCGTAAATTGCCTAGTGCTACTCCGCCGCTTTTGGAGTGCGACGCGGTAACTCAGTGCATTGCCTCCTCTAGAAAGATGCCTGCGGCGTCGCGCTCTCGCCCATTGTAGCCGCGGTGCCTTGAGTGGCGAGCTGTTCTTAAGAGATGGCGCTAGCTACTTCCCTATCCGCGCCAATGCGGGGGGGGGGGGGGGGGGGGAGGGGTGATCTGGGGTGGTGTACAGCTCTGTTGTGGTGAGGTATCGCGGTCCCGCGTAGCGCTGTCGTATGGTAGCTCATGTAATGAGACTCCGGGCTCCTTTCTTCGTTCGCCTGAGGTGTAGAGTCGGACGCAACAAGAGCGCATCGCGCTTTAGAAAACCGAACACTTTTCAGTACACACAACGAGCAAGTAAAACTCCTGCTGAAGTGCCCAAAGACCGAAACAGTTGCAAGCAGCGAGCGGCAGCAGTCAGCAGACGTGTTAAACAGTTCTTCTGCTAATAGGTCTGCCACCGTAGTTTTCACAAAAACCTTCATTTAAAGAGGGTTTAAGTAATCTATGACAGAGCAAAATAAACTTATTTGCAACTTTTTTCCTTCAGCTCTGCGTGCTTATGTTTTCGTCTGCATAAACAGTCTAAAAGGCGCGGAAGGGTCGTCTCCCGCAGAGGCGTCGTCTGCTACAACTACGGCACGCGCGCGCCTCGACCGCGCGGCAGTGCGCATGCGCGCATGTGTTGCAAGCGGCCGCCGCAAGGAACGCTAGTTTTCACCTCAAGTGGGAAGGAGGAAAAAGGAAAAGGTAAGGGCAGCGGGTTTTTTTCGCACACGGCAGGCATCTTTCTAGAGGAGGCAATGCTCAGTGGTTATGGCGCTATGCATTCAGACCACGCTCACGACAAATCCCGCTGTCCCGGAGTCGCCCGGCGTCGAGAGTACGGCGCCTCCCATGAGCTGCTGACGAGGCTAAAAAAAATCTGGTCTTAACATAGTGTGAACCGCTGGAGGGTTCGAGTTCCCGCTCACTTACTGCCCGGATAGAATAATCCCTCTCCCACGACTGTACGTGTAGGGTCGTGGCTGCGCTCGTAGGGCGGCTGTGAGTGCTTCGCTAAAGAAAACATGATAAGGTAAGAGCAAATACCATCCCCACGTGTTCGAGACCTAGCCTGTGTAAACACGCGTGAACCTGAGCTTGTTTGCTCAGTGACTTATTTGCGGTCGATCCTGGCCGCCGTTGAATATTCAAAGGTCAGCTAAACGGCGTGTACTTACTTACTTTTCTGCGTCGCTATGTTTGCGAAGAAGAGGTTATATGCTGCAAAAAAAAAAAGAAAAAACCGCGCTGACATCTCACCGTCATCGTCCGTATTATCCTCTGGAATTTACTTAATTAAGCAGTAGCGCGAATGTAGTTACATAGGCGTACAGTTGAGCTGATGCGAGCCAGTCCTACATTAAGATATTGATTCCTATCACAAAATGCTCATTTATTCTAGACATCACTTCGGTTCTGCACTCGTTTCCACTTGTTGAATGATTCAGTGAGTCTTTGAAAACATTGCCGACTTCCTTAGAGAATGATATAGTTCAGAAACATTAAAGGGGGAAAAAGTCACGATAACAGAACCACGAATATGGAATCGTCTAAGGCCTTAACACAGTCGACTGTATTGTGAACGACATTTTGTTTTCAGCTAATCTTCGAAAATGAATTGAGAAGACAACGGCATTATTTCTGTCACGATGTTCAAATCACCTGAATGTTAATACCTGTGGGTTACCTGCGCCTAACTAAGATTTTCTGCCTTTGCTAATGAGATTTTTGTGGACATGATACATTCAGCTACAACCGTTTCTCTCGGGAGCCATAAGCAGATAGGACAACAGCACTGCTGACTGATCTTTGACTCTGCTGAGCAAGCGAGAAGTTTTCCCACGTAAGAAATAATAACGTAAGAAACAATTAAACAGCCTGTCAGACACCGAATAAAAGAAAAGAATGCTCCATATTTGCAGCGTTGTAATTTTAACGAAATAAACGCAGTTAAAAGAGGAGGAAATACAGTTATTTGTACCCGGATACCAGAAGCCACAGCAGTGAACCAATGACAACATTGAAACAAGCCTGATACGTATATAAAATTCAGGCACATAGCCAGTTTTTTTTTTTTTTCCAAAGGGCTCCAAGGTAGTTTTTTACTTTGGACGAGAGCTGGGAGGAGGTTGGGTGGACGTTGCAAGCCCGGTAACAGCACAGGCAAGGAAATTTAGGAGGGGAGAGGAAATATTCCACTGTGTTTGAAACCAGCATTGACCTGTCTGTCGCCACGAGTAATATACCAGGTGTTTCAGGAAAGGCAACAATTTTTAGAAATAGGCTTTTGTGGTAAAATTATGGATTTTGCGGCCTAGTTGCAATCAGAGATTTGTGGCCGGTCGTTAGCAATAGCCACATCAGTTTTTAGAATTTTGAAAACGCGATTATCCTCGGCGCTGTGACATGGAGGCAGAGCAGCCTTTCCAGTGCATATAACTAGTCAAAAGAGCCAAATTTTGTCGAGCCGCAGCGCCAAGGGTAATCGCAATTTCTAAATTCTGATGAAATCATATGGCTATCACTAAGCACCGGCTACAAATCTCTAATTGCAACTAGGCGCCTAACTCTAATAGGTAAAAGGTTAATTATTAAAAACTAGTTAACCAGCCTATTACTTAAAACGATTCACCGGTCTTCTAGTGTTCACCAACACAAGTAATACTAGGCCGAAATAACCATATCTTTAACAAAAAAAAAACGTATTTTCGAGCATTTCTAAGTCTTCCCTGAAACACCTAGTATATCGGCCATAGTTTCAGTAAGCAAAGAAAAAGGAGACGCTTACTGTTTTAAGCGCGAGATTTTGTACCGAAATTGAAACTCGACACACAATGGAACCTATATTGATTCGGAAGCTAAGCATACGTGTTGATTAGAGTTTTTAGAATTAACTTGAATGAAATTTTTTTAGCATTTCGGCGTGTAAAAGTTGTGTTTTCTTCTTAAATATGGCGCAATTATATATGAATGGCCTGGCTGAGACCGTCTGACAGCGCCCAGCGACCATGACCGCTACACTACACTAATCCCGCACTCTGTTCTTGTCAATACATTAGTCGAAGATATGCAGGCAGCCTTTCACCTACAAAATACCAAAACAGTACATAAGTTAACCCCTGTCATGACGCTGAAGCAATTAATTTCCCGTCTCGTAAGCCCTCACACGTTGTACTAAGAGGAAATACCAATAGACTGCTAATTCGCGAGCGCGCTAGAGCGGGTACTCACGGTTAATCATGCTTTCCTATTCATTATAGTTAGGTTGCATCACACCAAACAACGCTGTTGACCCAGCACCAATAAAACTGACAAGAACGATCAGTAATCAAAATTTACTAGCCCCCCAACGACGTCATTTATTCAATATGCCATTCACGTTCGTTGCGTCGAACCTTGCGGCAGTCATGGACCCAAGCGGCAATGAGATCTTTTTTCTTTTTCTCCGGCGTATCCGTTCGCCGTTTATTTCGAGACTGTGGCAGGCCGCGAAAAGGCCAAAGCATCGATTGCTGCGGTTCTTCTCGGGACCGGAATGGCTGCGCACCTGATTGAGACAGATGGCCTCCGCTCTCGAATTCGAGAGCGGAAAGCACGCGAGCTTCTGCGGTCCCGGTCTGCTGGTCGATGACTCTAAAGGCACTAGGAACCCGCATGGAGCTACTGTGTGTACAGCGACCACGTTTGCGAAGAGGTTATGCACATACTGAACGCAGTGGACCCTCTGACGGAAGCAGTGCGGGTAAGTTCAGTTTTATTGATTATAAGTTGCTTTACGTTCGCAGAATGTGTGTTCCGTGCTGTTTTTTTGCAGGGTTGAGATTTTGATTTGCGCCTTGGAAGGCGGTAGTGACGCTTAGCACACAAGAAGTCTTCATAAGGCCATATAGAAACGTGGAATGGAGGCCGACATTTCCTACTGGGCTCATATGTATTTGCACTGTAGCGAGCGCAAATCCTCCGACACAGTGTGTGAGAAATATCGTTATTATTAAAAAATGGGAACTTTTTCGCCTACACACACACACACACACACACACACACACACACACACACACACACACACACACACACACACACACACACACACACACACACACACACACTCACACACTCACTCACCCACTCACACGCTCACTCACTCACTCACTCACTCACTCACTCACACACTCACTCACTCACTCACTCACTCACCCACTCACACGCTCACACACTCACTCACCCACTCACCCACTCACTGACTCACTCACACACTCACCCACTCACCCACTCACTCACACACTCACTCACCCACTCACCCACTCACCCACCCACTCACCCACTCACTCACTCACCCACTCACCCACTCACTCACCCACCCACTCACTCACCCACTCACTCACTCACCCACTCACTCACTCACCCACTCACTCACTCACTCACCCACTCACTCACTCACCCACTCACTCACACACTCACTCACACACTCACTCACACACTCACACACTCACTCACACACTCACTCACACACTCACTCACTCACACACTCACTCACTCACCCACTCACCCACTCACTCACTCACTCACTCACTCACTCACCCACTCACTCACTCACCCACTCACCCACTCACCCACTCACCCACTCACACACTCACTCCCTCACACACTCACTCACTCACACACTCACTCACTCACTCACCCACTCACACACTCACCCACTCACACACTCACCCACTCACTCACCCACTCACTCACACACTCACACACTCACTCACCCACTCACTCACACACTCACTCACTCACTCACACACTCACCCACTCACCCACTCACCCACTCACTCACTCACTCACTCACCCACTCACTCACTCACTCACTCACTCACTCACACACTCACACACTCACCCACTCACTCACTCACCCACTCACCCACTCACTCACTCACTCACTCACCCACTCACTCACACACTCACACACTCACACACTCACTCACCCACTCACTCACTCACTCACTCACCCACTCACTCACACACTCACACACTCACACACACACTCACTCACCCACTCACTCACTCACTCACTCACTCACTCACTCACTCACTCACTCACACACCCACTCACTCACTCACTCACTCACTCACTCACCCATACACTCACTCACCCACACACTCACTCACCCACTCACCCACTCACTCACCCACTCACCCACTCACTCACACACTCACACACTCACTCACCCACTCACTCACTCACACACTCACTCACCCACTCACTCACTCACTCACTCACTCACTCAGTCACTCACTCAGTCACTCAGTCACTCACACACTCACACACTCACTCACTCACTCACTCACTCACTCACTCACTCACTCACTCACTCACTCACTCACTCACTCACTCACTCACTCATCTCTAATCATCCCTAGATGCATGTCGCCAGTTCACGCTTCGTTCTTGTTTCGAGCGCCAAATAATGGAACAGAGCATTTCATTTAAAAAGCCATTGAGGACGACTCCATGCTGTTCTGATTCACTAAAATCAACTTATGACTTTCTATGAGCATTTGAACGCGAAAAGTGCATTTAAAGATGTGTTTTCCCTCTCAATTCAGACTTGTGACAACTATACCAAAAATGGCCCTCTCTTCACCATATGTATACAAACGGTCGTGGTGCTAGGCTTCTCGGATCCGCGTCTAAAAAAATTCCGTCGACGCACCGCAGTTTACTTGTGAAATGGGACAGTTATAGTAACACCTGTACTTCGTTTTCTGGTGTTTTCTCGCTTATAAAAGCTCCGTTTTTGTTCTGAGGGGGTTCTTTGTTATTAGAACGCGGTAATATATCAACACAATATAACGTCAACTTGCGTACAGTCCCCCTGTAATTCAGTGCACAACATGCCTCATACGTTTTTTTATGCATATGTATGCAATGTTGAGAATCGTGTTTCGTGAAAGACCACTTCTGCTACCAAACGCATTGTCACGCATGCTCGTGGAAAACGTGTTGCATGTTCATAACTTTCCTTGCTAGCTGCATATACTTCGTTTTGTTTTCTCTCTGCTCTATTCAGAAGCCAACTTCTCTTTTGAAGATTTCATTAGCTCTCATCCATTTTATTCTAAATTTTTCTCCGTCATTTCCGAAGTCTAGCAGCTCAGTATCATATGGGAAGGTTTACGTGAACTAGTCAAAGCTTAGTTAGGGATTTTGATAGGATCTTCTACATCTTAAGTGTGAAGAAAGAGTAGCTATCTTGCTGACAACACGTTATAACTATGCAGCAGTGAACGGTTAATCAAATTCCTCAGCCTTTTTTTCTCCCTAAACGCGACGTGTCCTGAACACTCCTTAATGCTGTTTCTTCCTAAGGCAAATGTAAAAAATCTGCAAGACTGATCACAGAATTCCAGCAGCCCCCTCTAGTGGCTTCTTTATTTTAAGCTTATCTCTTACTTTGTATCCGGTACTGAACATGGCGAGACAGCCCCGCTATTAATCCAGAACTCCATAAAACGTTGGCCACTCACCGTAAAAGGTAATGCCTATCGTAACTCAAAACCTGGACCGGATGAAAAATCGAAGCGTCAGTGGGCCGTCTCGTTTCACCGAGTTTACGGCCACGTTGGCGATGATTGAAAAACGATGTCATGAAAGTGCCCGGTATCCGTTTTATTTCTTTTTTTGGCGGAGGAAGGGGGGGGGGGGGGCTGGAAAATGAAAGCATTCCGGCGCCCTAAACAGCGCGGTCGATAAAACTCGACCACTAGCGCGGTTTGGGCACATTATGAAGGGATTCTTCCGCTTTAAGTAGAAAGAACAGAAAGGAGAATAATAATAATAACAAAACACGTGCGCCGTTTTTACATCGGAACGGCTTCCTATACTGGTATGGTTAAAAATCGATACACAATTAAACGCTCCATCGGAGCAACGATTAAAGCGTTTAGCTGCCCGTCGTATATCTGAAAGCCTCGCGCGGAGCCTGTACACGTTAGAGTGCTTGAAAAGGGAAGCTGAATTTTGGGGAACCAACTGCAGGGCTGTAACACGCAGGTGACGGCTCAGTTCAACTCGGTGCAGTTGGCATGGATGGTAATTAAAGTGGCTCATCCTAGGATGCAAACGTAATTTGTGGAAGGAATAAAGCTTCTCTTCTTATACATAATCTTTCAGCGACGTTCTAATGCTATTTGTTGGCGCTCGGGAGACAAATAATACAGTTAAAACTTTCTCTTCACTAAACCTAGCTTTACACGCTTTGCTTTGTGCAAAACAACTAGTGCATACTTGGGGACCTTTTCCAGGCTTTCTTTTTGTTTTCAACTGCGCCTGAAGTAACCTAATGATGATGTTTTAATCTGCTTCCTCAGTGTTTTTTTTTTTTTTGAAGGTTTATTAAAACGAAATATAAATGAGTTGTAAGTTTCATAAAAAAGTTAGTACAGTAGGAGGTCCCAAAGTGAAAACTGTCTGGGGGACCTCCCATCAGGAATACATAAGGAAAGTGCATAAGTTTGGCAGAGGAGCTATAAAAGTATACAATCAAGTTAAAACCTATTAGTGTAATTTGCGGCAATGAATAAGTTATACAATAGTTAGCGGGCATAATTTAACAAAAAAGGCATAAAATAGCAAAACATAAGAGCAATAGAAAGAACACAAAAAGACATCAGATAACAATGGGCATTGAATAAATGCAGATATAATACACAGGCGGAGAAACAAAAAAAAAAAGAGGTTCCAGAAGATTAACAATATGACCGTTTGCTGTCAGAGTGGGGAACATAAAATAAGATGAAGGCAACCTTAAGCATGGCATGAAGCTGAATGGGTTGATAGGAGATGTTTTTTTAGTAAAGTGTAGAAAGCGGGCTGCGAACGTGCGGATTTGATTGCTAGTGGTAATGAATTCCAGGTTTTGATGGCGGAGAAAAAAGCAGTTTGTTTTCCATAATTTGTGTTCACTTTTGGTAGAAGCATATTATTTTGTTCAGAGAATCTAGTGTTATTGCTATTAGAAAGGAAAGATACGGAAAAACAGAGAAGTTGATTGTTATTATTGCGAGCGCGGTAGATTAGAAGACCTAACCTAAGATTAAGGAGGCATTTCAACGGCAGAATGTTTAGGTCAGAGTAAAGAGGTGAAGCAGTGGCTGTGTATGGGCTGAAAGATAAAATTCGAAGCGCTTGATTTTGAAGATGAGAAATACATGACATATGGCATGAATAGGTATTACCCCATGATGATAGGCAATAATTAAGGTGACTGTTAATGAAAGCATAGTACAGGGATAACAGAACATGGCGTTGAAAGAAAAGTCTAGTTTTTATTAACACCCTTATTCCAAATGAAATTTTTTTACTGATAGATTTGGTGTGTAGATGAAATTTTAGATGACAGTCAAGCGTGATGCCGAGAAATGTAACGGATTCGGAGGCAGTGATAATATGATGTCCCAGATAAATGGCTGGGCTCGGGATGACATGCTTTTGGTGAGAGCGGAATATCATGAAAGTGGTTTTTGTAGGATTAAGTTGTAGTAAGTTATTTTCACACCATAAAACAATATTCTGTAAGTCCATGTTTAATTTGTTTATTAGGCTTGTGAAATTGCTATCCTGAGTGAATAATGTCGTATCATCCGCGTAAAGTATACATCTTGTGTTAATTAAGGACAAAGGTAAGTCATTGATGAAAATGAGAAAAAGAAGCGGACCTAAAATGGAACCTTGTGGCACTCCTAAATTAATAGTTAAAGGGGAAGACAATGTTTCTTGTAGCTGGACAACTTGTATACGGTTAGTGAGATAACTGCGTAAAAGAGCTAAAGCAGGCCCACAGATGCCTAGAGATTCTAATTTAGTGTACAGTATAGTGTGGTTAATTGTGTCAAATGCTTTGGTGAAATCTAAGAAAACAGCACCGGCAAACAACCCATTATCAATATATTGCTTAATACTGTCTGTGAATTCGATTAAAGCTAGTTCTGTGGAGTAATTAGGCCGGAATCCAAATTGCTGATCTGCTAACAGCTGGAATTTAATGAGGTAGTTCATTATGCGATTAACAATTAACTTTTCTATTATTTTACTAAAGAAAGGCAATATAGTTATTGGACGGTAGTTACTTAGGCATTCTTTGTCGCCTTTCTTGAATATCGGCGTCACCTTACCTTTTTTAAGTTCAGTTGGAAAAACACCAGTCCTAAATACTAAATTAATAATGTGACTAAGAACATTAGACAGCTCACGACCCACCAGCTTTACTTTGAAAGAAGGAATTTCATCGATCCCAGGAGCGGTATTTTTTAGGCTAGAAATTATTTGGAAGACTTCGTCTGGTGAAGTAGGGCGCAAGTAAAAAGAGTGAGGGCATCGACGAGGGCCACAGTAACTACTTGGAGGCGGGGAACCGCGGCGCGAGAAGAAGGAATTAAATGCATTAGCAATGTCAGTTTGATCAGTTAAAGTACACTCACCGTCAGAGACTTTCGTTATGCTCGTTTTGTTTTCAGCTATATTCAGAAATTCCTTAATTGTTACCCAATTCTTACGAGTGTCATTTCCATTTCTAAGTATTTCATTTTGGTAGTAATCTTGTTTGGAGCGTTTAAGTGCTGCGGAGAGAGTATCTGAGTATTTTTGATAGCGCTGTTTTAGGTGCATGTTAAATGGCTGCTTTCTAACCTTTTTGAGAAGGTTATTTTTTTTATTTATACAGCTTAGAAGGCTTTTGGTTATCCATGGATTCCGGGGAACTGAATACCAATGAGTGATGGGAGTTACTGATGTGCATGAGCTAATTATTTCTTTGAGCTTCGCAAAAAATTTACTGAACGCTTTATTGGCGCATGTTTCTTGTAGTATGCTATCCCAGTTAGTCTCAGCCACTATCGCAACAAACCGGTTTCGATTAAATGTTTGCTTATAGCGTTTTCTGGGGGGCGTGTTATTAGGGCATTCAATTAACAGGAAAGTGGGATAATGGTCCGTGATATCAAAGTTGATGACTCCTGCGATTTGAGGCGTAATGACATTAGACAATATATGATCAATGAGGGTGCTAGAGCCTCGATGAGCAATGCGCGTTGGTGACGCCAGTAGTGACTCCAAACCATGGCCGAGAAAGCAATTTGTGTATTCAGAACAAGAGCTGTCAGAAATGTCAGTTATGTCAATATTAATGTCACCTACGATTACAATGTTCTTGTTTTCACGATTTAGAATTTGGAGGATGACTTCTAGTTCGTGGCAAAAGTGCTCGTAAGACGCGGATGGTGAGCGATAGATACTACCAATGACAGTGTTTCTGTGTGAAGCAAAAATTGCTTTGTCAAATTCTAACCATACTGATTCGCACTTTTCTGTTTGAAACGCGATGTCGTGACGGCGTTTGTATGATATAGCGTTAGAAATAAAGATAGCAGATCCTCCGTGTCGATCAGCTGACCTGTGATAGTATTCATTGTCATAGCCAGGAAGAGCAAACAGCCTATCATCGTCGGATGACAGCCATGTCTCAGAAAGACAAATGATTGAAAAGGCGTGATCAACGAGCGTTAAAAAGTTTACTAAGTCATCGTAATGCCTTGGTAAACTGCGAGAATTAAAATGAATAATAGACTTATGGGTATCAGCTGAATTAAGGAGGAGGCTTTTAAAGTGGTCTAGTGAGAAGTGCATGATGATTATTGATATGTGGTGCTCCTTTTACGTGAAGACTGAAAGATCATCAACTCCAGAGATACGGTAGACGTCGCTATCCTTGGTCTCCCTTGCCTTGATACGGCCATTGTCTACCCACACAAACTCCCAGTTTTTTTCTTTTTTCAGAGCCAGTGCTTTGCCAAGAAGACGTTTGTTCTCTGGGGTTAGGTGATCGTTCACGTAGATGGGCTTGTCATTGTCAGCATGGACCTTAAATCCGATGGAGCTCATGGAGATGCGTGCTTTTCTTGCTTTGGAAATAAATTCTGCCTTCTTGACGCGGGAAAAAAATCGTGCTATGATGTTGGTGTCGGTTTTCGCAGGAACTCGATGCGCAACTTCAATGTCAGTGCTAGAAACTGAACAACCTATTTTCGAGCCAATTTCTTCCAGAATTGCGACGCAGCTCTCACCCTGAGTCGAAGGAACTCCCTTAACCTCAACGTTATTTATCCTGGAATATTGCTCCTGTTCAGACAATCGCTGTGATAACTGCTTATTGCAACGAGCAAGTTCCTTATTCTCTTTTGTCAAGTCAGCTTGCTTGATTTTCATTGCCTCGTAGAGTTCATTGAACATAGCAAGGCTGTCTCGCAATTCGGACACTTCTTTTTTCAGCTCTTCAACATCTTTTGCCAATTCTGCATTGGTGGGCATTGTGACAGAGAAAGGACTGGTATGGGCAGCAGTGGTTGCGGCAAAAAAAGTACACGTGGAAATCAATGAAACTAACTAACCTGCGTGAGGAGTACAGAATGGTCAGTGCTTGTTCACTGCCGCAACCCCGGCTGCCAATGGTCGATCTTGTGCGGTGTCGATCCTTATGTAGTAGTCGTTCTGGGGGGCGGGAGGGCACGTGGAACGTCGGTGGCGCTGTCGGCTGATTTGGTTATCGGTGAAAGATGTCTTTTCTTGATGCTGTGTCACTGTGATCGTCACACGTGAGTGGACGGCTTCTTGAAAGGTGAAACGGACCTGCGTGAGGAGTACAGAATGGTCAGTGCTTGTTCACTGCCGCAACCCCGGCTGCCAATGGTCGATCTTGTGCGGTGTCGATCCTTATGTAGTAGTCGTTCTGGGGGGCGGGAGGGCACGTGGAACGTCGGTGGCGCTGTCGGCTGATTTGGTTATCGGTGAAAGATGTCTTTTCTTGATGCTGTGTCACTGTGATCGTCACACGTGAGTGGACGGCTTCTTGAAAGGTGAAACGGACCTGCGTGAGGAGTACAGAATGGTCAGTGCTTGTTCACTGCCGCAACCCCGGCTGCCAAAATCTGCCAAATGTAGAACAATAAATAAATTTCAGATGTATTTTTGTACCGCGTCTGGTTCTTACAGCAGTCGTTATGCCACGCATGTGTACTACATGTAGGTGTACAAAATGTCACAAGAATTCTGGGGCACTTAAAGGACCATAGGCTTCAGTAGTATGTTTTCTTCTTTCGAATAATGAAAAACAAATTAAAAAACATTAATCACTTTGTAGTGTTTGCGTAGGAACACTGAATAATTTATTATAGAATTTCTTCTTCCAAGCGTTATCGGTTTCATCAACCAAACGATGTCTGTGACGTGTAGTTGGACTCGAAGTCGCGTGACACACGAAAAAACTGCAATTTATATAAACGCTGATGCTTAAGTTTAACTCACTACAGCACTTAAACCAGCCTGTTTAAAGAGCTAGATTGACCACAAACGAAGTATCAGCAGTTATATTGCCATTTTTTTCCTGCCTCACCTGATCCTAAGTCCAGCTGCTTTCATGACCATCGCTCGGTTGATGAAATCGAAACCGAAACAGCGTCAAGAGGAAATTCATTTATAAATTACTTAGCGGTTGTAGGCGAATATCAAGTAACGATTCAAGTATATTAATGTCTAACGCATCATTTGAAAAAAAAAAAAACTCATTAACAAATTAAGTTACACCGTAAGGGTATGACGCATCCGCGTTCATCGGGTTCTCGTTGCATATCACTTCGCCGACACGGGCGCTGTCGGGCCAGAAACGCAAGGTTTCCCTTTAATCAAGCCGAGAAAATTTGCCTGAAAAGCCGAGAGGAAGCGTGTCTGGCTCGCGATACCATGGTTGCAGGTTCGCTTCGCATATAATTACTCCATTTCTCTTCTCAGCGCAATTACCTGACTTTGCATTCCTACATTTGATAGTGACGTTGGATTCGTGTTGTGACCTAATAATACCAATTTATCTAATTATTTAATCACTATGCGATTCCGCAGTTCCACGTGCGATGTCGTGACCCCCACGACAAATCCAGATTTTCTCGACACGCTAACGCCAACTGCGACGCCGGGTTCTCTGATGAACGGGACTCTTAACACCGCCGCGTTGAGGGCTTGTTTCGAGTAAATAGTTCAGAATGGTCAAATAGGCCTTCCAGTGCATCGCATACTTTGTATTTTACAGTACTTGAGCATAAAGAATAAAAAAATCAAACAGCTCGTTAGTCGTCTCTGGAGTGAGAAGATGAGCGAGGCTATTCTTGTGTGGTACTGGGATATGCTCGCAGAAGCCCAGTTAAAGAGCCGGTACTTTTTGCTGAAGCTAGTTCAGTTGTATTTGTCTTATATTGCTGCTATTATAATTTTTTGTTGCCTCAGCATGCCGGGAAGAAAAGGTATGTTATAATCTGTCTGTATGCAGTACTGTTTCAACGGCACACTGCAAAGTTGTAACATTATACTGGTGTGGCACCACAGGGACAGGGACAGAGACAGAGTGACAACAACACAAGTATGAATTCCAGTATGAATTCGTACCAACTCGCCCAATTTTCAACCCTTTTGTAACCTTAGAAATACTAGACGCCAGCAACACGCCTGTGTCAGCACATTGCTAGAGTGTTGAAGACAGTCTCTGTTTGCCTAAATGAAAAATGTAGAAATGAAATGCGGTAAATTGTACCTTTCTTGCTTTTCTGTTCCATGGGAAACTTTACTAATACGTGGCATCAAGTTGTCTAGTACACCGCTTAGTTTGCGTGCCAGAAGAGCTGCAATGTGCAAGGATGTTCCTCGAAAACACCCGCTAATTGAGTACCTATGTATAAAATCGCTCCATTCATTCATTCATTCATTCATTCATTCATTCATTCATTCATTCATTCATTCATTCATTCATTCATTCATTCATTCATTCATTCATTCATTCATTCATTCATTCATTCATTCATTCATTCATTCATTCATTCATTCATTCATTCATTCACCAACTCACTCGCTCACCCACTCTCACTCAGACTCGCTTAAAACTTGCCGTTGTCTTTTCTTTAGGCAGTGAGCAGCCAAGAAAAAAAAAATTGCCCTGCCCGCGCCGCCTATGGCACAGCGGGCTTAAACCAATTTAAGATACTGCAAAATAGGCACGTACGTATCCTTGGGAGAAATAAACCAGCGCAGCGTTCTGGCGATGAGGGTTGATGGCCGAAGGACCACGGAAACGCCAAGTTATCACAGTGCGTACCGCCTTGAATTCTGGCAAATCGGGTAACTGACCAAACGCATGCACGCCATGAAAATGAAAACAAATAAACTCAGCCGGCCTTCAAGAAATATTTACCACTTTGTACTTTCCTGATTCCTCAGCTCTGATTCGGCATGGATCGCGGGCGCTGCGGGATACATATACGAGGTTCCAGCAAGAAAACGGGTCTCTTGCTGGAACCCAGGCGGACAGCGGGCACGGAAATCGGGCCCCATGCAATGATTCTCACTTCGCATCGGTTACATAGCGAACGCGAGCCCGCCTCGTTCTTTATTTCACAAACAGCAAACACGCCGAGCAGCAAATAGGATCCAGTGGAATGGGAAGAAATTTTGCGTCGAGCGGATTTCAACACTGCCGTTTAGAGAATGACCGCAGCTGGGTTTCAAGCCGAAGTTCGGCGTCGATGAACTTGCCACCGCCCTATTCTCGAGCAGCCAGCCGACTATAGGGGCCGGACGGATGGGAGCCTGGCGAACATACCGGCCGGAAGAAAAGCAAGAAAGAAAAAAAAGAGCGAACTCTGCCCCTCCCGCACCTGTGCTCATTTACCGGGAATTCGGTCATAATTAACCAAGCTGGCCAATAATGAATGCCGTCATCCTCGAGGTCCATGCTCAGTGACACGCACGAGCGCGTGGAAGCGGTACAGCGAATGTGGTCCGGGGATGATTATATATATATATATATATATATATATATGCCACTAGAGGCCGGCACAATAGGTGGCGCTGGAAGTAGTGCACCTATGCAGACGACTATGGATAGACCGCTGTCTGGTAATGTTTACGGGAACTGAGACATCATCATCACTGTAGAGTCTGTAGTACACAAGTTCACGTTCTAGGGACATATTACGGAACATTTATGTCCGACTTTCAGTCTTTACATCCTATTGATTTGTAGCAACACCGGCCATGACGTCAGCGCTGAGTACAGAAAAGACAGTCTTAATAATGACAATCCCCAAAGTCACCTGTGTCTTTGTCTTGGTCGTCATCATCGTCAAGCAGGTAAAGTCCCGAACAAGACGATGGACTTCGCCATTATTATCCAGATAGCTGGAGGACACATGCCGATGGCGCGGCATTACTTTTTCTTGCCTTTTGTGCGAATAAAGGCTTAGTGATTTATTTCCTTTCAGTGCCTTTCTCCAAAGTGCCTTTGCACACTCTGTGACTAGTCATGAGAAATTTAGAGCACGATAGTGAAACTTGCCTTTTAAATTCACATAAGTGTTAGTGAAGCCAAGAGTACGCATTTAAACACATGAGGGCTTCAGGGCAATACTTCTTACAATAATAAGCAACAGACCATAGTTATCAAAAGTGAGCCGTGAGCCGGTACGCTAAGACATTGAACAGACGAATATATGTGCACCGTGAAATTGTGCACAACAAGAACGTCTTGAGTGGAGTTTGATCAGAGAAAGCATGCGGCACCTTATTCACCGGAAGAAGAAACAAACAATGTGCGACTCTGAAAAAAAGTAGCAGCTGGGAGGCATTCACAAAACATGCCGCCATTGGCATGTTTTGTGAATGCGAAGACCACAATCAAATCAGAAAGCTCGCGATTTATGTCACCTTAGCGCATGTTTTCCGCAGTAAACCAGAATTCAGACTTGTATACTGGGCGATGAATGAAATATTCAGGTTACTTAGAAATTCATTGGAATCTATACCGCATCCTTGCAGCCTTGCTGCTATTTCATGCTGTTTCAAAGAAAATAGTTTCATAAAGTCGTTATAAGCCTCAGTCTTACCATATTTTGCGCATGAATCATTCACGTTGTTGGAACAGCTGCCTACGCAAGGAAGTTCGTGAACGAAAGCGAGTGAAAGAAAATGTGTGAGACAACAACGTCGGCCATATTTCAACATTCAGTGAGCGAATTTTCTTCATCCGACTCCCTAGCGACTTTTTATTGTTTTGCCGCTAGACACTGAAGGAAATAAGATCCCAAGCAATTCGCATATTCATGACAAGCCTAACCGTCGCAAGCAAGGCAGCCAACAATAGAAAGAAAGGCCATGAGCCCGCGGGGCGCTGAAACGCTTGCTCGCCTCAGGCAAGACCGGCAGCTTGTCTGATTGCGCAACCAGAACGCTGTCGGAAGCGAGAGGTGATGAAAAGAAATGCAACATACGAGCCCACGACTTGCAAGAATGAGCTAACACGGCCCTGCCGCCAACCGGTCTTTGCGCAAACAACCTCTTGGATACGCGGTGGTTGTTTATCAAAGCGTCTCTTCGCGCCTCAGCGTCGCTTCTTCGCAGTGTGCGGCTGGATGCAGACGACGCTCTCCTGCAGACGACAGCGAACGGCGGTGCAGACGACGAAAAGTCGCGTTGTCTGCTCGCCCGGAGGGCGATACGCGACCGCACCCTAACAATGCGTTTCAACAGACGCGCCATATGGAAACGGGCTGGGAACACCTAGCGGAGAGCGAATGTATATATAGTTGCATTCGCTCGCTCTAGCGACGCCTAATCTCGCCGCGAGCGGTGTTCGCATCGCTCCTCACCGACGGGTGATGATGTATGGAGAGGATGCAGACAGCGACTGCCTCTGTAGCAGCCAGTGTGGGTTTTGTCGGCCAGAGGGAGGAGATCCGCCGGTGGGATGGAAAGGAGGAAAGAGGGCATGTTCCATATCTCTATTGTATGTCTTACAACACGAGCAGCACCTCGGGTCGCCGGAAGACTGAGGAGCTCTCTCTATCGATATGCGGTGGGGAAAAATGGATAAGGCGACAGTGCTGAAGGAGTGATGAACAAAACGAATTCGATCCTCGCGTGAATGAAATGCTGAATCCTAGTTTAACGCGATAAAAGGAGCGGCGGATGCTGATGTGGAGAAGATGCAACGGTGTTATCGTCGTTGGTTGGTGTCGTTGCACACTGATGAAATTAAAAGCAACCTGAAACGTAAGAAGCGAATACAAAAGCGAGATATTGCTAAAGGTGAATATGTAGAAGTCTGTAAATTACAAGCGAGGCACCATTACTCAGTGTAATCACAAACACGTATTGCCTCTTTTGTCATCAGGTGCCATAAATTTTTTCGAAGGAAGCTTTTCTTCAAAGATGCACTGGGCAGAGAATACGCTTGAAGAGTATCACTTTTGTTCAGTTAAACGAGTTGCAGTTGAAGTAGAGTTGTTTTTTGACGCCATCTGTCCAAAAACCAGCGCACTAGCTGACCGTAGAGGGTTCTATAAAAATTTTCTATCATATCCACTTGTTAGGAACATGTATCGCCGTTGTTACCGAACATCTAATTGCTACAGTTCTGAAAAGACGTTTCGTTACATTTACTTTTGAATCACTGCCCCTTGTTTATCGTTTTCCCGAAGGGTATCTGAGAGCCACTTCTTTCAGCGAAGAACAAAGAAAAACATGACAGACATGAAAGTAGCGCTCCTTTACCCTTCTAGAAACAATGCCGCACCAATTAGCCCCTCAACGTGTTTCATTATTAAACGAACTTATTCACGCCGGCCCAGTGCCCGGTCATTTTTTTTTTTTTTTGCCACTCGGGGGGCTATGTTTTTCGGAAGACCACGAAAAGTGTGACTGCACTGTTCCCACCAAAACGCTATCACGAGCAGCAACCGCTTTTGTGATCTTCAAGACTGTGCGCAACCATGTGAGTGGGTAATATGGAGTGCCCCGAACCACCTATAAACAGAGTGCGACTGAAAGTTGTGTTGCTATGGACGCGTCTCTAAGTCTTGTTCCCTTACTCGGTGACGTTATGCAGCCCAGTAGATAGTCTGCTGTGAGAGCCTTCGTCTGTAATCCTTCACCTTCTTCTGTAATCCTTCGCCTGTAATCCTCGTCTGTAATCCTTCACCTCAACGTGAAAATATTATGCCCCGTCACGACGGGTCATAAAACTGCATGAAATGCTAGTTCCTAAGTCTGTTTCCAAAATACTCTGGCATCGCTGCATGCAAGCTGACCGTAAACACACGATAACCAGTCACTGCGTGTTATGAATGCGTCCGACGAGAAAGTAGCAGCCGGCGGCTTCAACCTTCCAAATCAAATAACTTCTCAACTCTCTGACGTATACTTTTTCCTTACATGGAAGAAAAAAGTAATAGGAGCAGTTGGGTTTATCGTTCGTAGGTTTTACCAGTAGTCCGGATTGGCTTGCAGCAGTTCCACAAACCACAGAAAGGTCAATCCGGTAAAGTTGTGCGGGCGGCCAACCGACGTCCCAGTAACACATAAAAGGTCAAATACAGAACAAACTACGCAGTGAGCTAGTGCTTGGATGGCTGGCATGTTACCACCTGCCTTATTTATAGTAACGCGATGCCTGACCTGCTGCTGTGCCCATAAAAAAGTGGAGTCATATACGAGCACGTAGACCGAAACAGTCGCAACAAGCCTCACAGCGCACGTATGCAATGTTGTACTTCACTCAACGCAAGTTTGGCCGCGATCCGACGCCAAGGCTCCTAAATCATTCGCGCATGGCTGACGAGACATTGCGCGACAGGTACCGTGCAGACACACGATGGAGACAGATAGGGCGGTGAAGGATAGAAAGAAAAGGAGAGAGAAAAATAAAAAAAAGAGCGAACGAAAGAAGGAAAGAGACAAAGCGTGGTAGCCTCGTATAACGGTGACACGGCCGGTTGCCATGCGTGCGCGTCAGGCGTGGAGCGCTCCTGTCTTGCACGACTATTTGTACCTGCCGTTTTCGCAGCTCCCTTGTCTTCCGCGGCGGCCCAGGACGGGCCGGCAAACGACGACGTCGGCCAAGAAGATGACAGTGATCGACACTGCCCACAAACGCACCAGTCGCGTACACGTCGTCCGCAGGAGCGTCGGGAAGTCTGGGCACGCGACTTTCTCCCCGGCTGCGGAGTTAGCTAGCTATAACAGTCTTTCCGAACGCCAGCTGCCGCCTTTCCGTCAGCGTCGACGTACCGCGGCATCGATTTTTTTTCTTTTCTCTATCAATTTATCCTTATCCGTTGGTTCGATTTTCTCACTGTTGTGCCTTTTCGCTGGCACCTTGAAGTGCCTCTGCTCTTTCCCTTGCCTTTTTCTACCTTTCTTCTTATCTTAGCATCGCGCGGCAGGAGTTCGTATTGAGTAATGTTAAAAATTTCAGTGTTCGTCTTCCGGGGCCTCCTTTTGACGATGACAGACGTTAATGGAAGCCCACTCCGAAAAGTACTGCAATTGAACATCGTTGTAGTTTAAGCTGTGCTTTTACCTTGGCTTGGGGCCCAAGCGAATCGGTGTCATACCAAATAGAGAGAGAGCAATAGACAAGCGAAGCCAAGCTATCTCAAGCTATGCCAAGCTAAGAGAGAAAGAGAAGAAAGGAGACAAAGGCGAAGAAGCAAAAAGAAGAGAGGAAGAAAGAGGAAGAGAAGAAGACGAGAGAAAGAGGAGGACAATAAAGGGGAAAAAAGAAGGGAAGCCGTCGCGGACAGAGAAATAGACATGACGGCTCTCGCAGAATGCTGTAATTAAGATGTAGCCTAGTTCAGCCAGTAATTTTTTTTATAGTTAGCTTCTCGGTTCGAGGTAGTTCCTAAACCAGTCTTTTTCCTGCTGATGAGACACTGATGCGCAATAAAAGGCATGCCAAGTGTTGCCGCAATGATGATGAAGCGAGACTGAGACGGACCGCTAAGAGAGCAGTTGTAACGAAAATAGTGGACTCCACGGCTTAGCTGTAACTCATAACTCTTTTTTGGCGGGCGCTGTATTAAACTATCGTGCTCTATGCTTATCAGAAACATTGTTGAGAGATGTAGAAGAGGGCTAGATAGAGATGAAACATGAACGCGCGTTAAGAGAAAGCAGTGCCAATGTTAGTATAGTCTACACTCATGGAACGGAAAAGGAGGACACCCTACGTAACCTAACTAAGAAAAAAAGTTAGCATCGCTAATCAGAAATCGATAGTGTTAATTATCAGGAGCAAGTACGACCAGGAAGACTATCAACGTCGAATTTTGAAATGAGACCAGGACAAGTGAAACTCGAACACAATAAGTAATGGTTGGACGGTTGTAAGCTGTTCAATAATGCACGTAACCAGCACAGCTGTTGTACACTTTTGCGATTTGTGATTTTGCGATTCATGAATTTGGGATTGCCGTTTGCATTTTTTTGAAAGCATGATCGCGGTGACATCACAGCGCAGGGGTCATGGGGGTGGCTGGGAGGGCACTGCGCCGGAAGGCTCCGCTTGTGTGGACGTCATGGCATAGGGCCGCGGAGGGGGGGAGGGGGGGGGGGGGGGGCGTGGGACACATGGGGCGCTCGTGCAAGTGACGTCACGCAGTGGCTGCTTCACCATCGTTTACGGGTACAGAGCGAATATCTTATTAACAGCTTCATTGTAAAAACAAAACAATATTAGCTGCTTGAAAGGAAACACGGTCTCCATAAATTGAGGTCTTCTGTTTCCGTTTCGTTTGTCTTGGTTGCATATTACTTGATGCTGATAGTACGTGGAACATATTTATTTTCACTCTATGAAGAGACATATTAACGCAGCCCCGAATGATACGAATCAACTCGTCCTTTCGTTTCTGACCCCGTTCTCAGACAAGCAAGTCGAAACGCAACTTGCAAAGCGCTAGCTTTCGCTGATACACAAGACTGGGCAGCGCAAGGTGCTCCGTTTTATGTATCACTTTGGCTATTACGCTGTTAGAAACTACTCAAACTTCAGAAAACCATCTAAGCTTCAGTCAGCGATCAGTTGATACCTATAGGAAAAACTAGAATATTGAAAGAATATGGCGCAGTTTTGTCGTACAAAATATAAAAAATATAAACAGCTTCTGTTACGTAAGGGAAAAAGTCACTCTCACTGTAGTTGCATCGTAGTGTTATCTGCAGCCTTCGTTATTGTGTCTGGAATGGTGGCCCATGGGATGATGCCATATGTCCTCCCATTACACGGGAAAGCAGCAGGAAACGTTATGTGCCCTTCCGCTCGTTTCGAGGCCTCTTGATTGAAAGATATTCGTCTCGTGACCCCAATCTTGAAAGCCTGGCGCTCGGAGGCATGGAGACCGAGTAAGGTCGGTGCTGCACATTCATATTATTTCGACCAAAATCAGGTAGTGCGGTTTAAACACCCGTTACGGTACGAATTACAACAACACCAACAAGAAACCGGGTTGCCATATAGCGTACGGAAGTAATGAATAAAAAAAAATAATGATTACATAGACTGCGAGATCCCTACGCCCCACTTTGTGCGCCACTCCTGATTTTTTCTTTTTATCGCCAGTTGTCGGGCAGCCGCAAACGGCGGGATTCGAGAATTGTTTCGGACACTGTCCAGTATCGGGATAACACCCCTTCAGCCGCAAGTGAAAAAATATGAAAACTGGACATCAATCAATCAATCAATCAATCAATCAATCAATCAATCAATCAATCAATCAATCAATCAATCAATCAATCAATCAATCAATCAATCAATCAATCAATCAATCAATCAATAATTGATCGAACTGGCAAAGAAGAAATATCGTTAACTAACGTAGGAATGAAGTGAGAAAAATTTAACAACACGCCTTCTGAAATACAGAAAGTGTGGCGGAGTATCCAATGCAATATGTTCTTCGAATGAGAGTGAAGTGTGCGCCAGGTGATTCTTGCTCACCATTCTTCTAAGCACGCCACTCATACTCCTGGGCTGTCAGTGCCGAACACAGCCTCCACCCCGCTACTGCAGTGCGCACACTTTTGCTACAGCATTTGTCCGTAGCCTCGTAAGACAGAGGATTCCATTATTCCCTAATTTCGCATTGCTCTCTTGGGTCTCTGCTTATGTGAAGCGTTCACCGTCTCCTTCTCATTTCGGCTCCCGGAGTAATGTACGGCCGTTGCTCACCGCCTTAGCTAACCCACTTCATTGTCTGGGGAGTGCTCGCCAGCCAGCCGGACACCAGACAACGCGAGAGACGGGAAGGAGACACGCAATTCGGGCAAAATTAATGGGTTCCCTCTGCTTGTTGCAATCATACTCCACGATTTATTGCTTCCCTTTTTACTCACCGCGGCCCTTCATCTTGGCTGCTCGCTATCTCTCTTTTGTGCTGAGTGTTGTCGCTGGACGCTCATTTATGGTTCTTTTGAGATCCCACTACAGGTTCTTCATTTATACAGCATTCGTTTTGCAATAGCCGGGTTTCAGTCGTAGTTAGTTTTCTCAGTAGAGAAGGACGTTCTCCCACATTTCGTCATGTCGGCACGTGTCTGTTTTGTTGCCAGGCGCAAGAAGGGAAGAAAAGTATTCATCCGCTTTTGGAGTAAGCTCGCGCGAAGACTTGCCACAACAGCGAGGTTACGAACAAGGTATTAGAAACGTGCAAATTCAGTTCTCTCAAAACTTAAAGCGGCCGTGGGTTTGACCGTAAATACATCTATGAGACACTTGTACAGCAGCGTATCGAAGTAAAATAGAAAATATAAAAAGCCTGTTTTTGTTTAGAGTATCTTTTTTCTTTGCGGAATTTCATGAAACATATGGGCTACAGCCGGCGTGCTTTATTATTTTTTCAGCGCTTTTAAATGCCGCGGATACGCGCGTTTATTCAACGAGAAAAAAAAAATGCACGTATAAGTGAAACAAAGAATAGGTTGGGGCAACCGAATAGGAAATAAAAATAATAAACCCCTGTCTGCACCACGAAACAGTAGGATTGACATTAACGTACACAACAATAGTATTTACGCCTACTTTGCCTTGCCGAAGTAATGCCTTTTACTGTGCAGGAGACCGCGGCTTTAAATGCAGCAAGCGCGGTGCAAAAGCACGCACACTCCTGTTACGACTATATTGCACAACGGACGTCGATCGGGAAAGTGCAACGAGCTGATATTATAAATGTGGAGCACTATTATAAAGGTTATATTATAAATAGTACAAACATGCAGCGCTCACTACCTCGTCCTGCAAGAGTTACTCAGAAAATGAGTTTTCAAAGTACTTAGCTAGGGCAGCTGGTATACAGGTAACTCCATGTTATCTAACCTTATAGTATATACGTTATACGTTATATATACGTTATATACGCTTTGTTTCCGCCCTTTTCAGGCCCGAAGAATGAGCTTGCGTAAGCGTCGCCGAGCAAAGTATAGCCGCCGCCGTGCCCATAAAGCACTGTTCCGAACAGTGAGCATTTCGCCCCTCGAATAGTAAAGCACTAGCACGCACAAAACTCGGGGATGGGAAGTACACTCTACACGAACACGCCAGTATAGTAGCATAAAAGAAGGGAGTAAGGTGTCCTTTAACGCACTCCCATTCTCCCATTCTCCCATTTATAAGAATGAGTGCGCTAGATGAGAGCTAACCCCCTATTTACTCCTTTCAATTTCGGGGGCATATATACCCTCTAAACACGAATACGCCTATGCAGGAGTAATAAAGAGAGTGCGCCTCCATTTTATAAAATTGAGTGCGCTAAGGCACAACTTACTGCCATTTAACTATTTTCTGTTTACAGCGTATATAAGTTGTCAGCTCGGCGCTTTGTCCTTATAGCCACAAAATTGATTTTCGCCGTACGACAGCTTGCCCTCCCCTGCCCTCACGCTGTCGTAGTCTCCTGACAGAGAAGCCACTAAGCTTCTAACTCCGGGCATGCACGTCAGCGTGAGAGGTTTATGCTTGTCTACTGGCCCATGTCTGTCAAGCTTTCGCAGACCCCTTCCGCTGTTGACGTACCCCTGCTGAAAAAAAAAAAAAAAAAAAAAAACGAAAGGAATAGAGAAAGAGAGAGAGAGAAAAAAACAAGCCTTTACCACACGATGAGGTCTCGTTTTTTAACCCCCTTCACGCCGCCACTGTTACGACGACATACTCTGATTGGTTTTATTTATTCCGCCTTCAAAAGGCTATTCAATTTAGGACACGTTCCTGACTCGCAGACAGCTTCACTTTAGCGTTGGTACCGCCATACGCTTACTTTATTTCCTGCCATGCACCAAAACTTCCCGGCAGTGCATTCCCCGAAGCATACGTAGCGACGGGATAGAATTTTAAACAACGCAAAGGAAGAGCATTGTGTCAACGCACCCATAAAAAACTCACGAAGGTTAACAAGGCGTGCTGTGCACGTCAGTCGTTCGGAAACTTTGAGGGGAACATAGTAATAACGGAGATTCAAATTCTGCGGCCGCTACGGCTTCTGCGGTCTACGCTTCGTTTAGAAAGCACAGCGCTGAAAAAGCTACAATCTGCGTCTGTGCTTGTTAGCAGCGACGCAGAATGTGTAGCCGACGCGAGCAAATAAGAGGCCGACGATAGCATCTCGCAAGCAAGAATGATTCGATATTCGCTGAATAGGTCAGTGGCTTCCGAAATTCAGCAGTCCTGATAGCACGATGTTGGAAACATGTCTGCCAATCATGCAAATCTGCGAGTTTAGACCTCTAGTAGATGGCATCCGCTGTAGCTTCTTTTTCACTGCTAGCACATTTAGAGAAAGGAAACGATTGCATAGAGCTGTCGTCAGCTATATTCACGAATAGAATCCACTGAGACCTTTACACGCAAGAACGGCACCTACGCACTGGCCAATTACGGTGCACAACACTATACGGCATCTGTTGACCGGCTTGTTATCCTAAGGCTTTTTACGTGTTTACATAGTGCCGTGAGTTCAGCTCCTCATTGGGTGATGCCAGCTCTAGTCTTTACGATGCTATGCGGGCTTGTTTCGCAGTCCACTACGGTTCGTTTCGTTCAAGCCACCAACACACGGCAGCCAGGTCGCGAACACACTCGTTCATTTACTCTGTGCGGCTAGTATGACAAGTTTCCTTACCTTCATTTCTTCATATGTGCGTTTATGGTGTGACAAGCAGAACTCTGGAGACGGGATTTTCAGAATCAGCAAAAGAAACTTACTCTCTCCTCACATATTTTCGACGTAGTGCAACTTTTGTTGCGTGTATATCGTGCGAACGGGCGCCACGCGAAAAGAATGCGTCAGCACAGGAGTGCGAACAGTGCATATTCCAAGCGACAACATATTTATCACTGGAAGTAAAAATATAGCATGCGTGTAGCCTTGTGGTGAGGGTGCTGACGCATTCGTTTGTTTTCAGCTTGCATTTTTCTCGGAGAAATGAGACTCAGCACTATTCCACGCCGACGGCTACCAACAAATTCTGACAAACGTTAACTACTGGGGAATTTTAAGGCGAAAGCCTTTAATGGCTCATACTGTCGCCCGTTAACAAATCCTGTCACACGGGTTTAACTCGGGAACTAAAAAAAGAAGAAAACCAGTGGTTGCTTCAGGTAGAGGAGAAAAAAATGAACGTAGAAGCCAGGTTTGATGACTGCAGATTAATTAGTTAATTATTTAAAGGCAAAAATGTTGAAATTGCGCCGAAATAGCACAGATGTCGATATAGCCATGGGGACGATGTGACGTCACATCCACCGGAAGTCTTCACAGCGTAGTGAAAATTATCACAGAATGGTCGAAAGAACGTCGGATTTGTGTCAAATTAGATAGAAAAATGTGTAATTAAGCGTAATTAACCCTTAAGATACCCAAAAGGTGTGCAATTTGGGTACCGATATAGCCACGGGAACGGTGTGACGTCACATCCACCGAAGTCGTCGCGGCGTACTGTCCTCGGCTTTCGCCTCTTAACACTTTAGTTGCCAAAGTGCCCTCGCAATTTTTTTGCTGGCGCACTGGCAACTGGTCTCCCACTTTAACAGTAACAACACCGTGAGATATAGCCTACAGCAGCCTGATTTGGCGGACTTTTTGAAATTCTACTTGTGTGCATTTCGGCATTATGAAACGAGCGCAAACAACACTGGGCTAACATATCCTTTGGGAAGCCTATTGTAATAAATGCACTGAATGAGAGAAACTCAACGTTTTAGGAACGCACACACTTATCGCGGAAGCGTAATTTGAAAGAAACGATAGTAATTAGTAGAAAATATGAAAACTAGTAGTAATTAGTGGCGTTAAAAGATAGCGCTCATTGACGCCGGAAAGGGGAATTATGTCGGGTCTATCGACGACGGCAGGGCCGGTACAGGGTTCAACTCGTAAAAAAAAGCAAAAGAAACAGTCGCACCTATAGGAACGCAATATAGAATTCCTTTGCTGTAACTGCGCGGGACAAACAAAATCGCAGTAAGGGTTTACTGACGGCTCACAAAATTTTACCGGGACGCTTGTCTGGGACATGTGCATTAGGGCAGTTAAACTGCACGCAAAGTATGCCTAAATGACGCATGGTGTTTTCCGCGTCCCCGTCCTTTATTTGCGCTGACATCACTTAAAGGGTCAGTCTACTGAATTTTATCGACCACATTTTCTTTGCGGCAACCGATAGCTCTTTACTCAAATTACCGTTTAGCCAGCTGTGGTGCCAAGGAGTGCGGTAGAACATTTTAAAACAGAATTTATTAATGTAGGAACACATCTGTATGAGATGGTAGTCTCATCTGGCAACCATCTGGATTTCCGCAGCGCGGCGACAAACATGGCGGCGCCCGTCGAAGCCGGACCTCTCGCTTCGGACTGAATTCTCGTTGTTGCTGCCTTTTTCAGTGCGTTCACTGGCCATAAATGGGGCGCCTGTCTTTCGCTTCGTCTCATCTCGCCTATAAGAAAACATATAAGAGATAATTTTGCTTTATTTTAATAATTAAAGTGACGATTCTGCCGCTCCTAGGCTTAAGTGGAGAGTCGGTTTGTTTACAGCAATGGTTCCCGTCCTGACGACCAGATGGCGCCACTATAGGCTGAGTATTTTTGCGTCTCTGCTAGCATACGCTGAACTAAAAGTGGGAATGTGCCTGCGTTTTGCGTACGTGTAACTATAAATATTCATGTGATTTACAGCAAAAGCGAGCGGTACGCCTTCTACAGTTTACTAAAACAAAACGTGCGTTTCACTGACATTGGGGCATACAAATGGTGCGTAGTATATTCACTTATGCTTCTACAAAAACAGACTACCACTTTCTTGAACAAAATGAACGTTTGGGGTCGCCACCATGCTTTTTTACGCGACTTTTAACGCCGAAATAAAATATAAATTCCTGCCTAAACCGGGCGCGGACCCCTCTTTATTGATGTTATAGGGTGCCAACTACCAGAATATGCCATTATTGATACACTCATCTCGGTGAGTAGACTGACCCTTTAATAAGAATGTTGGCTTGTCCGGCCCTTAAGATACAAGAGAGAGCTGCAAGCAACCTATTAGGGTTTGAGGCTAAAGAAACCATGGTTTTCATTATTATTATTTTTTTTTTTTTGGGGGGGGGGGGGAGGGCGATTGTTTATTTTATCTCTTTGTGAAGGGCATTTAGCAACTTTTGCCTATATCATCTTTGTGCTTCAGTAATGTGTACTCCCTCTCTCCTCTCCACAATGGAGTGAAAGTTATAAGTGACGAGTCTCTGTTGCCCTCTTGCGAGTCGGTGAGAGATATTGCATGTCAGCTATCTGCCCTGATGGCACGACAAGCAACGTTCGACGGGAAATAGAAAACTAACATCGAGAAAAAAAAGCTATAAAATGAAGCCTTATGATATCTGAGAGCCATTGCGCTTTTTTATGCACGAAGTTGAAGGTTCGTTCGCAGTTACACTCAAACGTTTCATTCAAAGTGAAGAAATCGCACCAGTGGGCGAATAACAACGTGTAATTCGTCTACAACGCTCAACGGTGTCCCACATACTTAATTTTTAAATTGCTCTTCAGTATCTTCCGGTCTCAAAACACCAATTTTTGCGAAATACGTGCCTTATTTTGCTCTCTCACGATTTGCATTCCTTCCTGCAATATCTTTAACGTGCGGTCATGCCATAGCATGCCCTTTCATTCGTCCAAAGGCAAGAAATAAATGGCTGAGGCTTAACTTGGTTAAACCTGGAGAATGCGAAGCATCATCGTGTCGCATAATTTGTAGGCGCACAACCACAGCGACTGCGCGAGGTGGGCCCCCGTTTCTCCACTGTCGTGACGTCATCAAGTCACGTGGTGTGACGTCATGTATCACGTGATTTGGAGGCGCACAACCACAGCGACGCCGCGAGGTGGGCCCCCGTTTCTCCACTGGCGTGACGTCATCGTGTCACGTGATTTGGATGCGCACAACCACAGCGACGGCGCGAGGTGGGCCCCCGTTTCTCCGCTGCCGTGACGTCATCGTGTCACGTGGTGTGGCATCATCGTGTCACGTGATTTGGAGGCGCACAACCACAGCGACGGCGCGAGGTGGGCCCCCGTTTCTCCACTGTCGTGACGTCATCGTGTCACGTGGTGTGACGTCATGTATCACGTGATTTGGAGGCGCATAACCACGGTGAAGGGCTGAAGTGGTAGCTAAAGTAGTATGCTTCGCATAAAAACTGCCAGCTTCAATCCTGCGCACCAGGATTTTGTGCGACGCATTTACTAAACGGTAACAAGACTAATAAGGAGCGAGCGTTTTCAGTCCTTCGGGCAATGAAAGTCTCCGGCACCTGTGATAAATTCCTTCACAGCGCCATTCTAAAAGCACTACTGCCGCATCCCAAAAACAGAAATTTGCTGCACCAGACTAAGGGTATTCATCTCAGCATCTCTGCTCTCCCGCGAATGGATTTGCAGTTTAGGTCACATAGCTGCAAAGGGCCTCTGCTTTCATCTCAATAACAAAGAGGCACCTGTCAAAATTCGACTCACCTTTTCCACCTCATTTTTTACTGTTTCAAAAGAAAAGACAGAAAGAAAGTTTCGGTGTCAAGAGACGAGGAGGCACAAACGAGTCCGACAGATGCCTAAATACGAGCGGTGCCGGAGTGCGAAAACCGCCCACTGCATGCGCCCCGAGACAATGCAACACACACGGCTCACAGGGCGTCCTCAGAGATGGCAGTCACGCTCGCTCCATTCAGCGACGTCGTACACCAGCATTGCGAGCACGCTCGATATTCCCCGCTATACGATGTGCGCGTTGTAGGGAACGAGGCGGAACACACGGGATGGGGGGAAAGGGGGGAGAGAGGTACCAGGAGGGGGTGGAAGGGATGAGACCTGCCCGATCGAAACGGCTCACGGGTCTGAAATACGCGCTGTCTGTGCAGTCAGCCGCGGCTGAGTTAAGTGACGGCACCGTAGCGCTTTTAGCGCGTGAGGTAACCTGTCCGGCTTGTATAGACGCGAAAGCACATTACTGCCCCGAAAGGGCGTGTGGGTCTGGGTTTTAACTGGATGGTCAGGATAAAGAGATCCGCCAACAAAAAAAAAAGTAGAGATTAAAGGGAAAAGACCTATCGCCTTCCGAGTAACCCCCCCCCCTCCCCCCTTCATCTTCTCAGCATATGTCACCATGGCAATAGGCCTACCTCTGTAATCATAGGCTGCCCGTTTCGTAATGCATGTTCGCACCGACTGGCGTGCCCAGAATTCCAAAGGAGATCGAACTCGATACGAAATAAAGAGAAAGAGGAGGGAGGGACAACTTGGCACTCACTCCTGGAATAGGGGGACTGCTAGACTGCCCCTTGCCGGCAGTGAATGTTACGACATCAGGCCCAGCTTTTGCGCACTAGGCACTGCTTTGATCATAATAGTTGTAAACAATCTCGGTTTGACACTTTGCACTTGGACTGTAGTCAATGGCGAAGAGAGGGTAGGCAGAAGGTTCTTGGTTCACTTTGCGATTTCCACTCGGACTTGGACATTTTTTTAAATAATTTATGAATATAAAGGATGCCGCACGGAAATAAAAGTTTCGAGCTTTCGATCTCAGCCTACATTTTGTTAAACAGGTGGCTTCTTGGCGTCGAATGAGTAGCCCGAAAATGGTGCACTATACGAACAAATGGTTAAAGCAGCATGATGTGATCAAATTTATGACAGCGGAGTTTGTCCCTGCTGCCGATATCCACGGTCATTAAGGAATGTCGTCATGAGGAAGCCTGCCTTGTCTGAATTTGGTATGGCTGTCAGCGTGCACTGACCGTACTCAAATTTGAGTACGGTCAGTGCACGCTGACAGCCATACCAAATCCAAATTGAAAGCTAAGCACCGCATTTGGCGCCCTCTTGCTGCGTAAACTCCAGAGAAGGAGGTACGTGTAGACGGACTAATTCAAGAATCTTTACGTTAAGGAAATATACAATCGTAGGTCGCGTTAATATAACGATCGGAGCAGGGAATTACGTCATCAGGGACGAACTTGTGTTAAAGAACGTTTTTTCTAAGCGGACCCGTCACCTTCTGACAAGCGATAAGGAACAAGTCTTACTTCGCATGCTGAAGCTAAATTTGGCTCGTCACGTAGCAGAGGAGGATGACTTTCTGGGTCGTATTGTCACCGTTTGTGAGCTATGGGCTCAACTATTACGACCAAGGGACCAAAATGGAATCCATGGAGTGCAGACATACCAGCTTTGAAGCTCGACAGACAGCCAAAAGCTGATAAAGACAAGGTTGTCGCGGGAAGGAATCTGCTGGAAGCGACAGAACAAATTCGCAGTAGATCAGCCTGGCTTAACAGGGTCAGCTAGTCCTTCAGGAGGTCGGAGCCAAACTAAGAAGCTCTTTGCGTGGGAGGGGGGAGGGGAGACAGAAACAGGCGTACTGAAGTGCTACGGGGTAAGGAAAAGAGGAAAGTGTTCGAGGGCAAGTGTTCGCCTACCGTTCCTCCTCTCCCTGCTTTCATTGTCCTGAATTCCGTGCTATCTCTTTGCGAGGGGCGGGGGGATGATGTTGCCGCAACTGTCAGCTCCACGCGCTATGTAAAGACGGTGCAGAAATTACGTTCATGCCTACGTACTCCAGCTGGTACGCAGAAAAATTCAGTCGTTCAACACGACAGCGCCCTGTCTCACATGTGTCAGGAGATTAAAAGGCCGTGCTGCAGGACCTGTAGAATCACCGTATTGTGCCTCATACAGCTACAGCCTCGACCTCGCCCCATGGATTTATTGGCAGCTTCACACGAAGGAGGAGCTCCTCAAGGCTACACACTTCGCGTTTCACGAAGAGGGCATCAATGAAGTGCGCTTGTGGCGCATTTTAAGGGACACTCAGGAGGGAACTCCGTCCAGTCATTGTTATGAGTAAAAATTGATTCTCTGGATGTTTGTGAGCACGTTGACGTTTTTTCGGCAGAAAAAGGCACATTTATGCCTCATAAAATTCAATAAAAAATTTTCCCGCCACTCGATTCAGGCTCGTGATGTCAACACTGAAAAGGTCTAGTTGCCACCGTTCTAACTGAATGGCAGAATTGCTTAGCCTCGGAGATACGCGAAAAAAAAAAAACAGTGTCGACGCACGAAATTCACTGGCGAAATAG
Source organism: Amblyomma mixtum (assembly GCF_055824585.1). Classification (NCBI taxonomy): domain Eukaryota; kingdom Metazoa; phylum Arthropoda; class Arachnida; order Ixodida; family Ixodidae; genus Amblyomma; species Amblyomma mixtum. The sequence goes on from NC_143013.1 coordinate 252,774,739, forward strand.
GCCGGTGATGGTGACTACTCCTGTATTTCGTTTCTTTTTTTTTTGTTTATTCCAGGTTATAAAACCTCCGTTTTTGACCAGAATGGCCTCTTTGTCATTACAATATGTTGCAGTCTCTCGATACAAGTCAACTTCTATTTGACGAGTGCCCCTTTCAGCAGTAAAAAGGAGAAGGCAGAACGGACAACAGCAAAAAGAAAGTAATGGAAGACCAAAATAAACTAAAGAAAAAAAAAAGGCAACCAAAGAGAGACACTGAACGATGGCCGTATTTCCTCCCCTCGTCCTAAAGCTTGTCACCATTGTGAACCATCGTGGTCTTACGTTGTCCATTCGATTCCAACGACAAAACAGTTTATTTGCCTCGGGCGTCCTCCCCTGAATGCCGTTCAGTCTGGCAATTCCGCTCTCCGTCTTGGCCCAGCGACCGAGAACCTTTTATTCATGCCACGCGACGACCTCTCCATTCCGAGCCGGAGTGCTTTGTTGGGGTGGCGTGTCCGATGCATACGGAGGCGGAGGAAGAGGGCGTTCGTATCGCTCTCCCTCTCTCTCTCTCTGTCTCTATCACTCTTGTTGTCCGACGACTCCGACCCCTGCCTGGAAACGAGGATGAGCTTCATCGGTTTGCGCGCGGCGTCTACCCATCGACAGTCGGCTCTCGTGCTTCGGTCAGCGACGCGATGCGGTTGGCTCTGGGGGTGGTCGTAGTGGTGGTGGGCATTAACCTAATGGGGACAAACTGCGCGCAGCGCAAGACGACGAGATAGGCGCAGACCAGAGGCGGGCGACACTAGGCGCAGAGCCAGAAACAAAACAACATCAACAAAAAGGGAAAGCAAGGAGCGCCCACGCTGTGGACCATGTATGACATTGCCGAGAGAAATATCCCGGTGATACAGCCGACTCATCAGGATGCTTTTGTTTGCGTCTGCGGTCCGGGTGATACGCACGTGAAAGCCATGTATCCCCGGTAACGAGGGAAACCTTCGGGACGAGGGTTCATATGGAGGCCAGGGTTTACACAAGGCTCACCCAATACCCATGCCTTAGTCATAGGCCATGCAGAGGGGATGATGTAATGGTCCTGTTTCAGTTACATTCTTTTTCGTGTAAAAGCCCCACTTCACCAGGTCAAACTGGTTCACCGGTTTGTGTGGTGCTTGACCTTGAGGGCGACCTTGAACAAACAAACAAACAAACAAACAAACAAACAAACAAACAAACAAACAAACAAACAAACGAACAAACAAACGAACAAACAAACAAACAGACAGACAGACAGACAAAGAAACAAACAAACAAACAAGCAAGAAACAAAGAAACAAACAAACAAGCAAACAAACAAACAAACAGACAAATATTGCCGAGACAGGTATTCAAACCCACGGCGGCGCGAACATATCAGCTTCGCTGGCCACTGCACGAGAGCACTATGCTATTGCAAGCAGCCCATCACGCCTCGTGTTAAACTGCAACATGCTCTCACGCTGTGCATTGCACATCGTCGTCTTCATCAACTAATACTGCTGTAAAACTAATATACGTGGTTTGATCTATGTGGTAGTAGACAGAGAGATGTGCGCTGCATGCGTGGGTGTGGAGAACGTTGTGGCAGAAACACGGCACTTGAGCAATACGCGTTGGCGTTGACAACATTGCTGCAGAAATGAGGCAGTGGAGCATAGGCTGCCGGCGTACATTAGGTAAATTTGCATTGAACTATGTAAAAGTTGAAAGCGCACATAACTGGCTCCATGGGTCAGTGGAACCCTCAATCACGCTTTCAGGTACGTGACGATGGTGTCCACCGGCGAAAAACTGTGCTTTCGCACTATATTTCGTGCTTAGCAATGCTAAACCACGTGCCATTTTTTTATTCTTTCGCACTCTCCTTCAAAGGAGTGCACACAGGAGATTTTAAAGATACAAAAAGCTTGCCGAAAGCTTTCTTCGTGCGCAAGGAGGCACGTTAAGCAATTATAAAACACGAGAAATGCATTGAACAATTTAAATAAAGTCATAATTGCATAATTGTGACATAGCAAATCGAATTCAGGAAAATAAACTTCCTAACTTGCCCGCACGTGATCTCCGTCGCTCTCAAGGGATTTCGGGTGCTTACAGTAGTGCTGCGAGGTCGTAGCATGCGCGTAATTGCTGAGTTTCTCTAGGTGTGACATTAAAATTTTCCAGATGTACGTATGAGTAAAAACCGCGTTCTACCCTAAGAAAGTTGTATGATGCAATAAACTCATACACGTTTCTCATAAAAAAATGCCGTATAATTATCAAAGAAATGTCATGCAACTGTCATTTTGTTAATACAAAATCATAAATTTGTCATGCATACGATATTCAATGTCATACAAATTGTATCCCATTTATATAAAGAAACTGACTTATAAATTCCGCGTCTTCTCTGCCTTAACGGCAGAGGCACGGTCTAGGGTTGTTTTCGTAACTGTTAAGTCGTTTTACCAGCGTTGCAGTTTGTTACAATAATGACGTCATGGGCCGTCAGTAAGATGAGGATAAATAAATTCGCTGTTCTGCGTATGCAGTATGAATTATGAACAGCGTGCAGTATGAACTGTTCAGCAGTATGAATTGCCAAGCCCGCATTGCGATCTTTTCTGAATACAGTTCTCGCATCAAGGACTTTTCTTTGCGTGCTCTTTACCAAAATATCTGTTTTAAATGCTCTTGTTCATGTGGTGCAGCGTGCACGAACCAGGGCCTACTGTTCCCGCGTATAGATTTTGCTTTCCGAAGTGAATGCCGTGTTTGTATAATTTTTACTGCGTTGGTGGTGCCTTATGTTGTGGTCATTGCATCTGTCATAAAACTTGGCTTCGGTATAGTGAGATACTAATTCTTTGAAGGTAAATCTAGCGTTAAGAGAAAGACCACAGTGCCAAAGGACGTCACGACAAAAAAAAAAAAGAACATCCTTTCTCCCGGTGGTCTACTTTGCTTTTAGAGAATATTTTCTTTGTGTCTGCTTTTTCCGCCGTATTAATCGTCAGTAATCCTGCATAGTCATCGCGAGTATTTTGTATTCGATAAGAATACCCGCTAAGAATAAGTAAGTAACGAAATCAATATTGGTATCTTCAGCCCAGGCCACTGATCTGTAGGGGAATTGTTAGCCACTGTCATGCCTGGCGAGTTTTCTCGTGAGTTACTATACTAACGACGAGCGATTTATGACTTCCGTGATCTCTGAAACAAAACAGAAGCCCCGTACTAACTAAAATAGCTAGGCACCCCTTTTTCACCCAAGCACTTTATACGTCGTTAAGACCCATCACCTTGCTATCGCGGCCTAAACCGTTCTGCTGCACGAAGCATAGCTTGAGGCGAAACCGCAATCAATAGTAGGCGTTGGTGGGGTTTGTGGGAGGGGGGGGGGGGGGTATTACAGGCCTGGGAGGCTAGAAGGCTGCCCTCCTTTTCTGTATCGCCAGTCAAACCGCGGCCGTCCACGGTAAGAACCAAGTTTGGGTCGTTATCGTAACAAATGCGAGGGCACGAACTCCTCCTAATGCGTTCTAATCTATAGAAGATGGCGTCCAGGCGGTTTCGTTCTGCGCGCCTGCGCTCCCTACGCAGTACTCAAGCTGCACTCAAAGCAGGCAGCACGAAAACCAATTCTTTGCCTTCGCTGCGGAAACCGCGGCCTTAACTCCAGCCGAGAGCTCTTTGACCATAACCAGTTGCGAAATCCCCGACACCGTCCACGTGCACAAATGCGCCCTCTCGGAAGTTAGCGGCTGCTGCGCCACCTGCGGCCTTCAGACAAACTGCTCGACGCTGTCAGAACACGGTTATGGAGGGGGAAGAAATGTTGAAGGGCGTCCCCGATAGTGTACTGCTGAGCCCACAGGCGGCCCCAGCGTCTGCTGACCTTTATACACTGGCCAAGCAGGCCAGGGGATGGTTTGGATTTGGAGTTTCTTAACTAGTCTTATATACGCAACACTAGTAATTCCCTCATAGCGCAACCATATGGCTATTAAGCGAAACCACTGCAGCATGGAGTTTCCCAATGGAGCCGGTGTGTGAGAACTGCCACAGAAACTGCCACGATAATCTCTCGCAGATAAAACGGCGTCTTCGAACCGGATTATGGCGTCAGCATCTTCGCAGTGGTGGATTAAAACTATTTACAAAAGGTCAGTTACTTAGAGCTAGGAGCAATATGGGGAAAAAAAATAACACCCGTTCGCGTCGCAGATGTGTAATGCTTCTTGTTGCCGCTCGCGTGCGTTCTGAAGGTAATCCGCTGTTGTGTTTTACAGCTTTCTCCGCTAGGCCGCACGAAGGAAAGAGACCGGCATACTTTTCGTGTAACTATCAATAAAGAATGTTATAATAAATAAGTTTTTAAATCAGTCATTTTTGTAAATGATTAAATAAAAAATACAATATATTTAAACCGATTGCCAAAATAGCCCCGGCCTTTACACAAACCCGAACTGCCACATCGTTGATAAGGGACTGCGCAAGTCGAAAAGAAAAAAGAAATAAGACACGGTCATTCGCGCAGTAAGGAATGAGTGCCAGTTGGGAGGGTTGACGATCATGCAATAAAAAAATTAAACAATGTCAGATAAAAAGTGCCCGATAAAGAGGAGAACAACATTGCCGCGAATCTTTGTATTGTTTCTTTGTTCCCTCTAAAAAGCTGCCGGAACGCAGCTTTATCGCTTTGTTTGTGATGATCTCGATTGATATCATTCCAGGCGGAGCCGATTCTGCGTTGTTGCAGAATGTTGTTGCAACTTTGCAGAGCTTATCTCGAACATTCGCTATCAGCTTTCAACTGAGCACGGCCGAGAGCGGCGGGCATTCTGTTCGACGACCACCGAGCACGCTTGTTGTTACGCCGCCGCCGAGTGATTGAGTTCTTTGCGAGTGCAAGTCAGCCGAAATAAAGAGTTTTGTTCAGAAGCCATTTTCGTTGTCTTCTTGCTCTCCGGTCTGCAGTCACTACTGCATGACAATACAGAAAGGCAAATTCCCACTCGCGTTGCAGATATTCCTGGACCATGTCAAATGCCAGTAAACCTGAATGTATTCTGAGTGGAATCATAGTCTTTACAACGAAAATGAACTAGGTACAGTCGGGGACAAAAGTCTCCGGACCATGTGTTCCTCAAACGAAGCCGATAGCGCTAGCTCTGCTATTATTCGGCAGCTGGAGACCACACTTGTGGAGGTAAAAGTCAAATTTTTGTCCTTTCGTCTCCACAAGTGTGGTCTCCAGCCGCTGTCTGATAGTAGAGCTATAAGCTTCGTTTGAGGAACACGTGGTCCGGAGACTTTTGTCCCCGACTGTACATAGCAGTGCGTGTTTTTAATGGATGCTTAGGAGAGTGATGACGTGCTGTGACGTCAAATCAGGAGGCGTTAAGTGCATCTTCATGGGCTATTGCTTGAGAGAGGAAGAAAAAATAGCTGACCACTGCTTGGAGAGAAGCGGCGTTGGGGCCGGGTTGTTGCACTAACTACATACTGGTTCATATAGGTTGTTATAGGTTAGGTTAGGTTAGGTTAGGTTCATACTATATACTATGTGTTAGGTTCATACTAGGTGCATATAGGTTCACGCGTTTTCTCCTGGCTCGTATGTTTTCGGCGCTGACGCCATCTTAGGCAGCCAAGGAAACATAGCGACCAGTTTTATAAGGTGACTGTACGGACCTCATAGCTTCGTTCTTGAAGGATATACAAACGGCATTAAATCGCCTGTACAATGTTTCAAAAAAGCTCCACATTTTATTTCTACCGAGATTTGCTAATGAGCACAACAAACAGTGCGCTGACGCAGTTTACGCTCACTTAGTGCTTTTGAACAGAATTTCATACCTTAAGCTTAAAGTCACCACTTTTTTATATACGGATTCTCTGTCGCCACAGTAATTTATGTGTTCCACAGCCGCAGGACAAAACCTATTTTCTCTTGTGGGCTTCTAATGCGAATGTACCAGAAAGAAGCAATGGAAGGTTAATTTCAAATTATTCAGGACGCATCTTCTCACACCAGCATAATTTGTGCATTCGCAGAAGTAATCGTGCTATTTAAATGCATTCGAACACTGAACTTCCCTTATAAAAATCGTCTATAGATTGTCTATAGACTTCTTATAGACTCTATTGCCTTCCTATGAGTATTTCTTTTTGTCTACTCATCGTCTATAGATAGAAGTCTACTAAAAGTGTATGGCCTTAAATATTTAGACTGCCTATAGACTGTCTATAGCATTCTTATTGCCTTAGACCGTCCTCTAGAATTTCTCTATAGTGAGCCTATAGGCTTTTAGACAGAAATCTATGGAGTGTATAGACTGTTGAAAAAATTTGTAAGGGTTGAGTCGTTCCATATTAAAACGTTCCCAACTGACACACGTTGGCTGAACCTTCGATCATTACAGTCCAGATGCCAATGGGTTTCTTTACGATGAAGCAACCTACGGCGACTTGAACACCATAATCCGTGTTTGCGAGCCACGTCGAAAACTCGAAGTTTTGCATCGCTGACCAGCATGCCAGACTCGTCTGTGTATCAGGCGACCTTCTCAAACGAACCTCGGCGACCGCGGGCGCCCCGCAATCAGTGATGCAAGCCCGAGATTGCTTCCTGCAGAAGGAAAGGCGAGGGGTTTCTGCATGGGCGGCAGCTCACAGGATACATCGATTTCATCCCCTCGGCCACAGCTCGCCCTCGAGACCCCTCATCCCCGACACGACGCTCCTGCAATCCTGCAGGCCCGTCGCTTGATTGCTCCGAAGAGCAGAGTCCGAGGGCATGGAGGGCCTTCGAAGAGGCATCACGCCCTATTACTATCGACCCTTATATTCCCGCGAGGTTGCTAGGCACACGTATGCAGAGTCACCGAGTCGGACGACGTCGTGCGGCCTGGACTTCGCACGACAAACATTGCCGCTACGCTGTTTGAACGAAGTCGCTCGAGTATGGGGACGCTGTCTTCGAGCAGCGCTTGCAGAACTTGCCGCAGAACATGGGGCCCGCGGGGTAAATTGCTGCTGGTATGCCTCACGCGTCAAATAAAGGCTAACCACAGAGTGAAGATGAGGAGTTCAGTGAGAACTAAGGTGTTTTTGTTTCCTTTGCAAACGCAACGATGCTCAGGATTTGAGACAGAGGTACTCATTCACATATGCCGCCCTCTCTCAAGAGCATGGGAGACGTGGAAGCCAAGGTCACGAAACAGGAATGAAAAATTGTAGAGTGCTTGGTACTGCTGGTGCATTGGTATGCAGTAATACAACACCCTCCCCCTCTCTCTTCCCTCCCCGACAATATTTCCGCGTACTCATCACACAAGCCGAGTACTTGCTGTTGGTGCCAGCCGACGTGGCTTAGTGGTATGGCTTCCGGCTGATGAGCCCAATGCAATAGGATTGACCACGACGGCCGCATTTCGGCGGAGGCGAAATGCGAGAATAAGTGTGGGCTGTTCATTGTCAATGCAGGTTAACCACAGAAGTGGAGTAAGTTAATTCAGAGTCCTCCAGTGCAGTGTCTCTGGCAGCCAATAAAGAGCTCCTTGCTTGATGACGTACGAGAAGATCAAAGCGAGCAAGTGAATGTGAGAACGCCGATATCTTTTGCATTTTTGTCAGAGTCCACAGTTGTATGATCTCACTAAAGAGGTGCAAAGTTTTTCGTCTGTGACACATTGTGAAAGGGAAGTATAGAGTTAAAAGAAGAGAACGGCTGAGGCGTTAGAGCGGTTGCGGAGCTCTCTGACTTAGCCCGCGGGTCAATAAATATCAACGCACGTTCTCTTCACCGTTATTTTAAGCAGTTCAATAGAGGAGGTGAAGAAACAATGAAACGAAGTCCGGCACACCTATGTCCTCACTGTAACAAACAACTAAAGGCAACTAAACATTTCCGACTTAACTGCGCCAGATATAATGCGACTGACAGTTTAATTGTACATAGCGTTCAATATCTACTGGGAGCCGCCGCGGTGGCTCAGTGGCTATGGTGCTCGGCTGCTGACCCGAAAGACGCGGGTTCGATCCCGGCCGCGGCGGCTGAATTTCTTTGGAGGAGAAATTCGAGGCCCGTGTACTGTGCGATGTCAGTGCACGTTAAAGAACCCCAGGTGGTCGAAATTTCCGGAGCCCTCCACTACGGCGTCTCTCATAGCCTTAGTCGCTTTGGGACGTTAAACCCCATAAACCAAACCAAACCAATATCTACTGGTGATAATCCGGAAAGAAAATAGATTATTTCATCACAACCGCTTATATTGTCATAGTCTTCCTCGTCCAAGAATATTAAAACCAGCCTAAAAAATTACAATCTGCAGTTGCTTGTGCTGAAGTGTATAGCATCAATCTCATGGCACTGTCGCTAATAGATTTAAGAGTGTTTTAGTTATGCACATGAAAACTATCGTACGGATCGTGGACTTCGAGGTAAATGCGTTTCATGCACGAATAGCACTTAGATTTCTAACACACATCACTCCTTACAGTCCGACATTATGTAAGTAGAGACGTGATGCTCGAGTGTCGTCTCAGTTGAATATACGCTACCAGACACGGATGCGATTCAAGAACGGAGGAGGGCATCAAGTGATCCCGGATTCCGGCAACCTTGGATCGCATTCGGTGCGCATGGCCCGCCGTTCGCGAACTTGAAGCATCACGTCTCGAGCTCAAGCGTCGAGTGGGAACAACTTCTTTCCGGCTAAAGCGGTGGAGGCAGCGACAGGGAAGAAAAAGAAATGGCGGCTCGACTCCGAAGTAGCGGCGTAAGCACGCACTTTTAGGCCGAGCGAATTCGCGATTTCTCGGTCGCTATAGCAACCAGCAGGGGCTGAGGCACGGCGTTGGTCCCTGGGCCGCATTCCCGAAGAAACGCAAACACTTCCTCCTTCGAAAGACGCTAGTTTTTTTTTCTCTTACGTGCGTTTTTCCTCCTTTCCAGTCGGTTCTCGTTCGCGCTTATACGAAGTCTCCGAGCGTGCATATCGCTCGCGAAAACAGTGCACGCCCCGTTTTCCGCTTTTCCGCAATTCTCGAATTTCTTACTGCCGAGATCCTTCTTCTCCTTACGTATTTTCAGGCCCGTTTGTTATGCTCCGCCGCAGTTCCGCCAAGAGCTAGAAACCAGGAGCATATATTGTTAACGAAAAAGTTCGCTAGGGTTGTACGCTGCGAGAACTAGCCGGCGGTAGGAAACTTCCTATATCCATATCACTGTCCACAGCCAATTCAGACTTCAGCGCTAACTCCTCCCATATCGGCCGGAAGAAAGCCTACTAGAGAGTCGTGTCGTTGCCATGACAACGGCATCCAGGAGAAAAAAAAAACTCCATTCCCTAGCGCGATTGGAACTACCATCGGTGAAAACAGAACAACTATATTTCCCGCTGCCCGATATAATGATTTATGTTTAAACATAAGTTATCCTCCAGTCACTAGGTGAGCTTAAGTGGTTCAGATTGAAACTAGCTGGAGTTTTATAATCTCGAACTCGCCGTCAACTTCATAATGTGCGTTTTGCCAAGCTCACTACGTGTGAAAGTAGAACGCTGTACGTTTGCTCGAGTATGTAAAAAACCGCCCCATTAGGAGCTATGTTAGTTCTCTGTATTGCTGACGTCACACAAAGTAACCACATACGCAGCACAAAATGAACACATCGCAGCCAAATTACTGGTGTTTTGAAAGAGCGCCCCTTAAACGAATGAAATAATGCGATATCCCATAAAGCACAGAGATAAACTGTAACATGCCTCAAGACCAAATTAATTCACAGTCCTGAGAAGACCAGAATGACTTCTCCATTGTTTTGTCCTAGCGTATTTGTGTGTCGCACTTATGCCTTTTTGCATTAACTAGCGCGTTTTTGAGACGTTCCCATGCCATCATAAAAACCGGGTGGCATGTAGCGGCATTTTTTATCTTCTCTGGACGTCAAAAGTGCATTGAAGAACGCCCACACACTAAAATCCGGAGCCCGCTGAGGAGTCCAAGGTGGTAGGAATTAAAATGCAGTCAACCTCAACGAACTTTCACAGTGCTGCTTCCGCAAAGAAAAATAAACACTTAACTGCTTCTCGCCTAAAATTCATTTCTTCTCGTGTAGTCAAAAGAAAAGGCAACAAATCATGAACACTTTTTTGCTTTCGGGAAGTCTCGCGTTACGATTCATAGGAAGCGTACTCGTTGTAATAATAAAAGAGGAATTTTGTATGAGAATTTGCATATTATTCATCAACATTTCACAGCCCAAAGTAATTAGTAGTTTGTTTCGTGGAACTTAACCTGCATTACGGTGAAGTTTCTGCGGACAACTTTGGATGCTAAGAAAGGAGAAAAATACGCCATGTTTGGAAGCCAGCGTATTGTTACCCACGACAAATGACTAAGTCCTCCGGACTGCCAGACAAGTTCCCAGTCATGTCAGGCGGCTTGATTTTCCACTAAACCTATCATGAGCAACGTTTTCCTTAAATGCCCCATAAGATATACGTTAATTAAAGTAAAGGCAATGCATCTCAAGCTATTACGGATGCGCGCTCTCTGCTAGCGTCCCAGCGCAATTAGCATAACTGCCGCACATTGCAATGGCGCACAGCATCGGAACCAAACCATTCATACCTTTATTGTTTCTACATTGCCGCTTCTGACCACTTTTCTTTCTTTTTATTTATCTTTGTAATGCGCTCCAAATGGCTACACGATATGTACTCTCTCATACAGCCAGTCCGCAGTCACCTAGCGATTGCCGGCACAAATGTTACCTAGTGTACGCCAGTCGTAATATGCGGAATTATAAAAGCTGACCATTGTCGTGCCTCCAGTGTCAGCTTCCTTTAGTGCATACTATGAAGGAAAATATATAACAGGAGAAAAAAAAAAGGCACCGACATGGCTTTCCGCGCAGTCTCGGCGATCGTAAAAGATAACTGGCCGTTCCGGAAAGAGTCACATACGGGCATAACGATAAGAACGAAAACATTTCAAGAATTAATGAAAGAGAAAAGTGCGAAAACTCAATTATTTGAAAGCGAGAGACAAGGGGCGGAGTGTTCCACTCTGCATCGCCTTCTATCCCGGTAAACAAAGCGCAGAACACCGCTTCGACTGCGAGCAGGAGTGCAATTTCGCCTTTCGGCACCGAATGAGATGACCGCGGTGCTTTCGTCCCGTTCCCATTAAAAATATAAAAACAAAACGCAAATGCGATAACTGCCTCGAGATAGAAGCAAAGCGCGATAAGAATTGAAAGGAAGCGAAGCAAGCGAAGGTCGGAAAAGCGCGCGCATTAAAAATGTACGGGACGAAAGCTATAGCGCGACGCGAACACACAGAGAGTGCGGTAGAGCGTGACTGAAGAGAGAGAGAGAGAAAGAACGAGGTGCAAAGCAGGTTCGGATATATATCAGGGCTTTCCCATCTGATGGTGAATAAAACAGGGCGCGCGGCAGCCGACGCCCGATTGGCATGAGGCGCACACGAGCGTTTGCTCGAGGCCTGACCGCTCGCCGTTGGATGCCGGCAGGCTCGCGAGGTGGCAGTGAACGATTGGTCAGAGCTTGTATAGTCATTTTAGTGCTTCTATGGCCTACAGCCTTAGCTTTACGAGGAAAAGTTTCTAAAGTAAGCGGTGTCACGTTAGTAGTACATAGTGATCAAGGCTTGAATTCTTCATCTGCTGCGGAAATAAAGCGTTCTCTAGTTTGGCTTGAACCATGACGGACAAAAAGAGTCACGGAGTGCATGGACGGATGCCAAGAACGTGCCATTTGAAGCGAGGTGGTGGCGGGCGCTGCCTGGTTAGGGATTTTTCTCCCTCCATTATTTAACCTTTTTTAACCACGGCATTTTTAAAGTGGCTTGTGGTGTGCACCCGCTGGGAGCGGATGCACGAATGTGGGTAAGCAATGGGCTCGATCAAGAATACCGCTGTTAATTCCTCGCCCAAGAATGAGAGAAAGTTCTGAGACGATTTATTTTTTGGGCTTTGAACAGCGGAAGTTGTTGGAGGCTCGTCGTGCTGGGATCACAATGTTCCCACGAAATAACGTCATCATCACGTGACCAGGTCACGGGATTATTTGGTCATGTGATTGAATATGTGGCCGTGTTACGTATTTTAATAAATTGCATGACCTACATAAACTGTCAGCATGTGACATATTGATTGCTAGCCGGTATCATGACCGATTAAATTCTTACATATGAGCACGGTCCACGATCCTGTGACACAACAGGATTACGTTAACTTTTCATGCTGAAGCCCGTCTCACGTTTCATGAAATGCACATCAGCTTTATGTTTGTAATGCCGCGCCTTCACTCGTTTTGTTCGCGTCAGGGCTTATGGCCTTTTATCTTACGAGTACGCTTTTTCTTTCTTTCGTTCTATTCTTGTTGACGTCGTCAGCAATCAGCGTCTTTGAGAGGAAAATATCCTGAAATTTAAGGCCTCGATTTTATTTAGAAAACCAGAAGCACCGTTGCAAAGAGTAAAATATATAGTATAAAAAATATCCCAATACGTTCCACTGCAGACAACACACGGTAGGAAACATTCGAGCTCCCGCTGTTGAAATCGTCAGTGACGGTAATTGGAGGGCTACTGTTTTCCGGACTGCGGTGAGTTAATGAAATGGACATGAGCTTACGTTCATGCACCTGTCTATAGGACTCGAACGGCCCACTGAGTACAACACTGGCGTTATATGCGAGTGGAATAAGGCTGGAGACATCACCTTAACGTGCTGACACATTCGCTAGGATCATGGTTTATTTGCCATGTTTCTGAAAGCTATATCAAACTCACAAACGCACAACACAGCTCACTGCTCGAGCGCTCGAGGCAAGTGTGGGTACTACGTGTGCACGACATTCATTTTGTGAAAGTCACAAGATTCGTGCATATCCGGATAAAAAGACACGTTGCATCTGCCGAAAAAAAATTCCAGGGATCCAGAAGGAAAAGTAAATGCCGTAAAAACTCGTCTGTTGTTAAGCTACTCAAAGCTTAACTTATTGTGCGCTTTCTGTTGTTAAGCTACTCAAAGCTTAACTTATTGTGCGCTTAACTCAAAGGTTAAAGCTGTTATTGTGCGGCCCGTTTTTCAACCCCTAACACTTTCAGTGACTGTGCGCACTGTTCCAATTAATGAGATTTATATGTTCCTACTCTCAAGGGACTAAGCTAATGACTTCGGTCTTAAGAATCAATTGCCCGCTTAAAACTATTCCAGCATATGCTTATAGTTTAAAACAAGCGATCCCAGCCCCAGGCTCGAGATACACTTTTGACTAAAACGTTAAGTTTATCCCAAGAGAAATAATAAACGACGTGATAAAACAAAATTTGGCTGTTGGGCATAACCTTAGCGATAGTTACCTGAAACATTTGGCTGCGAAATAACTCTTTTATTTCTTGTTTAGAATATTATATAAAGTATACAATGAAAGTATATATTAAACAGAGGAAGAAACATTGTTGTTGCGCACAAGCTAAGCGCTGGTCTGACTCAGCTTAGTAGTTATAATTGATTTGCGAGTAGGTTCATGGCTTTTATAAAAAGATAGCAAAATGCGCAAACTTAAAAGATGCACACAGGAGACGAGGTAGGCAGGAGCAGCACCTGCTGGAGGCCTAACACATCAAGGACAACCGATGATGCTTACGTCTCACTTGACGTATGTGTGCACAGGCTTTACTTGCCATTGCTCTTTTCGAGGCGTTTTTTATCGCTGCCTTTATAGGCTGTCACTTGAAGGAACAAAATCACTTGAAAGTCTGCACTCATCCCGTCAAGCTTGGCCTCTGTGCGTGTGTTTCATGTCGGCGCAATTTATTGTTAATAAACGCTGCTCTAAGTTCACAACAACGGCAACAACATCAGCATCGGCTTAATTGGCTATCCACTGTAAATAAAGAAAACATAGATCTATCAGAGATAAAAGTCATGGAATAGTGACAACAACGCTCCTGCCTAATAAACAAGAAAAAAAAGAACGACATGTAAGCCCAAGCTATATTGTCTATCCCGTCGAGGTTGCTATGACTGTTTACACTGCGTGCGGTATTGTCGTAATCATTTCGATCAGGCTACGTTAAGTTTATTTGAATATTTTGCTTGAAAGTTTTGCATAGACTACGCAAATAACGTGAAAAAAAAATTGAAAGACTAATTTCCTCCGGGTGGATCTTGCCTCCAAACTGGCGCTTTGACGATACACCGTAAATTAATTTCAAGATCTTGTATCAACAATAGCCAGATCATCTTGGATACGCAGAATTTTGAGCATTCAAAGTTGACACTCCCATTAAATAAAAAAAAAAGTTAACTATGTTGGGTCTATATTTGCGTTCCCTCGTAACTTTTGTTCTTATAATTGAGATACCACCGTACTGGGGACATAAACTTGAACTCTCATATTTTTTTCCCACAAATAAAAATAGAAACATCAGTTCACTTTCGTTCAAACAAAGGCCTCGGGAGAAGATTGAGCCTATCTAATTAAAGCAGGGAGATTCACAAGAGTTAATTGGAAGCCTTTGTTATGGCGGAACTAGCAATGCAGAATTATGAAAGCTCCGTGTAGACGGCTTTCCTCTCCATTTATTTTTTCCACGCAATATGTCAGCACAGCTCACGCGAAGTAATATCGTGAAGCCCCGACAATAATGTCAACACTGGCAGTTTAAATATTAACAAAAGGCTTTTGAGCACCGAGACATGTAACGGCTGCATGAGTGGCCTCCTCTTTATGAGCTGGTAGCCTTTCTCATTGTTGCTTTAACCCCGACCACATATTCTGTCGATACGGGTTTGGCTTCCGTGCCGACAAAGGAACAGTTTTAATTAAGTTGTCCCGCACTGAAGCAGTTCACATCGTCTTGCAGTCGCTGCTTCTCTTGGAACGCCATGCAGTGAAGCCTATCAACTCGGGCAAGGACAAAAGAAAAAAAAAATACGAAAGAACTTTGGTCCTCAAGTAGGCAGTGTGTCGAAGAAGTTGTACCGTGAAGCAATCGCTTCGTAAGTTGCTTTATGGCGTGGTTTGCCCGATTTATTGCTAAAAGAAAAGTTTGCAATTTTTCTTTGGCATTTTTTATTTGTTTCTGTCACAAAAAAGCAAAAAAATTAACCTTCACACATAACTCCTACAATCTTCACTTTGTGAATATCTGAACACTGCTAGTAACTTAACACTGTTGCTCTACGCATTCTTTCTCCGTCCGGCGCCTTGATTGATCTGTTCATATTGCATGTTTTGTTTGAGTTGAGTGGATGGACGTATTGTTTATAAAGCTGTGATTACAGTAACAGAAAAAAAGAGGTATTCTTACAGATCACGTCGATACAACTGTTGAGAAAGTTCAAGTAGCGTGTACCACTCCGCGAATCCCAATTCCTCAAGTAAAGCCGCTTACATTGTTCAATTCTTGGTCCATTGTTTGCATACTGAGTTTGCTTCTATAATCAGCGCTTATACAAGGTCATGCTTTTGCAGGTAAATAATGAGATAAAACACATAACATTTTGAAGTATGAGCTGCGTAATTAGTCTACAAATTGCACAATTTGTTTCCACTCTACGAGCCTTTATGGGTCGTATTTGAAATAAAAAGTGAAAAAAAAAAGTTAGCAGAGGTGCATCGCATTCGAACATCGCTTTCAAACACCCCAGAGAGAATACAGTATTTTAACGAACCCGCAAGAGTGTAGGCGGTGTGGCTTTGCGTTCACAATACTGGCGGTGTTGCACAATGCTCTTCTGCGAATGCAAGAGATGAAAGAAAAGTCAGAATGGCGATTGATGTTTCTCACAGACGTAGGTCAAAAGATGCTTCACACTACGCGCCTTATTCCCTGCCACACTGTCATGCAAATAAGTGTTAA
This sequence comes from Amblyomma mixtum, assembly GCF_055824585.1. Classification (NCBI taxonomy): domain Eukaryota; kingdom Metazoa; phylum Arthropoda; class Arachnida; order Ixodida; family Ixodidae; genus Amblyomma; species Amblyomma mixtum. The sequence continues at coordinate 252,790,660 of NC_143013.1, forward strand.
TAAATAGCAAAGGACCGCTTCTTCTTTGGCCCCTTGCGGCGCGCCGGCACACTTCTAGTTATTTCTGTAGAATAACAAAGAAAGTGCACGCTTCGATTCTGACGAACATAACACCAATGCGAAATGACAATTGGGTCGGCACCAGTAGCCCCCGCTCTTCCTTTACGATATGCAGATTTACCGTACTGACTGCGGAAATGCATCGGTGATGAATGCAACTGTATTGAGAAGTGATGAGCTCCTGAGGAAGAGGACGTTCCAAATTTTCATTTGAATCTAACGTCTTTCAATTCCGCCAGTTAATAAAAGAGTTGCAGCAGGGCGTTGCAGCGTTACAGTGTTACAGCCTGAGGTTACAGAGTTACAGCGTGAGTTTTGATATGACGCTCTTATGCGAGGTTGAACTTTACGCTGCTAGGCAGACGGTAATGTCTGTGGCGCAAGAAGACGCAAAGCAATGTTATACTTTGGCAGAGACACTGTCGTTTTCATTATCCCTCTCTCCTTTCATTACTCTATCGCTCTGTCTCCTTCCTCATCTCCTCTTTCGTGCTTCGTGATATCGCCGCACAAAACGACACGCAAGCTGTCAAGCCCGCAATCTCTACGCGTCCTAGTTCCCGGGCAATGTCTTACCACGCGACTACGGCGTCTTCCCTTGCAAACAGAGCCGGCGAAGGCAGGGCCCCGGGGCGATACGGTATGAGCAACAACATCACCGCGCACAACGAAACAGCGAGCGAGATAAGAGCGTGCCGAGGATGAGCAGTCCACATACATCCTCAACGCGAAGTATTTATTGTTATCGTGGGTACGCGTTTCGCTTCTTGCCTTTTTGTTTTATTCCCTCAATGCAGCAGAGCTTCGGGGTCTGCTTTCTCGTGCTCCCCCGCAGTGCCTTTCTCTTCGCGTCAACCGTGGCGGAGGCGTGCCGAGGCGTCGCCATTGATGCCAGCGGCACAAAGGCGAGCAAGCGAGGCGACAGCTGCGTGCATTGACGCCACGCGCAGACACTGTTTGGGGCTGGCTCCGGGTGAAGGCGCCCCATTTGTTCGGGCCGGCCGAGACAATAATCTGGGCTTCCGTTTCGTGCTGCAGCCTCCCTATAGGAAGCTGCGATGCTTATGCGAGAGGGAACACAGATCCCCAGGCGCAATGCCAGCCGCGTGGCAAGGCGCGAACGTTCGGGAAAAGAAGGCGGGCTTGGGCCAGCAGGTCGCTTGTCCGTGGTTGTTATAACGTAATCAGGGTCACTAGGCGACGTAGAAGAGCGTTGTGCGCGATACCGATGCGCGTCTGACATTCTACCGTTAATAAAGACATAGTAAACAGCGCTAATAGAGTTAAAATAATCTCGTAGTATCCGCTTAAGACATCTCGCCCCCTCTGTGTTTAAACAAAGAATCTAATTTCAAGGTTGCCATCGTCCACTTTGGCAGGTGCTCCCAGGAGTGACGAAGGCAGGACGTGCTGTTGCCTTTCTGTTGTGTTCCAGATTCCCCGAATTTGAGGTAATCTCTAATGAATGATTGCCGTACTTGGAGCCCATTTGCTCCTAAGTTTGTTGGCCTACCATTATTGCATACAAATGTCTCCCTTGCTGTTCTCGTCCATATTATGCATTGCCACATCGGTCTGCCTATCACACGGTTCTAAGTAACTTTAACCACAACTGTTTTAATTTCTTTCATCCACTAAGGGACCAGAGGCAGACCCCACGCTCATTCCTTACTGCAGCTGCCAGCTCCTCTGATCCAACTGGCTGCGAACTGCCTTCTTGCAAACGCGTTCGCGCCCCCTCTTCGCGCTGATTCTTACCTTCTCTCTAAAACATTTCTTCTCAAAACACCTCAACCTCTTAATTCAGGGCGCCGTAGCAAACTCCAAATTCCAGAATTCCTGTTGAGCCTTCCGTAACTTCTCTCTTGCATTTGCTCTGCTACTTCAAATCAGTCCCTTTCTTTCTGTAAAGCGTACTCTACCTTTAACAGAATAGTAATGTAAAAAAGCTTACCCACTCGCGAACTGACGAGCGACGAAGCGGCCTGTCGGTCTTGTACGTGTTAAGATGGGGACGCAGCAGGGGATAAAAAAAAACAACGAAAGTAAAAAACGTCGATGCTGAAAAGTGGAAGAGCGAAGATGTGGCCAAATCACCTGTCTGGTACATGTCAGTAAGTCGGAGAAGCTCGCATATGCACCGTTGCACAATACGAAAGTAAGGACTCCTCGAAAACACTAGCGGCTCCAAAGACGTTACTAATGCGTTCTGTTTAATTCATTAAAAGAAATAAATAAGTAACTAGCAAGTTGAGAACCATAAGAAAAAAATTTTTTCAAAGCAAGGTGGTTCGAAAAATCATTAATATGCATTAGGTGCCTGATGTCGATGGACCGTCGCACCGTTGTGAACTTGGGTGTTACGGGCCCTCGATACGGTAATGAAAAATTTAATAGCTCCGCAATACTACCTTGAGAGTTTTAGGTTACAGAACGTAAAATAAAAGTGACATATGGCTGTAAGTAACGGGGCTTAGCAAAAATGCCGCAGTACTGGAATACTTGCGACAATCATAATTAGAACGGCGCAGACCTGTTCAAAGGGTGGTAGTTAAGCGCTTGAAGACATTTATCGCTCATATCAAAGAAGAGTTATCTATAGACAGTTATGCATATAGGCCCCATTTAGGCCAGCGTTTTCTCAATTTAGTCAGAAGAAAAATACTTGAAACAGATATATACGTAGAATAACGGAAAACTGGGTGAGTTTGCGGTGGTTGTAGTTCATGGTGCCAAGAAGAAGAAAAGGAACGCAGACACCACTCAAAACAAACACAAAAAAAAGTAATGTAAAGGAAGATCCAAATCAAACAAACGATAAAGAATTTTCCAATTTTAGGGAAATCTCACCGAAGCAGAAACCAGGCTCTTGCTCCCGTCAGAAAATCAGGAAATTTTGTGGGCACTCGCAAACTGAGCGGAGTACGACAGCGCCACCCATCAGAAACTGGGAACAACGTGCCGACGTCATGGCTTTATAAAAGGTCGTTCAGATCACAACTGCTTAAAATGTAGCAAAAAACACCTAATCTCAACTTTACATCTTTGCGCTCAGGCGCAAAAGCAGCGCGGTCCAAAAGAATCGCGCAGTTCGGAATCGACAGTTTTCGAAGCACTTAGCAAAAAAGCTGAGCCTACCTTACTTGTGGAAGGATACAGCCAGGCCGAAATCTATAGTCCTGATCTCTGAGACTCTACCATGGTAGTAATAAAAATTAAAAAAAAAACGTTGTTTTTGATGGTGCAAATCACCATGCGACTTTTAAATCTAATTTAAAACTAATTTAAAAGTCAAAAACTTGCGTGCGCTGCGGTTAGAACGCATAAATTACCACTGATAATAATCACGCATGCACAGCCCTATGTTAAACCTTGAATTCGAATATGAGGGACTGTTGCTAATAATTCCCCGAACTCGTTGAGCCAACCGTATCTTATAGCAAAGAGGAAAACCACATTGAATCCTGGGCTCCATTAACGTCTATACGAAAAGCCAAGAAAAAAAAATTTCAACCCACCCGTCACATTCGACCTAAACTTTTCCGAAAAGTTCAAGTCAGGCAAGTAGCTTCCCTTTTATATTTTTGCTTTCTGATAAAAAGTTATTCGTGCCTGAGGAAGAGCAAACGCTACCATGGCTTTGTAGAATTTGCCAGCGTTAGCAAAAAAAGTTTCTGCTTTTCTTTGACGTGTCTCTGTTTCTTTAGTATTTTTTTTTATAAAGAGAGGAAAGAACCAGCAACGAAGCGGCAAGATGTTAGACAGATAGGCACCCGCATCGCGTGATCGAGACAGGACCAGGCGCACAGCCGCGCAGTATATCAACGTGCGCAAAGGAGACGCTCGCCTGCCGAGAGTCCATCGCCTCCATTTTCGAAAGAGAGCTCTAGAGGAGGTCGGAGGGGAAGGAGAATGTTGGAAGGAGGGATAGTCACGCACGGCGCACATTTTCCACGAAACCCACGCGATGACGAAAGTTGGGCACGCCGCGATTTGAGCGCAAAAACGACCAGCACGGACTTGGGCATTAACGTCAGCGATAACCTCACAAATATCAGGACAATCGGTACTAATCTCAGTCTATAGGGTCGCTGAAATTAGCACAAATGAGAAAACGAAAGTACAGACTGCGAGAGTTTCTTGAGTAGTTACTGAGCCACCGTTATTGTGCCGTGAAATGTCAACTTCGTATCTGATTTGGACATTTTGTTTCTGCCGAAGTGTGGATTTCCTCAGGAAATACAGTTACTCCGCCATGATTAAGGTTTCTGTTTGTGTTGAATAAATATTAAGTAAAATACCAAAGTAGCATTCACTTAATGAGGAAGAGCTTAAAGTATACAAGCAGATTCATCATTCAGAAAGAGATGCGAGAAGCAGTGCTCCCAGCGTGCGCAGAATATGCAGAGTGCGGAATAAACGGAATAAACAGTTTTCACGTTGGGGTCTCCCAGTGTAACATGTGTTGTTTAACCGGCGTCGTTGTATGTTTCACGGATAAAAGAAAACCTGAACTTTCCGCCAAGCAGAAGCCGAGTAAAGTAACATGTTCACATTTCCTGGAACTCCCGGGATACATGAAGCAGCGGTATTACTTTAAGGAAGTTCACTCTCAGAACCAACCTCTTCATCCCCCCCCCCCCCCCCCCCCCCCTCCACCGTTCTTCTTTTCTTAAAGTTGAGCAAGATGTAGTGGCAGCCAGACTCGCACTACGCAACACGCCATCGCACAGGAAACTATGGACACGGCGTAAGTTCCCGCACAGTGTGCTATGCTCGCCGGGCAGGCCTGCCTGCTCGCGCACTGGGCATTAATAAGCGGAAACGGTATCGACCGCCCCCAGGCACTGCCCCGACAGACAAGGGCCCCCGGTCGATAGAGTAAAACTTGCACGTTGTTCCCCTCGTCTCTCCGCCTTCTTCCATTTTCGCTTCGCACCCCCTCCCCCCCCCCCCCTCTCCTCCTCCCCCGTATTCTTCCCGAACCCTACTCACGGTTTGCTCACACCGCGCCTGAATTGGTGGCACGGTGAACTTTCGCCGCGCGGAGAATCGGCGCCGCCTATTCATCTTATTCCGAACATTTGAAGCTGAAGCTCTCTGTCGCAGTGTTTTGATCGTAGATCGTTGCATACATTTCTTCAAGCATTGTGTCGCTAGACCTGCTTTAAACGTGGTTCAGCGAAACGCTCACTAACGCAAAAATATGTTTTAATTTTTTTCAAGGCATGGTTTAAGAGCTTTAAACGTGGTTCAGTGAAACGTGCATTTAAAGCTTGTAAACCGTGCCTTGAAAAACATTAAAACATAAATTTGTGATAGTGAGCGTACAGTATTGGTGCATGAGTCTTTCTCGTATAACTCGCTGGCCGTGGTGGCTTAGTGGCAATTCCATTCGGCTGCTGGGGAAAAAAAATAGGCGGTACCAAAACCCGGCCGGAGCGGAAGCATTTCGATGGCGGCAAAATGAAAAAGAAAAAATTCCCATGAGCTGTGCGGTGTAAGTGGACGGCGAGGAACCCTAGGAGGTCGAAATTACTTCGTAGCCCTCTAATACGGCACTTCCCATCAACCCATACTCAGCTTGGTTACTTTAAATGGAACATTGCAAACCATATCATTATTTATTTTCGCTATTGGAAAAAGTGCGCAGTATTATTCCTATGGTGCAGTCGTCAACGAATTAAGCGCAGTTCACCCAGCAAGCGGCCTCCCGTGTACTCGGTCTAAGCATGCTGCCTGTTAGCTGGGTTTTAACCCGAAACACATATTTAGATAATCGGAGATTATGCTTATACCTCTCACATGTTTTCAAGCGCAATCATAAGTACGCACGCTTTAGCACAGAGCGGAATTTCTAGAAGGCCACTCGCTGACAACCGTACACTTAATAGCACGTGCATGTGCGCATTCACGTGGGTTAAATTTTTGGGTTGTAATACTGACTTGTAACCGTGTTCGGCGTGCTTAGAAACTATTCTTTATGCGTGAAATACGTCCAGTAGTGAGCGAGACAGCAATAAGTCGCCGTGAGCCCGACCAAAACCACTAGTGTCTAGCGAAAATTTGGGAACGTCTTACTCCCATCACTGTTTGCAAAGGACGTCATTTCAAAATGACATTAACAATCCTGAACATTCGAACTTCGATATACTTTCCTCTCAGTGGGAATATAACTTGATTGCTTAAGAAAAACTGATTTTTGCTCGCACCGCGAGCAATCCCCCCCACATGAAGGGTGCAACTCGGTAGCAACTGAAGAGCGACCACCCTAAAGTTCGCGGCATTAACCCTCTGCTTTTAAGGTTGGCGAGGAAGATTTTTTATGCGAAGCATATTACTAGAGGTACACTACAGCCCTTCGCCGTGGTTACGCGCCGTGCACACCACGTGGTACAGTGACGTCACACCACGTGACATACTACGTGACACATGACGTCACGACGGAGGAAGACAGAGGTACACTACAGCCCTTCGCCGTGGTTATGCGCCGTGCACCCCACGTGGTACAGTGACGTCACACCACGTGCCATACCACGTGACACATGACGTCACGACAGAGGAAGACGGAGGTACACTACAGCCCTTCGCCGTGGTTACACGCCGTGCACACCACGTGGTACAGTGACGTCACACCACGTGTCATACCACGTGACACATGACGTCACGACAGAGGAAGACGAGGGTCCACCTCGCGCCGTCGCTGTGGTTGCACGCCGTGCAGACCACGTGGTACAGTGACGACACACCACGTGACATACCACGTGACACATGACGTCACGACAGATCGCCGTCACGCGCTGGGAGAGGGAGCACGATGCCATCGCACAGACACCGGAATGTCCTCGAGCGGCATTCCCGCGCATTTCGAACGCGCGTTCACACTCGGTGTAGGTGGAACGCTCGCTCCACCGGGCAGGCGGACGCGGCTTCCGTGGCAATCCAGGCGCCCACCCAACGCGCGTCTCGGGGTTAGTCGGCGTTCCGCTGTAGCCATGCCGTTGTCTTCCCCCACGACGAAGGCTTCTAGTGGTTGTATTAAAATGACCAAGTATTCAACCGAGGAAAGCCATGTATGACCAAGCCTAGCCATCAATATGCTTCGCATCTGACCAGGGTTAACCAAGTTAAGCCTCAGCCATTTTTTTTTATCTCATTAAGCCGAGTCAATTTTTTTTAGCAGCTTCTGGGGGCACAATATACAATGGTTGGCACGCCAACAACCGTCGTGATGAAGAGGTGCGTTTGGGTGTCCCGCGAACCACGGCAACAACTCACCGGCTGAGCCTAGCGCAACCAGGACTCAATTTCAGGACGACAAACTTTAGAACGTGACCTTTCCTTGACCACGAACACACACTGCATGAGATCCCCACTATGACAACGGGAACAGCTCTTCAATTAATTCTGAAAAGCCTGAACTTGTTAGAGCGGCGTTCAGACCATCCGGAAAGTTTGTGACTTGGGTAATGCCTCAGGCTAGAACTAATTACGACTCCCCGACCCTTAGCTACAGAGTCAGAGGGCGTGCCGATCGTGCATGCCACGCTCGTCGGTAGTTGCGACGATGCGGAAGGCTCCACAGGAACTGGTAGTGCGGCGTTGCTGTTATAGTGTGTTTGTAGAGCACTCTTCTGCAGGTAAGAACTTCTCATTAGACAAACACCTGTGGGTCACAGGATTTTTCAACGTTGCTGCCAGCTTGATAGCATTTACTCCATAAAATTAATCAAACTGGTTGCGATTTTGCTCTGTTGAGAACCAGTTTTCAGCATCGACCGCCCTTTGATACATGAAGCGCATTGACATTGAACAGTGCATGTTTTGATCTACCTCAACTGCTATATATTCAATCTTGCCCGACTTTTCATAATGGTCTCGATATTTATTTGTCATGTTTCTCATTGTTGCGTTCAAATTTATAACCAAATAGAACGCGGCATGCGTTTTCCTGCAAAACGCATCTGAATTATTACTTTAAAACGATATTTTAGATTGCCCTGACCAACGCTAAAAAGAATTTTTACCGACCGCTGCGCTCTTAACCAAGGTGCAGATTTAAATAATCCCATAATAAAAAAAATTTTCTTCGGTCAGTAGGATAGCCTTATGCGATGAATTTGCAGCGCGCATGCTGGATAGTTTGAGCGCAGCTTAATATGCGAGCGAATATTAATTTATGGTGATTATATGGAGGGTAGAAACGACTGGCCTCTTGTCGCTGAATACCCTTTCTTATGTTCCGGTCAATCTCTTTCTGAACACCCACACACTATAGCCGAGAAGGAAATAGATCGTGATTAACTCAACTTGCTGTTTCACAACAAGCGCTTATGAATAACGCAAATGTCATCAATTAGCAATCTCGACCTAACAAAGAAACTTGCCAACGAGCGAGCACGACAGCTCAGTACACCACGAGTGATAGGTTAGAATATTATTATCCTCGTCCGATTTTTGTTGCGAAAGCAACATTACGCGAGTCGCCGAGCCATTTCGCGGAGCTGACGAAAGGTCATACTGCGCATGCGCGAGCAGCAGTGACGTCACACGGCGCGCAGTTGGCGCGCCGTCGCTGCGCGGGTGACCCAGGGGTGCCGCCGCCGCGCTCCCCAGTTGCGCATGCGCAATACTGGCGCATAGCTAGCGTGCCGGGGCCGCCGCCGCTGCCGCGCGCTCTCCATCGCCTCTCTATCTCTCCTCGTTACTTTCCCAATCCTCCAGGTTTAACCAGAGCTAAACCACTGCCAATTTTTTTTTGTTCTTTTTAGCCTTCGTCAAAGGTTCAAGTGACGTCACGTCCCACTTATGCATTGGTTGTCGTTCGTCGTACCGCGCTATAGGAGCTGAATAGAATGGAAGGAAAAAAACCTTTATCTTATGCAGAACCATTAACCGTGGATAACATCCCTCAAGCAGCCAAGTTATATCCGCTGATAAAGCAATCAACGATACACAAAATGCCCATGGGCACTAATGTTATATCGAGCGCGAGAACTCCCAGCACAGCTATTAATAAGGAAGATTGAAATCGCAGCGTTTAACCAAACAGCATCGAAACATCAGCACACTGCAGTATGTGAGTGACGATCAGTAGAAACCAGTATATGAAACTTTGAGCGACAAACAACGGTTCTGTAAAGACAAAATGAACAGAAGATGTAGAGAACATGCTTGGTTCACGGAAAACGGTTTTCGCAATTCGTCCCCATACACACATGCTGCCATGAAACACGGATTTTCAACCGAGAAGTTTGTAATAAAAAAAAAACAAAATATCGGCAGCAGCCGTCCGTTTATTAAAGAGGTTTACCTATATAACGTGTTGAAAACAAAGCAAAAAGAGTGCATGATGGAAAAACGCGTGTGAAGACGACCACAAGACGAATAACCACAAGAACGAGTGTATTCTATTCTATTCCTGGAACTTCAAATTTGTTTAGTTTATTTGAATTTTTCAACAAATATTTTTATTTTTTCTAGTTTCAGTCATTCCACTATTCTACTTCGCAGCCTCACGCCTTTTTTCCCCGCGCAAATATTTTCTTTGGCATTCACCGCCATACATTGGCAAATCCCCCCGCGTGTGTATGTGCCATGTTTAATGAGGCTGTTGTTGTTGTTGTTTACCTCAAAATAATGGCGCGTACCCACTGCGGAGGATTGGCCAAGGAACAGGTGACGTAGACAACAACAACCAGCGCTTTCTCCTGCAGTCATCTTCACACGATTTTTTCCACCATGCTTATAAACCAACTCGCCGTACTTTCTGCTCTAATCAAAAGGGTTACATCAGCTTATATCTTCGTCTGTCAGCTTGTAGGTAAAGGGGACCGTTAAGCAGAGTATGCTAAAAGTCGACATATCTTTACAACCACGGCACAGTTAGAAAAAGAAGTAACGAGGGTTTCCATAGTTTTATCTGCGCTAACCTGTTCCTCAAGAACTGGTGTCCGTCCTGCGTACACGATAGTACTTAGCGATGGAGAACCGAAATACAGAGAGAGAAAGAAAATGGCAACTGAGAACAAAAGGTTTGCTAGTCACAACAGCTTTATTCCTGCTTGTCTTATGCGGCGTCAACTTAAATCTCTCGGAGGGCGCGTTGTTTTTATATTATTGCGAAAGCAATACTAGTTGCACTTTCAGCCGATCGCGTAGCGAGGCCGGTAGCTACCATATTAGCATATTGGATTGGATTGGATTGGATTGGATTGGTTTGGATTGTATAACCGATGCATCACCACAAGTCTAACCACAAGCACCACCACCAGCTACACTACCAGCTGAACCATGGCGTAGGTACGGATATTGCTTTCGCAATTACCGGGCTTAACCAAGCTAAGCCACAGCCATTTTTACACCACCGGAAGGGGAAATATAAAAGAAGAAACTGGAGGTGACAATTAAGTCTCACTGCAAGAGTATGACGCGATAATGTAGTGGGTTAATTCCAATATGTGCAGAATGTCATTCTCTACTTTACAGTCATAGAACCCTGGGAGTCCTCGTACCCCTCCTGGCGCAGTGGTGCAGCAGTTAAACGATGCGCCACTACCTAAGATGGCAGGTGCTCCCAGCTGTGGGCATTATGCGTCCTAGGTTGCTCTTCCCGACCGACCAATCATTAATTTCACCGCCACCTGCCACGGTGCGCAGTTTTCTCACTATCCGGTGGGTAGGTTGTGACGACGCCGCAAGGACACGCGACCTGTAGGTGGCCCATCTGCCTCCTAGGCTGCCCTCTGGGCACACCTGCCAGAGTCATGCCGACAACGCCGACGGCGGATTTTCTGGAGAACGAGGCCTTTAATGCTATTGCGTTAAAAAGCGTACCCGTTTTCAGAGGGAGAACTTCGATTTCATAAAACACGCGTATTGAAGCTTTACTGCAAGGGGAGAAAAAATAAGAACGGCGTAGGCTATAGATGGCGGCCGCGCTGGCGACCGAGTTGGGACCCGCCGGGCAACACCCACAACGTCAGCCTTTCGTCACGCTCTAGGAATCGCCCCTGGGCGCTAATAAAAGATCCGCGAGCAAGGTATCCGAAGCACGTGCTCCCACGTATGAGGCAACACGCGACGAGGCCCGAGAAAAGTGTCGACGTCACAGAGCGACTCCTGCGGTTGAAAGTTACGCGTCAGGAGAAAAGTAAACGCTTTATTCTTTATTTTAATTGATGTGAAACGCGTTACAGTTCCGTGGCTTGAAACGTGAAATATTTTAGCCACAGCTTCGCAGTCGTGAAGAGTGTGTTCAAGCGTGTTAAAGCGCTTACCATTAAGTACTAGAACGCGCGTTCGAAAGCAACTGTGTGGTCGTCGCGGGAGATTTTGAGAAAACAGTAGCTTTCTCGAACAAAATTGTGTTGCCGGTCTATGCTAATCACGTTGCTACAGAATATCATACTCGTTCTCAAAGTTTTACTCAGGAAAAAATGGTGGTTAACTACATGAAGTTTGATTCATGATTCCTTGCTGCCTTGGTTATGGCTTCGTTTGCTGTCACCTGGCTTACAGGTGACTCAAAGAGGACAGCCAGTAAAAACTCATCTATGCGGAGTTAAGTGGAAGTAGGGGCACAGCATAAGGCTATGGCTACCCTTTCACTGAAAGACGAATTTCTAAAAAAGTTGGCAGTGGTTTAGCTCTAGTTAAACCTGGATGATTGCGAAAGCAACGAGGAAAGAGGGAAATTCGTCTATTTTTACCCCGCCGCGGTGGCTCAGTGGTTATGGCACTCGGCTGCTGACCCAAAAGACGCGGGTTCGATCCCGGCCGCGGCGGCTGAATTTCGATGGAGGCGAAATTCTAGAGGTCCGTGTACTGTGCGATGTCAGTGCACGTTAAAGAACCCCAGGGGGTCGAAATTTCCGGAGCCCTCCACTACGGCGTCTCTCATAGCCTTAGTTGCTTTGGGACGTTAAACCCTAATAAACCAAACCAGAGAGAGAGAGGCGATGGAGGGCGCGCGGAAACAGCGGCGGCCCCGGCACGCTAGCTATGCGCCGCTACTGCGCATGCGCAACTGGCGAGCGCGGCGGCGACACCTCTGAGTCACCCGCGCAGGGACGGCGGCGGCGCACCAGCTGCGCGTCGTGTGACCTTACTGCTCCTCGCGCATGCGCAGTATGGCTTTCGTCAGCTCCGCGAAAGGTCTCGGCGACTCACGTAGTGTTGCTTTCGCAACAAAAACAGCAGAAAATATTCAAGATATCTTGTATTGCAAAACTTCTTGTTAAAGTCTTTTGACAGCTGCCAGAGCAGTAGTTGCTAGGCATACCTGAAGAAGAGTAGCTTGTCAGCCGTCTCATCTCCTCTGCACAAAATCGCTAGCTCCAGACATCAACTTCATAACCCTGTTCGGTGCTGATGTATCGTGCGGTCGTGAATACCAAAAGTAATAGTTACAAATGGATGTTTCACAACAATAAACGCTTACGCATCACGTTTGTTCCGTACAAAGCCAGAACTGACTCGGTAAAGTTCGCTAGTCTTTTCGTTGTTGCGCAGCTTTGCGTGTCGGGGGAACTCATCCGTGCTCCGGTGACGTTGCGAAATGGAAAAAAAAAGTGCGCAGCGATGCAATCGCAGACTTTGAGAGCTGAAGCATGCACGGTGGCAGTGTTATGGCACTGCGATTGCGTCACATCTTTCGTTTTGTTTTTTTTTTTATTTGCTCGCGAAGTCACCGCAGATGGACGTGAAGAAGCAAAGAACGAGTTGGCTCACCATTCACGCCGTGAGTGGCAGCTGGTACGTGTCAAAAGCGGGACCATCTGTCGAGGAACGGGCGTCGGTGAAAAACCGGAGACGTCGATCGGTGGCTTTTTCGTCACGCCGCAGCGGGAGACTGCAAAGAAAGCGCACAAAATGTAAGAGGAAGAAAAGGGGCGAAAGAGCGTTCACGTAACGCGACGTTAACCGTAAGCTGTCAAAGGAGTCACGCTGTGAAGGGGGTCACGGTCATGTGGTATGTGATCAGAGGGGTTAAGAGTAGCATAGATGTGATATCAACCACTTGGGGTTCTGCAATGTTCAGTGACGCTACACAGCGTATGGGCGCTTTTTTTTTTTTGCCTTTATCAAAGTGGGGCCGCGGTGGCTAGGATTCCACCTCTCGTTCATGGGCTCAGCAACCGGACGCAATACTACTAATTCACTGCTTTGGATGACAAGGCAATGTTTAGAGAGAGTAGTGGATCTTATGAGCACATGACCCATGAGTCATGTGATGTTCATGTGCATGCACGAGTAAGCGTCATGTGGCCGATTAAACCAATCACATGATCCATTAATAAGCGAGTCACATGACTCACTAGTCCTGTGACTCACCGGTCGCGCAGTCAGCCACAATGGACTATGTCACCTTGCTAAGCGACGACGTCATTTCATGTGAACCACGACGACGTGATAGCGAGGGGGGGGGGGGGGGGGCGTGTAAGGGGAACTGTAGCGGCTGATGACGTAAATGGCGCAAACGATGAGCACGCAGTGAATTAACTCATAAAAAAACGAATCGCTTAAAATAAGCGGAAACAAATTTATACACTGAAAACTCGGCGTTAAAAATCGAACGCACCGTGAAATCATCAATTTATAAAAGCGATAACGGTATCCGGTGGTTGCAATTCAAAAGAGACAGCCCGCGACTAATTATAAATTACATCTGACCATGGCTATTGAAACGACAACGCCAGTGCAAAAAAAAAAAATTACCACTCCTGCAAGTAATAAGGTGAACAAAATACATGCTGAGTAGAGTGGCTTGTTCGCTAAGAGCGACTGCTTGCCAATTATAATATAGTTTTGAGTGTCGAGAGAGGGAATCACTGTATTATAGAGCGTTTTAATCTACGCGTTCTTCCAAGGAGACATAGTTATTCATTGTTATTCAGCTACTTAGCACTAAAAACACCGCCGCGTTGACCTATTGGTTTGAGCATCCGCCTCGCATGCGGGAGTTACGGGGTTCGATCCCCAGTGTCACCGGGTACCCACCGGTTATACAATGGGTACAAGCTTTCCCCTGGCCTGGTGCTCGGCTTCTTTGGGGTGAAATGCTTGGGAAAGGGGTCTTTGATCCCATCTTGAGACAAGAAAAATACCTTGTGCAATGGCGCTCTTTGGCCACAGGTGCCCTTGCGCCATAAAAATTCATCATCATCATTGTTAGTAATAGTAGTAGTAGTAGAAAACTTTTATTGAGATCTTTTAAGAGATTCGCGGATTCGAAGCCTCCGTCGTCTTTCGTGGCGCCGGCGACTTGAGGCTTCTCTTCAGCAAGGTTGGGCCCCTAGTCCAGGGCTCCACTGAGTCTCGCTGCATAAGTAGCGTGCCGCACTAAGGCCCTTTGGGCCGCGAGCTCGCTGCTGGTGAGCCGGCTCTCCCATTGCTCCGCACTTGGGAATTCGTGTTGGTGGAATGCTTTATTTCGTTCGCACTCCCATGTGATGTTAGTAATAACTTAGTTAGTAATGTTAGTAATAACTCCCATGTTAGTAATAAGACCCTCCGGCACAATAATAAGAGCACCTTCACAATTAAGTGCATGTCTGCCTCTGCCCGTGTATCTAAGCGAACAATTATTCCGTGCATTTTCGACTACTTTGTAGTGACGCAGATCTCTAGCTCTTCAGAGGGCGACAACAAAAGCGGCCTACGATTCTTAACGCACTTCCGGGATTTGAGTGGAACGAGTACTAGAGGAGGTGGATTTGCGCTCATAGGGCATGCTTGTGATTTTAACTCCGTGGTTTTAAGATTATTTTGGGCTTCATTACTCTTCCATGAGCAAAAACAAAGCGCGAACTGTTTTTCGGCCTCATCTACGAGCTTATACCGGAAACATTATGCACCGCGCGAACGCTCGAACATCACTAAGAAAAGAAACAAAAAAGAACATCACCACGAAGACGACACAAAGAAAAATTTAGGAAGCTAAGCGCTACCCATAACATATAACGTCAACAGCGTAAGTATGCTTTGAATCCTTACACAAGATTACAGGGCAAACTCTTATTGCGTCTTCTAGTAGTCGATTCGGTGTGTTTTCGAAGAGCGGTCTTAGAAGAACCTTTACCGGCTTCACTCACGCTGCTTCACCTTTGCTTTTTTTTTTCTCTCTTTCTCCCCATCTGAGTTGTTTTGGTCCCCGTTCCCATCGCACGAGAATGCGATTTCGCGCCGCCTTGGGGAAAAAGGGAATCAGGGATCCGCAATCCCTCTTTCCGCACTTCACCTGCGCGTTTCCTTTCTTCCGCCGTATCGACCTGGCGGAAGCAGCGACCGCCTTCTTATCGCCAGAGCATTCCTTGTACTCACCCTCGCACTAGAACCGTGCACTGTTCGCAAACTGGAACTCGCATCGTTCAGTGGGGAGAGAGAGAAAAAACCTCGTTAACGGAGAAGCAGAGGTTTCGTTCTCTTTTGCTTGGTTCATTCTGTTTACAATCGCCGACATGCTACTGTCGAAAAGCGGGAGGGGGGGGGGGGGGGGGCTTGCTGAATAACGAAAGCAGGAGGAGAAGCGCTGAAAATAGCACAAAATAAGTACAAAAACAAAAGCTGACATTGTGCAACTACTGGGACGTAGATTTTTCAGGTGGTAATACAAAAAGAATCTAAATTTATTGAGCGCAGAGGCGCTTAAAACCGAGGGACGGAGGCAAATGCCACTGACATTGAAATTCACGTCAGCATTCCTCTGTGGCGCCATGCAATGAACTTTTGTTTGTTCAATAAAGAAGAATTCACATAGCCATTATCATTCCAGAATATTTTTTGTTTTAGTAAGAATGGCCCAGGACTGCCTTAAGCGACCGGCTCTCGTTATCGCCGGGGTCAGTCAGGAATTTATGCTCTTGAGTACAGAAAATTATTAAAGGGAAGTGAAAATTTTTTGAGCATTTTTACCTCGCTTTATTTTTGTTTTGTATCATTTCCGTTGAACATATAATTATCGTTAATTTGCCTGATGAAATTTTGATCCCGTGAACCACACGTAGAGGAACGCACAATTGTGGAGTGCTTCGTAATTCGAACAAATTTTTAAACCGCTTCGACACAGAGAGAGAAAGCATTTATTTCCTGACCCTAGTCCGGATCGCCGTCAGAGCCCCTATTGCCGAACACGTGGGCGATATGAACAACGAGCAGTGGCCACAGTATTGAGCTGAGTGCAGCAGGAGAGGTCAAGCTCTCCCAAGAAAAGGCAGCCATCTACGTTGGGGGCTGGGTGGTGAATGTGACAACCTATCCTGTGTGTGCCCTACCCTGAGAACAACTGGACCTGCCCAAGTTCCACTTGGGACCCCTTCGATCTCGGAGGAAGTGGGCTGCACAAGCTGAGTATGCCTCTCCATGGCTTCGACATGCCCAGGAGTACATATATCTGACTATTGTGCCTATAATAACCAGGACATCTATACAAACGATCGTATACGACCGCCACAACCTCCCCGGCCCTCCCCCAGTCACTATCAAGTCTGTGACGTACGAACGCGTCCCCTCGCAGATAGCTAAACATCTAGCCAAGCCAAGAGAGCCCGCCAAGAGCAGCGTCGCGCCGATGAAGACGCCAAACGGGACTCCCTGCCGGGCGCGCCATTACGGTGAGGCAACGGCATCGCTGCGGCGAGCATTAACAAGATGGAGAGCGTCGGCGGATGGTGGAAATAAAAAAGAAAGAGAAGAAAATGAAAGAGGGGAACCAAAAAAGGAAGGAAGCCTTGGGCGTGGCTCCCAAGCACTTTCGCAATTCCGGGCGTTCGGACCGCTTCGGACCTTCCTTTCTCGTCTCGTCTTCCTCTTCCGCGTCCGCGAAAAGTGCCCTGAGGTGTGCAAGAACGGAACATCACTCTGCTGCTAGTCAGTGTGCGGATGGTGTGTTGCGGTAGTTACGTGAGCGGAAAGTGCAGGCAGAGCCGCCTAAAGTAGACACGAACGCGAAGACGGCGGGAACGGATTGATTAAGGAAACGGAGCCAGGTGGTCGGTTTGCTAAGGTTTAGTCTGTTTACTGTGGTAGCCGCGCGGTGTGCTGTTCTGCACGTAGACCGAGCGTGGTTGGTAAGGGAAAGGGATACGCCGACCACGAGGAAGGAAATGAAAGGCGAGTTTCGAGCCCCAAAACATCGTTGCCGCAAATACTTCGGAGCGTTACATTCGATCCTAAGCGCAGTAGTTAAACCATTACAACCAACTGCGCTTAAAAAAATACAAAAACGAAAAGGAAGAATGACACAGAACGAGCGCTGACTCTCAACCGACTTTAACCGCCATCGAAAACAGTTGTTATACGCATGGCCGGATGTAATCACATAAGTACGAAAAAGAAAAACAAAATGTTTACATACACACAATAAAAGCTAACAGAGCACAGCGAAATTAACTTTTGCCAAGGAATTCAACTTCATCATCTGTGAGAAATAAGGTGGGTTTGGTGATGCAAGTGTTCCGGTTTTTGGTTTTTAGTGTTTATATACTCTTCAACTGTCTCCCGTGTTGTCTTATCTAAGTGTTTGTACAGGACTCTTGTGGTGCCGAACATTGGCGAGAACCCCTCGCACTAGACAGTGGGCTGGAATGCGTGAATCTGGGTCTAGAGTATGGCACCGGCAATTGGGATGACAAATTTTGGCGTAAACATTTCCGTGCCTTCTTGAGTATCGAACCACAGCGCCTGGTCGAAAATTTGTGCATTGCAAGAGAGTACAGCCTTAATGATATTGACGAGTGACGTAACATATGATGCATGGAACGTTCTGCCAGCAACAAACGTTTCTATAGAGACCTGACACTTAAAAAAAAAACATTAGGGTTGAAAGTAATCGCTTGGTTTATTGGGGTTAACGTCCCAAAGCGACTCGGGCTATGAGGGACGCCATAGTGGGGGGCTCCGGAAATTTCGACCACCTGGGGTTCTTCAACGTGCACTGACATCGCCAGTACACGGACCTCCAGAATTTCGTCATCATCAAATTCGGCCACCATGACCGGGATCGAACCCGCGTCTTTCGTGTCAGCAGCAGAGCGCCGTGACCACTGAGTCACCGCGGCGGGGCGACAGTAATCGCATTTGCATTATCTAACATTTTTCTGGTTCGAAAAATTGGCTGCCATACTAAGCAGCACGACCAACGCTTGGAGTTGCGGATGACTTCTTTATATCTGATTTTTTGTTGCAATGCGGATAAATGTAATCATACACGTATAGTAATATTCGTTCTAGCGTAGAAATCAAAACAGATGAAACTAAAGTGAAATATTCATTATACGTCCTGTAGGAGAAATGTTTGAGATGATGCAACGCTTGCTCGATTGGCTTTCCCACCGCTTCGCAGATATTCATAGCTAATGTCTTAATAACGTATGGCGAAAGTTGTGCGCTAGGAGTTGTACATTTCTCGAAGTTTGTACACCCTGCTAACTAGTCTTCAGTTAGTTTGCAAGTAGTGACCCGGAGAGCTGGCCGCAGTAGTGTGGTAAAAAAATTCCTGAAGATTTAATCCGCAAGAACGTTGCTTAAGAAGTTCTGCATAAGGCATAAAATGGCACATATTGAATTAAGCATGAAATATCGGCTCAAACACACCACTCCCTCGAAGTAGCCAGGTTTGCGCATATATTACGAGAACATGTTAGTTAAACACTAGTTTGTTTGCTATGCTCGCGGAAAAATTTCTAGGCTACGCAAAAGAATCTACCAACTGAAGAGCTCCACTGGGGTGCAGCAAAATGAGTTTCTTGGCCCATTACACGGGAACAACATGGACAAAAACGGGACTGATCCAACCTGAAGAGAAAAAGACATAATGGAATAACACCAGAGGTAATAGTAGCAATGTTTCACATTTGGTGCTAAAGTGGAAATTAAACCCATAAGGAGCCAAACACAAAGCAATTTAGTAATAGAGATAAACGGCTGGGAATAATTACTGCCTGAAAGGTAGGTCTAGAAAACTGAAGAATGAAAATTCTAGTAATCGTGGTGGCATAGAAACATACTGCAAGACGCCAGGGCCATAATATTTTTAATGTATAGTACATCGCCGATTATATGCACTGGATTGAACGCACTTTCTGTGTCAACCTTACTCAACTAAGAACGTCGTTCTAGATCGTGAAATATACGTTAAATGATGTTTTGGAAACATGGAGATGTCATAATATTAGGTGCGAGGTAAGTTACAGAGCAATAAACCAATAAGAGAAAACCGAGACGATCCTCGTGCGAAGATATTTCACGGCGAATACGTCAGTCAAGAACCAGCTTTCGGGTATACACAAATAAAAAAAAAAAAAACTTGAAACGACGCATGAGGTCCAGATGTAACGCTTAGCTTAAAATGCTTGCCCTCGTGACCATCGCTTAATCGCCCGTTCTAGGTATTTTAAGCAATACGCCAATAGCGGAATAATGTAACATAATGCGTGGTTCGGTTTAGGTTTTGCATGCGGCATCTCTGGGAGTTAATGTTCCGATGTGGCACATGGGCTGGCTATAAGGCACGCCGTAGGGGAGGGTTCCGGATTAGCTGAGAACCCAATGGCGGGATAATATGAGCTGTGGTGTTTTATCACAGGAAAAACATATATTCACTACGCTTGCCGAACTTTAGACCGGTTAGTCATACTACGTGTCTGGTATGCACAGTGCAGTTTCGTTAATTTAATCTTGCTTCCTTCAAACCTCCACTTGAAATGAACTTGCGCTTTGACCCTTTGTACGGCAACTGTATTAAAAAGGTTCTTCTAAATAAAAACTCGACATAAAACGAATGCATTTTCCTTTCGAGTCAATTACCAAGGGTATAAAATATTTCAGGGCTCGTGAAACCGTGTCTGTTTCTATGCCACCTAGCTTCAGTCGCAAGAAACTATGGCGCTGTGTAGTTGTTGCAATGCTGGTTTTATAGAGACCAAATTACAGCGTAATTTTTTCGCTCCCGCGTGCGCGCCTTCCCGCTTTCGCACAGCCCTCAACAGACACTTATACTTCGTTCTGCAGTGATAAAACTGCCTATTGCCTTTTTTGTGCCCTCAGTGAATGAGAGCTGTTTATTGGGCAGCGAACGGCAACTTGGTTCATCTTTCTTATCAAAAAGTTATAGGGGTCACGAAATAATAAAAATAGAAACAAGAAGAAACAAAGCTCTCCCCTAAAACCCGCTCTCGAGCGAGGACGAGGGAAGCGTTTCCAATTATGACCCGCGACCCATAAATGAGAGATCTCGAAGAAATATTGACGCCGTTATTAATGAACCTGCATCGGCCATTCCTGGAGGCGCTTACCCAGTCATTACACGCGCGACGGGCACGTTTAGACGCACAGCCAGGAACAAACGGTACTCGGATGTGCACCGTATAGCTCTCTCTCTCAGTCTGTCCCTCTTCACACATGGCTGCGTCTCTCGCATCGGAACTGGCCCCGAGGCATAAACGGCCGGCCGTTCTGTCGCTGGAGAAGGGTGGAAGATGTGCCCGAGGCAAGGAAGCTGATCGCCCTTAAAAATGATCTTAGAGTTGTCTGCCTCCTCTCGGAACCCCGATCCGCGAGAAGTTCATTTCTTGGGGGGGCGTGTTCCATTGTCGCGCTTGTCAAGAGCAGCACTCGAGGACAAAAGGAGCGGCTGCGAGGCCGTCATAATTAAGCGACCTTCTCCTGAACCGGCTCTCTGCTAATACACACATAAAGGCGCCGACACTGCCGACACGACCTATAGGGAAATTGTTTCGACGCAGGAAAAAAAAATCGATAATTTAAACGCCATAACCAGAAAAAAAAAAACGAATTAGAACTCTTTGTTGTTTCAATAAACGACAGCTTGCCTCGAGTGCTATGTTGTAACGAGGACAAGAAAGAGGGCGCAGGACGCAGTGTCGGGTGCTGAGTACAGCGTGATAATATTAATACGTATCTAGATGGGGCGGCAATCCTAAAAAGAACATGAGATGAGAATGTGGCGTCCACTACAGAACCAAAGATAATAATAATAGTGATAGGAACAGTTCATGAGGAAATAAAATGGCGAATTCACTGTCTAAATGTCGATGAACACCTTCATCCATGCTTTTAGGGGAGGGAAGGAGAAAGCAGTGAAAGATGGAATAGAGAACGAGGCACTGTAGTTCAGGCTTCCTGATTAATTTCTTGCTAAATGTAAACCAATCCGAGGCTTTAATAACTTGGACGTTGTTCACTACTGACACTGCAGCTTTGAAACGGATAACACACATGAGATTAAATATGACGCCGGGCTTTCTCTTTAGAGTGCTTAATGTTTTCGCTCAACGATTACGACCAGAAGTGCAATGTTCTGTTTGCACAGGAGGCATTCAACAAGTAAAAAAAAATGGCCCACAGAAGCCGCAGCTGCGTGCTGTCCGTGCTTTTGCCCTAGCTGCGAAGCTGTGGGCGCTAAAGCGTCGTGTTAAACAAAAGTGGGCGTGTACAGAAAAGCCTGTTTACGTTTCGCGCCTCACGGGACGGACCACGCCCACGTGGGGCTGAATTCGGCAACAGCGTCGGTGGTGGGAAACGACGCGGAGTCGGTCACGTTCATTCTAACACTTTGGAAAGATGAGGTTTGTCTTGCTTTGTACTTTTTACAACCAGTACGCTTGCTCTTCTTTCTTTTTTTATTCGGAGGGGTTTATTTGCTAGGCCTTTCAGGACTGCGTGTCATAAACGAACGTCTATATCTTTCGTTCGCGTTGCAGTGTGCAGTTTTAGTTGAGCAGAAAACTGAGATAGTTGGTGCTTATTAATAAGCTCAAGGGGGTTAATGTGACGCAGATTAAGAATTTCTGTTTTATGATTGGTTTCTACACTTTAAAGAGCAACCTGCCAGCGTGAGATCTTAGGAGCCTATGCCATACCGAAGCATCTGTCCCTGGCAGTTTATTCTCGGCGTATAATTTTAGTCGCACAGATACCTAGCAGAGCTGGTAAGCAACCATTTGCTTAATGGTTTCTTTTGCCTTAAAAAAAGAATTTAGAGATTATTCTTTGCTTGCATACAGAAAGAGAGAAAAAAAAAACAGAGGGAAGATTTTTAATGAAAGGACTATTTTTGCCATCGTATGAAAAACGCTCACATTCCGCTTCCCTTTCAGGTGCCGGTTTAAGGAGATTTAGTAATGTTGTAAATGGCAACAAGAGCGCCAAAAACATATTAAATATTTTAATCGCCTCCAGAAATATGCGCTTCAGGGCTATCGTGTTCAAACGTAGGCAAAGATCTCGAGCGCTTTGGAGAAGGGAACATAATTGGCAGCTGCCACGGAGCTTCCTTTGGCGTACCGGTAGCGCTTAGTTCCTTAAAATGCGGCAAACGAATCCAGACAGGAAAGTCTTAGTTTGTACTTCTCATCCTATATCAAACAAACTGAAAATGGGATTGAGCCGTGTGAAAAAGAACACAACTAACAAGGGGGACGCTGTTTTCAACTTCGCATCAAACCGTCATAGAAAGTAAGGCTAGTCTTTGAGCAGCAGAAAAAGAAAAAATCAGGTTGGCGCGCTATAAGCTATACTACGCAAAGAAAGAATGCTAATGAAAAACGACTACATCGAGAGCACGAGAAAAAAAAATATAATTGAAGACATTAAGCAAAGAGGAAACTTAAAAACCTATATTCAAGCAAAGAAACTAAAAGCAGCGATCTCGTATTCCAGCTGTGTGCCCATCTGCCCCGCCCGCGGCGTCTGAACGCTGAGGCAATGGAACTAACGGAACCACGAACATCTGTTGTGCGATTGGCTGAGGGCTGCTCTGTCATAACAAACATGCCACGCATGCTTCCACTGCAAGTGTGCATGACGCGGTGCTGATTGGTAGCCGAAAATTTCGTCACTGCTAGGGTGGGGCGCAGTCTTCGCCGCTATTTTTGTTCGCTGTTATTTTGCATTTTGTGGATTGGACACAAGAACTTTCGCTGCCACGTGCACGGATTTATATGTTTTTGTACCAGTCTAGGCAGCATAGATAAAAACTGACAGAAGAATGAATTAGGAAAATAAACGGTCATACAATGTTGCCCTTGATTGGGCAATGTGAACTATATAGCCTCAATAAAAAGCAGCATCGTTTTACTGGAACATAGAATAATTTAGGCTAAGCGCTCCTTAATATTTTTTTTTTTTTTTTAGAGAGAGAAATATTGTATTTGTAGAGACAGGAACAGATTGAGAGAGAGAGAAGCGTCCACAACGATTTCTTCGTTTTACTACAACAACGTCTCATTAAACGTTGAGAAATGTAAGCGCTTGTTTTTCTCTAGAAGCCAATGCTGCACGGGCACCATTAATTTGTTTGTGTAGCTCTGTAATGTGATATGTTGAGGTAATTTTATTTTATGCGGAAAAAAAAAGAACGAAATCGGTAAGCGTTCTGCACAGCCAAAGATGAAGTTTGTCACTGTTCGCCTTTCTGCAGAAGCCCTTTCATTGCGTCTCTCCGCTGAACGACTATATTTCCAGAAGTAAACAGAGGTACAAATATATCGGACGATGATAACAACGTTCTTGATAACTGTGATAAAATAAAAAAAAAAGTAAGAGTATCTTGATCAATCAATAAGGGAAAGCTAGTTTATTTATTTATTTATTTTTGTTTACTAAATTGTTTAGGAATACTCTGAGCCTTGACAGGCCTATGCAGACAGTGGGTTACAGGGGTATTCAAAATACGCATCGCTCTAAGCAGCTTATTAGCCCTCCAGTGTCATACTCAAAGAACTACATCATTCCACCAAGGTTTGAAAAGAGCAAACACAAAGTTCCGCGTTACTGAACAGAATGGAAGAAAGATTCTAATTTAGTGATCAAGCTAGTCACAGAATCACAGTCAACAACATCTCGGTGTAATTAATTCCAAATATTGACAGAGGACGGAAAAGAAAGGAAACTTAAACGTATTGCAACGTCTATGGCCTGACGTGTTTCTCATGATTCCTTCGTTTAGTTTGGAGGTGTGGTAGTATACTGATCAGGTACTGATCAGTACCACCAACACAGATCAGGTACTGATCTGTTTTGGTATTAAGAGACTTATGATAAAGTATAAAAAGGAACATCATTGCAGCGACGCGACGTCGACTTGTGAATATAGGAACACCTGCGCGTGTTCTGAGTGCACTGGCGCCATCGTACCTAGAATACTTTGAGCAGATAAATCTTAGCGCTTTACTTCGTACCTTTTCTGGCTTATACAAGGCGTTCCACCTAAGACTATACAATTTTTAAAACTAGGCTTTTTCAGTTACAAGAGTACTTTTTTCGGCATAGCATTGTCAGCGGCGTAGTACAGCCGGCCAAAACTTTAGCTGGCGTGCGCGCCGGCCGCTTTTTCTGCGCTCCTGCGCTTTGTGACGAAGCAAATTTGGGGGAAAGCTTGATATTAAGCAGGTGTTTAGTGAATTTTTGCTTAAATTTGATTTCTTAGCTAGTTTTTTCCCGTGATAAGGTGGAGGAGCACGGAAAACGCGGCCATCGCGCACGCCAGCTAAAGTTTTGGCCGGCTGTACAGAGGGCAAAACGCATGTCTAGAACAAGCGAACTGTGCGTTCCGCACCTCCCAAAGCCGCTGCGACCAGGAAGTCAAAAAATGAAAACGAAATTCTATGAGTTTAACTGCACATGCTTACATTCAGACCATTTTTATTCAAATGTTTTCTATAGGTATCGCGTGTTCAGCCCGAACCACGCCAAGAACGTGTTCTAGACATGCGTTTTGCCCTCTGTACATCCGAATACTGCTAAGGGCCGTTTCACATGCATGCGATTATCGCCTGCGACGCTGCGAATTCGGTCGGTCTGCGACTGGGGAGGGCCGTCGGTCTAGCCGCAGACGGCCTGCGACCAAGTTCCGTCCGGTTGGAATGCAGTCGCAGCGTCGGTGTGTTCGCTCTGCGACTGACCAATGGGCAGCGTCGAGACGGCACGTGACGTGACGTCACGTGGGAGCTGTTGCCGCGGCCACGGCCGGTCTCCAGGCGCGCTAGCGAGAGAGCGCGCGCGTCGAGACCGGCCGCGGCAACAGCTCCCATGTGACGTCACGTCACGCGCCGTCTCGGCGTGGGGTCACGTGGAGCTGTGTTCCCGCGGCGTAAGCAAAACTGTTTATTCTAATCAAATCATACGAAATATTGCCTTGCATCTAAAAACACGCTGGTCATAACATCGTCAACACATTCCGTGCAGCGTTTCTGTCGCGTTTAATCGTAGGTTGCCTATGCGAACGTCGAGTAACCTTGCGTGTCCCTCCGACCGAATTCGCTGGGTACGCGTTGCATGTGAAAGCGCTGTGCGAAAATCGCACTGCGTCGCCACCGACTAGGCCGACTACTTTCGTTCTAGTCGCAGCTTGTGCAACGGCCCTAAGACGTTCTAACTTGCAGTATGGTTGACTAATATTGAATAGTTAACTTTTTAACTATTACTGTTAAGCTCTTTAATAATTGAGCGGCCTGTAGCCCATTGTAAGTAATATCTATATCAGTTCTTAGAATTTCGAAAACGCGGTTACCCTCTTCGCTGTGGCACAACAAGTTTTGGCAGCACTACGCCAAAATACATGCATTTTCGAGAAGCTTGCAGGCAAAGCAACCTCTCCAGTGCACATAACTTGTCGAAATAGCCAAAGTTTGTTAGACCACAGCGCCGAGGGTGATGGCTTTTCGAAATTCTAAAAACTGATATGGATATTAGTTACGGTGGGTTACACGCCTCCCAATAATTAAGGACCCTAGCAGTAATAGTGAAAAGTTAACTATAAAATATTAGTCAACCAACCTGCTAGTTAGCACGTTTAGCCCTGTTCCGATGTACTACACCGCTGACAATACTAAGCGCTTTCCTAACTCAAAAAGCCTATTTAAAAAAAATGCGTAAAGTCTTAGGTGAAATACCCTGTATATTAAGTACTCTCGATGAGGGTTCCAGACTATGCTACCGTATTCTAAAATCGGCCGGACTAGGGCTTTATAAGCTTGCAGTTTTACATCATGAGGTGCCGTGGCTAAATTTTCTTCCCAAAATCCAAGCGTTTTAAACACTTTCGCACACGTGTTATTAATTCAGAGCAGTAACGGTTTAAACAGCTACAAGCGGGGACGTCAAATATATTGCCGACATCACTGGTTTAGCCGCACTCGTGGAAGTATCGTGGTGGTACTTAAACGAACTTAATCGCGCACTCGCTCTCAACGCAGGCACTGTGCTGCATATCGCCGCACGCTTTTCGAAGCGGCGCGACGGGGCCATTTTTACGAGTTTTCGCGAACCGTCGAACACGTTTCAGCAATGTCGTCGTTAAATATCACAGTAGTTGCGGTTGCAAGAGACGGCACTGTGGGACGGTATCTAGCTGCAACGCAGTTTACGCCATAGCTTATTATTAGTGTTCGGCATACGCGCGAATTGTCTTTTCATATACAAAGCTTGTGCAAACAACGTTACATTTATGCATTTCGCATTTTAGACGAAGGGCAACAACTGCAAGTGTTTCAGGACCTGAAACAACCCGCCGGAAAAATAGAAGAATTATTAAAATTGTAAATGTCTTTTCTCAAATTTCGCGCTGCAATGCATGTTCAAGCATTGTAATCTAAGTAACAAAGCAACATAATAAAATGTTTCCAAAATTCGTTTTCGTAATTCTCTAAGCCGATGCGGTGCAGAAGTCTTCATGCTATCATTCTGATTAAGTGAAGGTATTCATAGCCCCGCTGCGGTGGCTCAGTGGTTACAGCGCTCGGCTACTGACCCTAAAGACGCGGGTTCTATCCTGGCCGCGGCGGCCGAATTTCGATGGAGGCGAAATTCTAGAGGCCCGTGTACTGTGCGATGTCAGTGCACGTTAAAGAACCCAAGCTGGTCCAGATTTTCGGAGCCCTTCACTACGGCGTTCCTACTAGCCTGAGTCGCTTTGGGACTTTAAAGCCCCATAAACCTAAACCTGACCCCCCCCCCCTCCTCCCCCAATCCTTCTCCTGCCTGTAATACCCTGGCTGACGTCCGACCAACTGAACCACCAGCGTGCCCTGGTGCTCCATGCCCAGGACCTTTTGAGCGCTTAATATGTCGCTTTTTAATAAACTGCTGTTTTCTCACTCTGTCTCATGTACTCCAAGAAGAAAAATAGTTGCTCTTAAGTCAAAACCAGAAACCATTGAAAACAAGAAACAGCAAATAATGAGAAGCACGAGTAATAAACAAGCAAAGAAAAACTCCATAGCAGTTTCTTTCAGAAATTGTGTGGTTAGGAAAAGGCGCTCACTTTTGAGTAGCAATTAAAAGGGGCAGGAATAAATTAAGACAAAAGAAAATACGAGAGGGCGCCGTAAGCACTTCCTGGAACGAGCCAGTCACGCACGCGCTGACCGCTTCAGAGCTTCTCCCTCCCCGCACATCGTTACCGCGATTAAGGGGACATCAAGAAAATAAAGGCAGTCTTGTGGCCCCGTTCACGGCTCGAAAACTCTACCGCTGGCCGCTTACATATAAGCTTTCCCAGCGTGCTCAGCGAGCTGCGTGAAAGAAGCGCGCTCGGGCAAGATGCGGTTTCTAACGAGACTCTTCAGGGCTGCTGCAGCTTACCTCGGCAAGACAAGCACAGGCCGAGGAAGATCAATGCGGCGGAAGTTTCAGGCAATTTCTTTTTTCAAGCGCACAGTGCATATCGAACGGCGCGAGTTGAGCCTGTTTACTGGGTACTTGGCGAAATAAATCGAGCGTCTTTTTTTCTCAAGCCTATCCAAGCCCGGGGGCTTATGGTAAACATCTTCAATCCTCGTATCCACTTGAGCGATAAAGCAAAAAGGATGAAAACAAAAGAAGAGTTAGCAAATTGAACTTAGAGGAAAATAACGCAACTCCTTTCGCTGATTTTTCCTCGCAAGCTGTTGGAGCGAAACGTCTGGGTCCCCAGCGACGCAAGGCGGTTGTAACGGTTAACAAGACTTGTTACTGGCGCGGTTGTTATCGGTCTGTAGAAGACATAACAGGGTATGGTTAGGGAAACACTCAAGTACAGATAAATATAATATGTGGCTGGCGCTTCTGGCTCCTTCTTTATTCGATGAGTGCATCATTAGGCCTAAGTTGAGAAAGGAAGGTGGGGACATAGAATAAAATTGTAAGCAATAATAGTGAAGTTTTATCAGTAATGCAACGGTTTTCTACCAGCACGAGATTGTTTCGAAAACACTGAGCTATTTCGTCTCCATTACATTGGCAGTGCATGCTGCTATATATGCGCAACATACGATACCAGTTGGTCGCTGAATGTGCGCTTCCCTCTCAATACAGCCAGCAATAAATTATAGCCAGGATTCTTAAAGGTACTGGCCTCTGCTCGTAACTAGAAACAAAAAATAAACTAATCATAGGAAACGAACGGGGTATCGCC
This sequence comes from Amblyomma mixtum, assembly GCF_055824585.1. Classification (NCBI taxonomy): domain Eukaryota; kingdom Metazoa; phylum Arthropoda; class Arachnida; order Ixodida; family Ixodidae; genus Amblyomma; species Amblyomma mixtum. The sequence continues at coordinate 252,819,134 of NC_143013.1, forward strand.
AGACCGTATAGTGCATTCGCCATTAATATTTAGCCGGGAAGTTATCGTCGAGGCGCCGACCAATAGCTGAGCATTCTTTCACACCGATATTACGCAAGAGAGTAGACGCGCGAAACGATTGCGTATATTGCCCCGTGACCCATGGATCGAATGCAAAAAGAAAAATTTGGGGAATCTAGGAAATCTAGAATGGAAATACAGATACGTTTGAAAGAAAAATTTGTGGAATGGAATCTGCGATACTTAAAAAGATATGGAGGTACAGTCAGTCACAAAAATTCAGGGGGCACTTTGGCTCTCTAAAGTGCTGCAAGGCGAAAGCGTTTCCTGGCGCACTGTTAGTTTTTATTTACTTTTTTATTTTTCATATTTTTTTTAATTTTCTTGTTCCTTTTCTTAATTTTATTGTTCTTAATTTTTATTTTCACATCTTATTTTTGTTTATTTCCTTATTTTTATTTTCCTTTTCGTGACTTTACTCCTTTTATTTTATTTATGAAGCCCATGCATTCACTAGATGCGCCTTTATCCATGCTGGAACCTTGAGCCTTTTAAGCAGTGACGCCGAAAGGCGGACGAATCTGCCGACGCGTCTGTCGACACTCCTGCCGACGCGTCTGTCGACCCGGCTGCCGACGCGTCTGCTAACGACAGCATGAGGCATTAAAGGCTTTCGCCTTAATAAAATCTGGGAACTTTCCGTAGCATTTTTCAATTCCAGAAACGGGGGAAAGAGGAGGCGCTATTGATCAGCATGCGCCAGCTAACTTGTACTCCGTCCATATGCGCGATTGCGGCAGGAACGCGCTCTATAATCGAGCTTCTGTTTGCCTCCCTCGGGTACGACAGATTGCTCGAACGTTGCATTGTTACGACATGCCCTAAGTGATATCGACCAGCACTGCGCAAAAAGAACAAAAAAAAAAACAAAGTGGGCGACACGACACGGTGGAACATTCGTGGCCGCACTTATCTGTCCGTACAAACACACGGTGTACGGGATCAAGAGAAATGCAGCCACCTTGAGGGGACTATGGGCAGGAGGGAACATGTTTTCAGAAAGAGCTCAACAATATTTCGGCACTGACCTTGCCGGCCATGCATCCTGGCGACGAGTACTTTATTTTAGTGCAGTATAGCATTGAAGTGAAACCTGAAGGTCCCTCTAGGTCCAGACAAATGACGCACACGTTATGATTATTCTTGAAAGGTATCGAAACTGTCCTGAAATTACTTCAAGATACCGGGATGGATGCGTGCCTGCCGCATGGACGACATGGACAAAACAGACTTTGACAATGTCACAGAATGAGAAATGTTGCCCCCGCCCCCTTCCCCAATCATCAGAAAAAAAAAGTTTTTTCATCCTTTTCACCTATACGCTTGGAAGCTTTTTAGCTGTTTTATCAGTATAGTCCTTTTTCGACGAAAAGGCCGTGAACTGTCTGTGTTGAAGCCTCTACCTCCCAGCGTCCTTAGTGGATCGGAGATGATCAGCTAGGGCGCACCTTCCAACACCATATGGGCCCGGAAGGTTCCTCCTTCGGAGCACCTTCGGTAGGTGCATCTCTGTGCACCCACCGGTAAAAAAGGCTGATGCTTAACTTGGTTAAGCCTGGAGAATGCGAAGCATCATCGTGTCGCGTAATTTGGAGGCGCACAACCACAGCGACGGCGCGAGGTGGGCCCCCGTTTCTCCACTGCCGTGACGTCAACAAGTCACGTGGTGTGGCGTCATGTATCACGTGATTTGGAGGCGCACGACCACAGCGACGGCGCGAGGTGGGCCCCCGTTTCTCCACTGTCGTGACGTGATCGTGTCACGTGGTGTGACGTCATGTATCACGTGATTTGGAGGCGCACAACCACAGCGACGGCGCGAGGTGGGCCCCCGTTTCTCCACTGTCGTGACGTCATCGTGTCACGTGATTTGGAGACGCACAACCACAGCGACGGCGCAAGGTGGGCCCCCGTTTCTCTACTGTCGTGACGTCATCGTGTCACGTGGTGTGATGTCATGTATCACGTGATTTGGAGGCGCATAACCACGGTGAAGGGCTGAAGTGATAGCTAAAGTAGTATGCTTCGCATAAAATTCATCTCAGATCTACGAGCAGGTACCTACCCACCACCAACCGAGTGCCACCGACCAGGAGCACACAGCGGCGGAGAGAAAACGTGACGGCGAAATGAACTACGAATGCGCAATGGAATGGCGACCAACGCAAGAGCGAAATGTAGAGAACTTTGCAAATAATATAAATCCCAAGGGGTTCCATTATAAGCCATGCAATGGGGCCCTCTAGAACCCCTGTAAGTCATTAGCTATGGAGGGGGGAGAACGGGAGTTCATCTTCACTTCGAGAGACTTGCAATGCTAACGACACAAAAGGAACCACACTGCATGGCCGAGAAGCGAACCCCTTGGTCTGTGTGTTTTACGGCGAAAGCACTACGCCAGACGTACCAGGTCCGATCAAGAATCTTCCCTTGTCTTCTGTGAAGGCTCGGAGTAACTCGGGTAAGCTCGGGTTAGTTCGGAGGAGCGTTGCGCAACCTGCAGCCAATAGGAGAAAGCTCGGGTAAGTTCGGAGGAGCAAGAATCTTGTCTCGTCTTATGTAAAGCATCGGAGTAACTCGGGTAAGCTCGGGTTAGTCCGGAGGAACGTTGCGCAAGCTGCAGCCAATGGAAGAAAGCTCGGGAAAGTTCGGAGGAGCGTTGCAGCCAATGGGAGGAAGCTCGGGTAAGTTCGTAGGAGCAAGAATCTTGCCTCGTATTATGTGAAGCATCAGAGTAACTCGGGTAAGCTCGGGAAAGTTCGGAGGAGCGTTGCAACCAATGGGAGGAAGCTCGGGAAAGTTCGGAGGAGTGTTGCAACCAATGGGAGGAAGCTCGGCAAAGTTCGGAGGAGCATCGCGCCAGCTGTAGCCAATGGGAGTAGGGTGTCCCGCCAGATGCCGCCGAGTGGAAAGAGGGTGTGACGATGAAGGGAAAGAAGCACGGCTGCGTGGACATGCAGATGCCAGAAAGAAGGGGCGAAGAATTAACACATGCTTTCGCACGTCTACTCAGTTTAACAAGGTTAACGCCCTACCACTTTTTTGACAAACGCTGGATAAACAGTATCCGTAACACATACTTATCGCATCACACCGTGTCATTTCATGGACATTACATTTCTTGGAAACGTGCAGGTAATTTTTTAAAGAGCAAGCGACGGAAGCAAGAACACAATTTTTGTACACTGCGGACATTAATGACTGAGAGGGTTATGAGTATTCTTATTGACAGAATAGCGCCTGGACGCAACTATAGTTTGTCTGAGATTGTTAGCTGAAACAGAGTACATAACATCACTTTAATTATAAAGTCAAAAAAGCCTTTCAACCTGATTATATTAGCGGGAATGGTTCTGGTTTGGTTTGGTTTTATGGGGTTTAACGTCCCAAAGCGACTAAGGCTATGAGAGACGCCGTAGTGGAGGGCTCCGGAAATTTCGACCACCTGGGGTTCTTTAACGTGCACTGACATCGCACAGAACACGGGCCTCGAATTTCTCCTCCAAAGAAATTCAGCCGCCGCGGCCGGGATCGAACCCGCGTCTTTCGGGACAGCAGCCGAGCACCATAGCCACTGAGCCACCGCGGCGGCTGGGAATGGTTCTATTTTCAATGAAAAACATGTGGTACGCTCGTCTGCTATGGCTTTGCCCGGAAGGCGCGAGCGATACGGCTAATTTTTGGTTACCGAATTAATTTTGTTAGCTGTACGTGCCCAGGAAACCTTCTTGATATCATGCAGCCAACAAGAACTATATTTGAGCAAATTCCTGCTCAATCTGCGTGGGAGTGAATTTTATCAGGGCTTGGCCCTGCGTTGATCTAGGAGTCTCGTGTGTGCACACGTGTGACAGACTGATGCACAAGAAGTTCTGAATCGAAAGAAGCAGATAATAGTAAATCTCACATCAAGTAAAAAAGGACATAATATATATAAAAAATTGGCTTGACACCCTGAACAAAAAATAAGAAAATTGTTAAACCAAAACGCGACCCCAAAAAAAAAATGATTTTTTTTTTGTTTTGCAGAGGTAATTTAGTGCGTAACTAACGAAGATGAAAAGGCGTGCTGAAAAGCAGCATGTGGGATTATGAGAGCAGCTGCGTAGACTGGTTCTTAGTTGACTTTAATAATTAGCCTTTTATTGCCGCGCTTCTACAGCTATGTACACTGCGCCTCTGCTTTCGCCTTTAATCAATGCTCGGACACTGCGTCCACTGCGCTGTTCAGGTACACTAATTGCCGCGACCTGACTAGTTGCCGCATCCTGTAAAACAACATACAGATTCAAGAAGCAAAAATACATTTCCGAATTTTTTTACAGATGCCTAACATGATTTGGGGACCTGCTCTGTCGGACACATTCCAGTCTGAAAGTCAGCTGTTTTTGGTTTGGACAAATTTTCGTGCAGAAGGTGATTTATTTGTAGTCTGGTACAACTACATAACGGAGGAGCAAGTGCACTTTAAAAGAGGTCCCCAAGCCAACAGCGTTGGCCCACTGTCGTGAGGTCGTGGTTAATCACTGTGTACCTGCTAACATGACATCGCAAGGTGCTTACAGGAGCACGGGGATCAACCATGGATTAGCCGGATCAACAGGATCAACCACTACGTCATGACAGCCGGCCGACGCCATTGGTGGAGGGACTAGTTTGAGGAGCATTTTGTGCTTCTCTCTTTGGTTGTATCCGGCTTTGGTGATTACTTCTGAAACGCCTGAGAAGGGCGCTGTAGTGGAGGACTCCATATTGTCTTGAATAAAAAATGATTGATCGATTGATCGATTGATTGATTGATTGATTGATTGATTGATTGATTGATTGATTGATTGATTGATTGATTGATTGAGTAATATCGGCCACCTGGGGTTCCTTAACGTGCACTGAAACCTCTTCATATTGCCAGGCTTCCATTTGGCCTGCGTAAAAATGCCGCTGCCACGACTGGCATAGCCTCATAGCCACCGCAGAGCTTTTTGTTTTTTTTTCTTGAGGAGAATGCACAGCAAATATTCGCGGTGTTCCTTCAGTGTATAATCGCTAGCTAGCCACAATTTTGATCGCCTTGCGCATAAATGTAAGCATTTGTATAAGTCTTCCGCATTCTTTCAATACCAAGAGTGACACGGAATATAGGTTTATATCCTTGGGCATTTCTGGTTTACAAAGGAGATGTTTGTGCACTTCACTTTATAGTTTATTTTGTACAGATTCTTACTATTGCTCAGCTGTGTGGGTTGACCGGCAAAGAGCGTCACCATTGTTACTGTGATTATTATTTAACCACAGTACCGCACAGTGCAGACAGAGATTCAAGTTGGTCAAGCATTCATTACCTTCTTGATGATATTGCGCCCTACACAGACGCTTTCTTATCAAATCGATCAAAATAGTTTATTCCAACGCCGTAAGGTGCACTACCCCAAAAAATGCCTTCGCTCCCGTTGCGCACATCGGCCTTGTGATCATCTTTTTAACATTCCAGGCTGACATCGAACACGCTATCCTCGATTTTCTTTCTATATGTGATCCTCCGTTTCGAGGAAGCTATCTGGCCCGTAGGTTATCACGCTGTGCTAACAATGATGACCACAGGTGTTGTGAATTAGAAACATGCGTTTAAATGCGAAGAAAATGAAGCTGGAAGATGAACAACTTAAGAAAAGTGAATATACCTTTTGCTACGTTAGTCTGAGTACTCCTGGCCTTGCAGGGCATGCCTGATTGGCGATGAGTCAAAGTACGCCTTACCTTGATCTAGAAGATGGTAACTATGAATATGGTATCACGTGGAGGGCACTCGAAGACGTATTTTCGTCATCAAGTCTTCACAAATTTCTGACAGACGGCCCACTACCACTGCCAGTTTGGGCTAGGGCAACCATTTCTTGTATTTTCTTTGAACAAGGTATTTTACGCACGACAAGTTTCGCAATAGGTTTTAATAACATGAGGCCCTTTCTACTTTCTTTTTTTTTTTTATACTGTAAGCGTTTGTAGAGCACGGGAATTCAGTGGTTATCCACTCCATATGCAGGCTGTATATGTACCGTTTCGAGCAATTTTGCATCTTTTGTTTTTTTATTGGGGTTTAGTGTCCCAAAGCGACTCCTGAGACTGAGTGTATGAAAAATTCGTAAAATGCTTCGCGTTCAGCGCAATTGCAATATTCAGAATAAACTAGCAGTAAGTACAAATGCCTTCGGGTGTAAATTGTATATTGTTAAAAGATTACTCCTTTTTTGGACATCGTCAAAACTTAAGAGAAGCCCAGGCTCACCTAAAAAAAAAAACGATTCAGCGCTACTAGCATCTTACTTGCGGGGTGCTTATACTCTTTATTTTTATATTTTTTTAGATTCCCGCCCCAAAGAGTAATCTAGACCTGCCATCCCCTCGAATACAGGGAAGCGTGTGTGTGCATTGCTGCTCCGGATCGCAAACATGTAGAACACGGAGTTGAATGAGAAACCATTGGATTCATTAGCGTATCGCAGTATAGCGTTGTCGGTTCAGGGCCGGCCATCACGGCATCATTAGCGTTCGGTCAGTATCGTTCGCTCGACGGCGTTCGTTTTATTCCTTGTTCCGAACTCGTAGAGGGTCGTTAAGAAGCGCGCTCCAAATCGCTTCGCACCAGCAGCTCGACAAAGTACTTAACTAGCTGGGAGCGAAAGGCAGCTAAGTACTGCTCACGATCCTTCAGAGCACTATGGCTTAAAGAATCACCCTCCGCTGTTCCTTCTTCCTAATGCAGTGTAAAGTCGGAGGATCTGCATACCTCAACAAGAGAGACAGAAATAAAAGAACAAGCGGGATGGAAGACAAGTCCCCGGGTGACAAAGGCGCGCTTAAACGACCGAAGAAGGCTCCTCTCTTGCAGTGCACGTTATATAAGAGGAGCACGTCATTTGGTTTCACGCGTCTGTCCGTGAGTGCGCTAATGTGAGTTTGGGAAGGCGAGCTTATTTCGGCCGCGTTTGTGGGGCCATTGCCGTCAGCGTTGCAAAACGAAAACTACTGAGCTTTACACATTTTAAACAACTTTTGAAGGTGAAAGCCTTTAATGAGTCATCGTTGTCGACAGAAGGATGTCGACAGAAGGTTGTCAGTAAAGGTGCCACGCTTTTCTAGTCAGACCAGAAAAAAAACTTTGTGCACGATGGGATTCGAACCACCATCCTTCCGTTCCACAGCCGAGCGTGCTAATGGCTACGCTACTTCCTTTTTTTTTTACTTTATTGTGGCTACGCTACTTCCTGCAAACGTATATGTAGTTCTCCTTGTCTAGGACGCTGGAGAGTGTTTGCAGAAAGGCGTCGAATCAGACGGATGCCTCCCAAACGCCCTCCAGTGTCTCCAGTATTTAAGATTCACAAACAATTGTGTATTTAATTAACATCTTAACCACACATCAGTGACACAAGCAGCAACACCGTGCTAAAGGCTTTCGCCTCGCCGCACTTTAGGTCATCAAAGTGCCCCCTGAATTTTTTTAAGTATTCCCGTGTGTTTTTTATACTCTTCGTTTTTTTAAACACGCCATGAATAACAAGCGTGTTGCGCGGAACGTTGTACTAAGTTTTTTTGTCTCACCCTATGAACTTTTTTACGAGTGTATCAGGCGTTGAGCGGTCGTCTCAGTTCATGTACAGAAACAACTGATGAGAAATAAAGCGTCTGCCATCAAACTGCGAAACAATAAAGGACCAAAGATTAGAAAACAGAACAAAGCAGATGATTCATCCATCTGCTGCGTGCCATAGATCATACCTTTTTATCTGCTTACTACCCCTTTCAACGAGGAATACAGAGCTGCCGTCTCGTAAATTACGTTTGCTTCCCAGATAAGCGGGCTGTGAAAAATGGAGGGAGCAATCGATGTTGTCTCGTATTACGAAACATGCTTACTCGCGGATGGCAGTCATCGATATCAGGTTTCGGGGCCGCTTATTAACGAATGACGCTGATGGGCGTGAAACTGCTGCTTGTGTTCGATACGATGAGGCCCTACAAGACAAACACGGTTAATTGCGTCAGCGTAGACGCGTTCATCGCGCTTTGTTTTACCACGAACACAAAACCTGACACAGTGTAAGGCAATTCGTCAAAAAGACGGCAGTCTAAACCCACGGGATCCAGGAACATGAACGCGAGAACAACGGTAGCGAGAAAGTTTCTCTCGTCTCTTGTTGTTTTTACGTCTTACGCAGCTTCTTTTAGAGAGCTCAGCTTTTAGATCGAATAACAATTCAGCATACCACGTGAATGCAGCTGTTTCGTATAATTTGCTAGAATAAATCTATAGTAGCTTTAAATCACCAGTCGTGTAGAAAAAAAAAAGGTGGTTTGCGCACGAAGTTTCCCTTTTGCCCTAATTGTGTGATAAAGGAAAAGCAGAATGTACCGCGAGAGCGTTGTCGACATTTTTCATGCACTATAGAGAAAAATGGAAATATCACTGCAAATGCTTTGATGAAGAAACGGTAAGCAAGACAAGAACCAAATAAAAGCAGGATGCAACGCAAAGGGAGAGTAGACATTGAGCTCCGTCAAACTAAAAACAGCGGTCAACATAATAGTCAACATAAATGCTTGAAAAAGACGCCAAGGTATGCATTGTGTACGGGTGAGTACTCGGTGTATTAAGGCGGAAGCCTTTAATGCCTCATCGTTGTAAGCAGCAGTTGTTGACAGAAATGTCACGCTTTTCAGTTGGTCGAAACGGTCGTGACGTCACAGTGCGCGAATTTCAAACGGGGCCAATTGTACTTTGGCTAGTAACCAATGCAACCACTTAAAGGGATCGTATAGTGGTGCTCCAAGTAAGTGGGACTGAGTTTAGGTGATTGCTTAATTAACCTTTCTAGCCTGACCAGACAGATAAATGAAACCCAGTAGAAAATTGGCCGAGCTCGGGAATCGAACCCCGGTCTCCGGAGTGCGAGACGAGCACGCTTCCACTCCGCCTTGCCAGCTTTTTTTTTTCTTCAACATGGTATTTATTACAGTGATGTAATGTTCTATGCACATGAACTATATACAAGCCATTATGAAAACAGTGTTAAACAATACATATTGAAAAGACCATGCACTAGAAAAGGGGCAATGCAGATCACATCACTAATAGTGAGTGCCCGACGGTTTGGAATGAACAAAGGCGCGTCTAGTGAATACGGTGTCATCGTTCACTCCCATCTTCCTCCCTTCCCGTTACGGCGAGGTATGAGAGACAGATACATTTCTTTTCCTCAAAAACCAATTTACCGACGAGGAAGGCGTAGAACCGAACGGGCGATGGCGTTCTACGCATGGACTCCGTGGCAGCGTTACAAGACGCTGCCGCGTTCCGCTCTTGGAGGCGAAGCTTAACATCTCAACCACACATTAGTGACACGAGCAGCAACATCGCGTTTAAGGCTTTTGCCTCATCGCAGTTTAGGTCAACAAAGTTCCCCCCTTTGGTTTGCCTCTGGCAAACTATTTCATCTGACACGTGCCTTTGTTGTGCCTTTTTAGTGACAGAAGAGCAAAAAACAAAGAGCACCATAAGACAGCGAAACAACATCGCTGTTCGCCTCGCAGCATCACGACATAAAACGCAAAAAAAAGAAGACCTCGCAGCCGAATGTCAGATTATTTTCACACGCGACAAACACAAATGTACACATTTTCACGCCTTCTTCACGTACCACAATACAACAACGGGCCAGAGTTTTCTTTTCACCGTTTTTATGCTACCCTACTGCCATGCCAACCACACAAAGACAACGAGGCTGCCTTCGCCTACTTTCATGTTCAACGATCCGCAACAAAGTACACACGACATCCGCACGGACGTCGACAAGCGACCGCCGTCCGTTTCGGTAAAAGCCTCCTGTGTTCGTCCACCCATGTTTAGCGCTAAAGACCAAAACGCCATCCGCTTCCGAGGGATACGCTCGCCTTTTGTTTTGTTCCTGTTTCCTCGGCAACTCGACGCGAGGGGACAAGGTATGCCACTTTGGCTGACAACGCGGGTAGAAGAAATAAAGTCGCTCTTCTAGGAACGCCCGGAATGCTGCAGCTTACTGCAGCATCGCCAGGCGAGGAATGTCCCTTGTAGCGGGAACGAGATATGGGGACTACAAGAGCCGAGAACAGGCAGTGCGGGGGGGGGGGGGGGGGGGGGATAGGGAGAAAATCCCCCTAATAGAGAACGCGTGGGAACATGTACGGCCGGCTGTTCCAGCTTCGAATACATACCGAGGCCTTTCTGATCGGGATAAGACGACGAAAATAGGCAACTTTGCGCCTCATTGGAGAAGGCGGTGATAGATTGGGGAGAAACCGCAAATTGCTTTCGCAGGATGTACGCGATAAAGCGAGATTGTGTTTTCCTTTCCCCTTTGAACCTTGTTCTTCCTTTGTGCCTTCTGTGGGGTCCCCTCCTTTTGTGTTTAGCCTCGGCCGCGGTTCTTAATAGGCTCTAAGGCTTCCGACTGATCGAGCTAAATGATTATGTGGGAACCGGAGAGGCTTGTTATGCGTCGCTTCATTTCAAGGAGTATCAATAAAGACGATAACTAACTAATACAGTTATCTCAATGATGCACGAAACAATTTAAGCATGCCTTCTCAAAAAGCAACACCTTTTCTTCAGCTTCACCCGCTGCGATAATCTTGCCTCTCTAATGTTGAAAGAAGGACGCCAAGCTACATAACTGCAGATGGAAAAGAAAGCCTTAAGGCCCTAAACGACAAACCTCAACATGCGTTTTGCCTACGTAGCCCAATGAAAAACCGCAAAAGGTCACGAATTTTGTTAAGTTTAAATCAGCCCCTTCCTTCTTGTTGTGCCGGTCATGCACAGTGAGCGTGATTAAGACCGGTCCTGAGGAATTTCCGATCGTTGCTTCCCTTTTTAACATGCCCGCTCTGCGCGTGAGCGTCAACAAATCGCCAGTTTCTACTGCGCATGCGCAGTTTATGATAGTGACAGGTAAAAGCGACAGATGGCACTAGCTGCCAAGCCCACACATGCCACTTCGCAAGCGTAACTGGAGCCTCGTATAATCGGATGGTGCCTGCGTCGCCTATGTACCTTTGTTGTCAATCAAGTTTATGGGTAGCAGACGAATTTCAGTGCATTCCCCAGGGGACGCCACATCTTGTAAGAAAATAAAGCGGATTCGCAGCCGCGGTGTGTTCAGAATGTTAACGCAGCCTCAGACTGTCCGCACGGATAAGTTGAAGACGAAAGGTAGCCGTGGCCATGACGTCATACAGGAAAACGAAGAAAAATCGGAAAAAATTAATCTCCTATTTACTCCGTTAGAAGGAACGGCAAGTAGGTGCGCTAGCAGATTCACTTAACTTGATGTACCTATGTTAATCTTGGTGGTAGTGTTTTTAGGGTTACGTAGGGGATTAAATTTAGGCCGATGAATTTTATTGGTCCGGAGTAAATGGGAAAGCATGCGCCCTTTCGAATCCGCTTGAGCAGTGATGAGGAGCAGAACAAAGACTTTCGACTGAAAAGGCAGGTAAGAGGGCAGACCATCCCGGTGATTGGATGCCGTTTAGCTTGGTTAGACGCGTCTGTGCACTATGCACTTGTTCATCTCTTAAGAAGCTGTTCCGTCATGAAGGTTCATTAGGCGTTCATCATTAATACCGTCGACTTGCAACTGTGGCGTTCGAGCTTTCTTCATTCTTGGACAGGCGGCCTGCATACTGGTGATACAACACCTGTATTCTATATACTCTTCGCGTACTCTGCCGACAATATTTTATCATGGATCATTCAGTAGATTGTGAACGGTCGAAATCTAAATTTCTACGTTTGCGAGCTTTAGCAGAACCACTGCGAACTCCAAGAGAGCAACTTGCTTTTCTTTGCTTTATTGGCTGATACTCGATGACCGATGATGTCTAAGAAACGCGCAATATTCTGTAAGGTGTCGCCACGCAGCGCAAGAAGCGAAAATTCGACGTCATAGCTGAACCATAATTAATTCCGTCTGCATTAATCTTATGCCATGGTGTACCCAGTGCCATAGTTGGCATCCAACAGCACCGCTGAATAGAGCGAAGCATGGGCTCACACATGTAAACACACATGAAAGGCACATGAAAAAGAGGAGATGAAAGATAGGAATAGTATTGGTTGCGCAAGACAGTCAAATGTTTTTGATGATGACTCAGCAGGCATTCTTCGGAGCGTTAGCCTCATATCTTGGTTAGTCAGCCAATAGGTGTGCTCATTTGAAACTCCGTGCCATCGAAGCAAGGGCTTTCAAAGTACTGACGAATGAAGAGAAAATCGCTGGGGACTTTATCTTCGCAGGTATTCACAAAAGGCCCGTCTGTACATGGGCGTCCGGAAGGGGGGGCAAGGGGGGGGGGGCGGTTGCCCCCCCCTTGGAATTACGGATATTATTTATGCCCTACCAGAAAACAACTACAAACCTACCGCCTCCCTCATCCCCAGACATCGGGTGCACCCCCCTGGAAAAAGTTCTGCGGACGCCCTTGCGTCTGTATTTCAAAATCAGGCTCTCTGACTTGGTTTAGCTTACATGTCGCTTTTCGCATCGTTCCCTGGGTTGTTCATCTGCTCCGACGATCAAACCAACGACGTCGCAGCGAACATAAGATTCAATATTCTTGCTATGACACAAAGAGTTCGCGGTAAGACGGTATGCACAGCAATCCGGGAACAACGGAACACTGGAACCCTGGGTTAGCCCTGAACTTTTCTCTTCACGCTCGGGTTTAGGCGGCGATTCGTGTCACGTCGTACGCTTCCATTTGTCTGCATTGGTAGCTTAGACCGCATCTCTCAATCTCGATGTTCGTGTGGCTGGCTACACTCTAAACACAAAGGGAGTAAAAAAGGGAGTAAAGAGGAGTAAAAGGGTGTAAAAGGGAGTAAAAAGGGAGTAACAGGGAGTAAAAGGGAGTAAGCTGTCCTCTAGCGCACTTTGCAAAGTAGTGCGCTAGAGGACTAGAAACGAGGAATAGAAAGAGAGGAATAGAGAAGTAATAGAAATGAATAGAAAAATTAGAAAGAGAATAGAATAGGAATAGAAAGAGGGAATAGAATAGAACAGAAAGAGGAATAGAAAGGACCGCGCTAGAGGACAGCTTACTTTATTTTTTTTTTTTGCTCTCGTATCGGGGTATTTGTGTTTAGAGTGCACGTGCAAGATGGTTATCCCGGTATATTCGATCCCGCGGAAGGAGCGGCAGAAGTAAAAACAACCACCTCGCGGTGGCATGCATGGGACTTCTCTCAGATTTGTGCCTCCCCCCCACACCTCCCTCTTTTTCCCTGCCATTCCCTAGTTCCTTTCTGTTCGACAGAAATCCCCCTTGAGTATTTCTCGGCGCTCCTACACTACTTCCGAACACCCGTCACGTCAGGCCGTCCTGCTCCCCCCGCTTTTTTATACGTTTATTTCTTTTGGCCTCTTTTTATTTTTCCTTCATTGCTTTTCTTGTTTCTTTTTCCACTCCTCTTGGACCGAACACAGAAGGCGTGCTTCCTTCCGGCTGCGGTCGAGGCGAAACTTTGCTTTCCCGAAACAATTCCCGCTTCGCAGAGTCGGACTTGCGGTCCGGTGCGCTTCTGATCCGTTGGGCGAAATTAAATGCAAACACTTGCTTTTGATTCGGAAGTGCGAAACCTACGAAGCTGAGGAATTTTTCGACAAAACATGTGCCTGCTTGTAGAAATCTTTCCCCGTTTTTTGTCTTTGCTGCCGTCAACCTTCTTTCTTCGCTTTTGTGCTTATTGCTAGGCGCTTGGCCGCAGAGTTGAAAAAGCTGTCCAGACGATGAGGGCGCTTTCATGCTTTTTGAGCGACACGAGCGTCGACTCACGATTGACATGTCTACAAATGGGCGTGCAGATATTCTCATCTCTTTTCTCACCACATCGTCACCCATTACGACCCTCTTCTCCTTCCCGAGTGCAGAGTAAGAGGCAAGATATTTATCCTTCCGGCAAACCTTTATACCCTTCCATTCAATAGAATTAATGATTCATTCATTCTTTCCGGAGCCCTTCACTACAGAATACCCTCATAGCCTGAGTCGCTTTGTGACATTAAAAAACAACAAACCATTCATTCATTCATTCATTCATTCATTCATTCATTCATTCATTCATTCATTCATTCATTCATTCATTCATTCATTCATTCATTCATTCATTCATTCATTCATTCATTCATTCGCTCGCCTATTTTCGAGCTTACGTTTTGGCATGTGCGTTTGTTTCATGCATGCGTGTGTGCGTGCGTTAATAATACGGAATGTAGCGTATTTGCCAAAAGTAAGCGCGCAACGGTGGTTTGTTTCTCAGCCGCGTAGCGAAGCACTTATGGCAGCCCTTAAGCTCTGAATCTGTGCAAAGTAAGATGGACCCTTGTTCTTACGTTCTGACACCTCCCGGCCTTTAGGGGTGCCGTAAAGTCTCCATTATACAGTTGTGCAACAGAAACCCCTGCTTCTCGGTTACTTTTGGAAAAATGGTACATCTCTATAGTAAAAAGGCTGTCACGTGGTGTTAACTATTGACGTCATCACACAGATTCATATGACCACGCTTTGAGACGTCATCGCTTCATGCGCGTGGCGGCAACCAGTTCTCGAGAGAGGGGGGGGGGGGGGGGGGGAGGATGGAGAGTGGTTTGGCCGCTGTAAAACTAACTATAACATCTTCGCCCCCCCCCCCTCCCCCCCTCCCTTGAGAAAATCAAAACTTGGCTGCGCATGCAGCCTTCTCCTAAGCAGCACGACACAGCGGTGACACTCCTTATCACCTTCAAGAAGTTAGCACAAAGGCTCATGATTTATGATCCGTTTGCACAAGCACTCCGCAAATGTTAGCCCAACAAACAATAGTTCTACTTTCCGCGTCCGTAAGTCTGACGAAAGAGAGGATGACATTCGGCACGCATCGTTCAGCGGATGACTGCAAACACGAGCCTCCGCCTCCATTAGCGATCCCTGCGGTCGAGTTTTTCCGGGCAGCGACGTCCTGCCGTTCCGTAACGTCGTTTCCTGCGGTGAAGCGAAGCGCGGGAGCAGCGGCAAATCGAATACTCTCCCGCCGATGCGCTTAAGAGAGCGCGTTTGCCGTACTAACGCGAATAACGAGTCCCACGAATTACCGCTAAGAGGGGGTCTGATTGTGTCCCGGAAAAGAAGTTGCCGGCACCGAAGGGTTTCCCGGAACTACCAAGTCAGGTAAGAAGGCTGCGTTAGGAAGCTGCACTGGTGGAACGGGAAGGCCCCGGAAAGAAACTTCCAGATCGACCGCAGGGCGTCCGAGTAATTAAGGACGACGCGGAAGTTTCAACGACAGTGTTAAGCAAACTGAAAAAATGATAAAAGTTCTGCACAAGACCAGTCAGGTCGAGTTAGTTCACCCACGCGTGTATCAAGACCCTCTGCGGAAAACGCTGCTTTGGTTTATCTGGTTGCCGAGACACCCGGCAATGTACCGTTGGTTCTCCCGCTGAAGCTTACCTGCAGCGCTGCTAATGGCAGGCAGAAGGATCTTGAGGAGTTCGCAGTCTCTAAGCGCTGTCAAACTTGAATTTGAGCTATCTATCTATTTTATTTAGTCTCACGATCCTCAAACATAAAGCGCGTATCTTTATTGCCGCTGTTATGACTAAATAATGATTGCCTGTTTCTTTTTTTTTTGTAATTTATCTGAAATTGTCGGAGCGCATCATCATCATCATCAGTCTGACTACGCCCACTGCAGGGCAAAGGCCTTTCCCATGCCTCTCCAATGAACCCTGTCCTTTGCGAGTTGCGGCCACCGTATCCCAGCAAACTTCTTAATCTCATCCGCCCACCTAACTTTCTGCCAGCCCCTGCTACGCTTGCCTTCTCTTGGAATCCACTCCGTTACCTTTAAGGACCACCGGTTATCTTGCCTTCGCATTACATGCCCTGCCCAAGCCCATTTATTACTCTTGATTTCTACTGATGCGATTAACCCGCGTTTGTTCTCTCACCCACTCTGCCCACTTCCGGTCTTGTAACGCCTCGCGTGTGTTGCACTCTTCATGGGCCTTTAAAGATTCGGCTAATTTCAGTACTCGAAAGGCTGACTGTCTGTCGCATACACCGACGTCGGTTTCTATCGTTACCACCACGCAACAGTCAGGGTATTTCCAATAAACTCTACCTAGCCGCCGCCATTTGCTTGGGGGAACGCTGCTTGCACAGGGTGGAAGCGCAGGCAGAACCGGCTGGCTGTAGTCCAGGAAAAGACGTTTCGACATCTACGCGCACATGATAGATAGGTCTGTAGTTAGCGCACTTCTCTGCCTTTGCTTATGCGCTTCTGCTAATGTGTTCACTGCCGACGCTTGGTTTCGAGCAACCGTTCTCGAGTTTCGTCAACCTAGTAAATGGGATCAGTGGGGTCGCAGAGATCTTTTCACCCAGTAAGGAGGGATCGGTTTCACAACAGTGCACGCTTTCAGAAAGGGGAGATAAATTTTCTCTGGCCTGTGCGCCGCTCTCTCTCGCAAGGTCTGCGCCTCACCCGACGGGAAACAGAGAGCTGCAGCGCGAATGCTAGGACACGAAGTAGAGGCACCATTTCGTCAGACGACCGCGGACGTTAGGAAATGCTTGCTCTGTCCCTGTGACACGACTGACGTGAAATCGGTGACCCTGCCGCACGAAGTAATTCATTAGGGCGTCTAGACCGACACGCACAAGCAAGTGCAAGCGTAATGACATGTTCAGAGAACGGTGCAATGATGGGATATGCATGGAATGGAACAACAAAAACAGGATTTGTCTTCGCGCCGTCACTGGGACAAGATAGCGAAATAGCTGTACGGTCCAATTCCAAAACTGTTGTGGAATAGCAGTCAATGCAAGCAACTTAGTGCACCTCGTCTATGTCCGCTGAATGGGCTTGTAAAAATTTGCAAACTAAGTTTTCTGAACGACTAGCGTCGCAGGTAATAATCGCTATTTGAAAATTTTCGGTTATCGCATTAGATTTCGCTGTTTGTTACAAACATAATTATGCGAACCCCAAAGACAATCTCACGAGGAGACAACAGCACGACACAGAGGCCCATCCTTTCTTGTGAACTCTGTACGGGTGACGAAACAGCGAGTTCTACGCACGAAGTGCCTGAGGATTTCTCACTCGTTGTTTTTTCCGTGCCGCGTGAAGCCAGCCACCTGTCTTGATCTATAAACGCACCCCATAACAAAGAAGCCCCTTCATAGACACAACTGGAAGGCCCAACGTGTGTACGGTATACTCACACATCGCCAGAAAACGTTACTGTCGTCAGCAGTTCGCTCACCAGACAAACCTTCAAGGCACGAGCACTTAAGCGTGCTGCATTCACCATGACAGACTCCTTGCATGCGGAATGACATCTCGAGCCAAGACAGTCGCTACGCAACAATCTCGGTTAAGCAAGTGGGCTACCACTTTAACGCCTGCCTCTCGTGCTTTGCATGGCTAAAAAGGTGCAGCACTAATGAAGTCACAGGGCAAAGGATATGATAAATATATCACTCTATAGTTTAAGGTACAGTACTCAAGTGCCGATGAATCTATGCAGCTAGGGCTGTGGAAGGTACAGAAACACCTGAAGCTGTAGAACTTAAGGGTACCGCAGTAGAACACCTTCTGGGGCAAATTGGTTCATAGCATGAGTAGACGAAGCGCACAAAAGACAGCACACAGACAAAGCACACGTGTTATTCTTCATCTGTGCGCTGTCTTTTGTTTGCTTCTCCAAATCAAACTTAAAAGTACAAAGCCTTAGGCCTGACGAAGCTCTACTCTAGAGAAAAGGCTATGTCTAGTAAACAGACCTGTAGGCCTTGTATTACCTGAGCGAAGCCCGAGCTTCGATAAGGCTGCACAGCTTTAGTTGGACCAGCTAAAAGCCAGAACCTCAGCCCAAAGCACTAAGCTCATATGGCACATGGCCAACAAACTCGAGAGGCAACGCGTAATGCACACCTGCCGTTATCAAGACGCTCACGAGAGGCACCGTGCGTCCCGCTTGTTTGGGCTTCGCCTGCACTCGAGGTAAGCCAGTACGCTGTTGCCGCCGCCATCTGCCGTCCTTCAGGCATCATTACCGGCCCGCGCGCGAGCACGCGGTTGCCACAGCCTGAATCTTGTAAGAGGGGGCCGGTGGCTGCTGCAGCCATTAGCAAAACGAGACCGCAGCGAGCGCGATTATCCCGGTGAGTTCTCCGCGTTAAGCACACGTACCTGCTCCTGCATACACATGGCTACAAGCATGCGACTCCCAGCGTTCACGAGTAAGATCATGCACATTAACCCTGATGCGCGTCAAACGAGAGCATCATTATTTCCAACAGCCTGCACGGCGATTGGTTCATGTGAGAGCGTGTCCTGTTGAACAGCAGAACCGCCGTATTGTGTGGTAAACAAACAGTTAACACGTTTTCCAGCTGGCTACTATTAGTATTGCTCAGGTGGGCCTTGGTCATAAGGATCATATGGGTTGGGTAGAGGGAGCTGCCAAGGATGTGCCGTCTAGGGTTGCATAACCTACTTGGGCGTTGATGTGAGGACTGACAACCATTGCTGCGACTCTTCAGACTTAAGGGACAGAGATTTTTACAGCGTTAGCTCTGAGTGTGATGTGTAGCAGTTTCATTCATTCATTCATTCATTTTATTTCTACTTTTGCCATACAAATTACCAAAACACTGACTGAACCCATAGCCAGAGGCTAGTGTGGGGTTCAGAAACAAAATATATGAAGGCAATGACACAGCACTTGTGAAAAATGAAAAGCACAAAATCACGGCGAAAGACCCAAATACATCATACAACAAGGAAAAAATAAAATAATGTGCATTTTACAGCAGAAAAAAAAAAAATCTTTCATGAACAACATGGTACAACAGACACAAACCGAAGACAATTGTCACATATGTCAAATAAGGCTCATAAAGTATGTTCGCAATGCTCTATTTGTTTCATGAGACTGTTTTATTTCTGGGGGTAAAGCATTCCAAACCTTGGCTCCTGAAAACTGCACCAATCTTTCGCTGTAAACGTTATAATTCGGTGGTAGATTAAAGTTACTATGTGTAAGGTTTCTTGTGAGTCGAGAAGATGAGCGAAACAGGGAGGCATTGAAAGGTTGATTATATTTGACTATGTTGTTTACACACACCGCTATCTTTAAAGAGCGCAAAAGGTCAAAAGGAAGGATATTTAATAACTGGAAAAGTGGTTTACTTGGCTCGGTATACTTGCTTTGTGTTACAATTCGGATAGCCCGTTTTTGCAATCGCCGGATAGGATCAAGGTAAGTATTGTATGTCAAACCCCATGATTCTATACAGTATGTTAAATGACTATTAATAATAATAATATTTGACTATTAATAATAATAATAATAATAATAATATTAATAATAATAATATTTCGAGCTGTATGAAGCCAGAAGCTTTTATGACGTATGCACCTCATGGTGCTTGCCTTGTGAACGGGCTGTCATCGAGTCACTCGGCACCATGGTGGAGATGACGGACCAGTTGAGGCAGTATTCGGAAGTTCGAGAAAGTCACCGTCAAATCCAGCGCAAGCGACGACTATAGGTGAACAACTGGAGTTGCATGACCACGAAGGGGGACGAAGGCGTCGACCGAGAAACGGCGCTGGCGTGCGATATCATGGCTGCTAGAAGATGAGGGGTAGAGATCGGAGCCCTCCCGTTGGCTCGGGGATGAAGGAGGGGGGGGGGGGGGCGAAGTGATGTCACCAGACCTGAGCATTCTCATTGGTTGGGGGGAGGTGATGTCACCAGACCGGAGCTTTTGATTGCCTGGGGAGAGGTGACGTCACCAGACCGGAGCATTCCCATTGGGTGGAGGGAAGTGACGTCACCAGATCGAAGCATTCCCATTTCCTGGAGGGAAGTGACTTCACCCCACCGGAGGTGACGTTACGTCCGGTGAAGGGATAAACAGAATGCTATCGCACTGGCACCTCATTATAGAATTAGGTGTCCCCGGCCATTTTTTTTTCTCAGCATATGAAAAACGCTTTTCTTATTGGACATAATTAGTGCTCTGGCAGTTCGCTGAAATTCAGCATAAAATTTTCTTCCTGCTTTGTGGTTCACAAGAGTGGCGTCATATTCGACGAAATTCGCAGGGTGCTTTCCCAAGGGCGCAAGCTGCAGTTTCAGATGACGACGTGAATTTTCTTTTGTTGACGCAGTTCCGTCTCCGCAGTGAGGTGTGCGTGCGACTGATGGCGCGAAAACAAAATTAAGCCGCACCGAAAGGCGACCGCAGATGCTCACGCGTACGGCTGCTTCATCAGCTCCGCTGTCCTCTGCAAGCCCCGCTTCCATGAGCGCCGTGCTTTTTGCCGTAAGAGTCCACAACTCTACGACCACAGGCGCTCGTGTGGTTCTGGACTGGTGCGTTTACGGCCAGACGTAGAGAGTTCGCCGATCCCCGAAGCGTGGAGTGGCCACGTCGCATCAGCTCTCCATGGCCATCAGCAGGTTTTTTTGCAAGCCCTAAGCAGTACTGCGTGTTTTGCAAACCCTAAGCACTACCACGCGCGCGTTTTTGCCGCTTGACAGGTTTCGGCCATACAAGCAAAAAGTTTGTGATAGGCATATCCCACCAGTGCATGCCAATATAGTTAGTGCCTTTCAGAAATGACGCCATGTTAGACTGCGAGTTCAAGGGAGCAAGAACCTCCACGACTGCAAAAGCAGAGCCCAAAACGAATGCACTAGCAGATGCTATTCACAAACTATTCAAAATACGGAATATTTTCCGGCGCCCAGTTTCTCTAACACTAAGCTAGGAGTTAGGAGTGCGCGTCGACAGCGCATTTGAAAACATGGGCCTCGCAGGAGTGCATGTGCCAACAACGCAGAGTCAAAAGCCGGCGGCTTGCATTAATAGCTTCCACTGTGCTGGCACAGAAATATCCCCCGATATTTTAGGTCATACGCTTTGACCTTTAAGCGGTTACAAAACCACCGCAACTGAGAGGAGTCCAAACACGCAGGAAGACACGGTTATAGTAGCGCGCGCACCGGCGAATACGCAGCAACATGGCGGGTAGACCACATGACCGAGGACACAGTTTTGTTCAGTTTTATGCTCGCCGAAGTTTTTCAGTTCCCCCTTTGGATCAGAAATGGTACAAATTGAGCTAGAATTGGTTTTTGTAGCAGCATGCAGCAGAACGTGATATTTCGCGCAGTTTTGCACAAATGGAGCAGGAGTTACATCCCTGCGGGGGTCAGTTTAGCGCCTAAAAGTCCGCCTTTGCGCGTTAGGACCGACTACCAAAGGCCCTGCGATGTGCTCACGAATGTGTCGAGGAAGGACAGTTGCGGAACAGATATTTATTCTTTGACATCGCAAATAATGTGAGAAGTATCTTGAACTCGTAACGTAACGGGGATTCTAAGGATAATTGCACGGTTGAGCATCTCAGTACGTGTTGCTGCGAACGACAAAAATAAAATATTCGAGGATGCTTAATCTTCGCCTTTAAGAGTGGAACGCGACAGCGTGTTCAAGCTGGTGGTGGTGTAAATGAACGCATTTTATTTTTTTTCCAATCGTTTCAATTAATTACTTGATCAATTACACCTTCTAAATTTTCTTAATCACCATCCTCAAACATTGGTTTTTCATTCTGAACATTTTAACACGTTTCAGCCTCCCTTTTCCAATTTTTCATGTTTTCATGCCTTTAATTGATCGATTAATGAACTAATTGCAATGATTTCATTAACTAGCCATCGCTTATCACACACCAATTAATAATCAATCACTAGAATCCCAAGTTTTCGTCATATTATTTTTTTAGGCGGACCCCGATTATTTCCCGGGAACACGCGGTGCCGACTACTACTACTACGCCGACGGCTTTTCGACACAACGAGCTGTATACGCTGTCCCGTATTATACAAAGAGCTGTCTCAGTCTGTCTGGATTTGTATCGATAGACACGCCTTAGTACAGAGTCAAGTCTTGTTCTATTATTCTTATAGATAGAATCAGCACGTGCTGGAAAAATGCGTAGCTAAAGCAAGCAACAGTAAAACGAGCTAGAAGACAGAAAACTATGACCGTGCAGCACATGTGTTTTGCGAGCAAAGACGACAGGAAGAAGCGCTTGAACTTTCATAGTTACTCTCCTAAGGGCGCGCCTCACAATGGAAAGCACGCATCAGCATGAGCTAAGGAGCACGGTGTGGTATTTAGCTATCGCAAGAGAAAAGGGCAACTCCAGGAGTTTTTCAACTATTTTGAGAGTTCACTTTCACATCACATTCCTTACGCTCCCCTCTATCTCGGTCGCAATAAACCGTTTTTCAAAATGCCGAGTATAATTGATTTAAAACAGCGAAAACAGAGAAAGAGATCAGACGGTGGCAAGGGACAAGGCTTCGCTTGATGCAGCTATGACATCATAAACGTTACTAGAAAAGCGCTCGTACGCGCTTTGAATGGCTGAAATAGCTACTGAAAACGACGAATTCTCATAAAATGCTTATGATAATATAATACAACCTTGAAATTTGTTCAGTGAAGCGGTGTATTAGTAATATAAAGTGGCGCAAATGTAGCAGTTCCCGTAGAATCGCCAGAAATGACGCCACAGAAGCGGTAAACTTTAATATCGATTTGCGCTGGAATGAAAGGTCGCATGACATCCAAACTTCGTAGAAGAAAAACCAACAGAAAAGTTTCATTACAATATGGCAGTCTTGAAAAAACCTCGGAACCGCACTTTAAGAGAAGCAAAGAAGTGCCTCGTTGTTTTTTGTACGTGCTGTCGTAACATCGATCATGATCACGTATCTGCATGAGACCAAATGCACCTTTATCTCTCACACACATAAAAGCTAATCGATAAAGATGCCTATTTCTCGTGTCCTCTCCCATTCGCACTTGATCGAAGAATACGGGCGCGCCAAAACCACTCGGCCTTTCATGTGAAAGGCCGAGTGGTTTCATCTGAATACAGTTTCTTACTTGCTTCTCGAGGCTACTTCCGCTGCCTTCGACGCAAGTGCTCCCTGGAGCCGTTTTTGTACTGATCCTTTTCACAGCTCATTCTTCTGGCTCCAAGGCATTGGTCATCCGTGACTTTGACTGCGGAGTGCGTGCCCACAAAGCTTGCTATAGATATCATCCCTGGCATCACAGGCTGCGGATGGCAATGACAGACAAAAAAAAAGGCAAGATGGCGAAAAAAAACAACAGAGGTTTAGCGCTTGCTAAACCAAGTTCAAAGTTCACAGCAATATTTATTCATACAGAAAAGCAATACATATGGAAATATCTGGACCGATAGCCGTAGGGCTAGTTGACGGTCCAGTACAAAATAAACTTCATCAGGCAGCCGTAACTAAAAGAGGAAAGAGAGAAACGCAGGAATCAAAATGCCTAGAGCAAAGTATACATTTCAGTGAACAGCAGTATAATAAAAAGCAGAAACAAAGAATGGGGGCGGGGGAGGGGAAGAAAAGCAAAAAAAAAGTTATAAAGACAGCTCAGTTAAGCATGGTTCGCATGGTTTGGCGCTGGAGTCTGTCCGGCGCGCGCTTCATCCGTGCAGAGACTGAAGCTGTTGTACCCCCGTTAGTCACGTGGTACAGCGGCGGTGAGGCTTCGAGCGTGCGCAGCTGCGGCGTCTCTCCACAGCGAGTCACGTGGTATGACGTAACTTGCCACACCTCCGCTCCACCGGCTCAAGGTAAAACGCGCACCAAACTTGACCTTGGGAGTTGTAGAGCGGAGAGTAGAGTTTTCGCTCTAAAAATAACAGAGTACGGCCGCTGGATCGTTTGCAGCCGGAGATATTCAGGAGAGCGAGTGGGCTCATGACTTTGAGCTCCTTGCGGTTGTCGTCTCGAGAAAGCGTATTAATGATGAACGCGTGTAATGTTGAACTTATCTGGTCATGTTTCCTGAGCCAGTCGTTTTCCTCGATTTCATTAAATATTTTGTACTGTCCATTCATTGATCGCCATCTTTAGTGACCGTCTCTCAGATACGTGTATTTTTCATCTCGTGATCGATTAATAAGTTGGTTTGGTTGGTTTATGGGGTTTAACGTCCCAAAGCGACTAAGGCTATGAGAGACGCCGTAGTGGAGGGCTCCGGAAATTTCGACCACCTGGGGTTCTTTAACGTGCACTGACATCGCTCAGTACACGGGCCTCTAGAATTTTTCCTGCAAAGAAATTCAACCGCCGCGGCCGGGATCGAACCCGAGTCTTTCGGGTCACCAGCCGAGCACCATAACCACTGAGCCACCGCGGCGGCGGATTAATAAGTAACACTCGACAAAAAGTCCCTAGATTAGAACAGACAGTGCCCTGCCCAACATGTTAGCATCACATTTGTGACTTTCAGCCTTGTAGCGTATCACATTCAGGAAGGAAGCCAAAATGAGCTGTCAGGCAACATTCAAGGTGATAATGATTTTTGGTAGGCCAAAAAGTGCGAAATAAATATCTTCTTTTTTGCATTGATAGAATCAAAGCTCTTGTATAAATCTGCGACCTTCTAATAAAACACCTTCGAGTGACTGGTTCTCTCTTTTATCGCTTGTCGTTTGCAGGACCCTGCCTACACCTACAACTGTTCACTTTGTCTATACACTCGAAACAGAAAGGGGTAAAAAGAGAGTACACTTTCCTCTAGCACATACCCTTTTATAAAAGGGTGTGCGCGCTAGCTAAAGGACAGCTTTCTCCTTTTTTACTCTCATGCAGGCGTATTCGTGTTTAGAGTGTAGTGCATGTCGTACATAAACTATGATTTCATAGCTTTCATGACTCTTTTACACTGCACTACGTAAACATTTTTTGACCCTCTGACCTCCCTCTGTCATCCCCTTCCTTACGAACGCCGCGCTCAGTAAGCTGTGTGACCTAAGCAAAACACCCCGACGTCGATAGAGGGGCGTCAGGTCTGGTTTGAGGCCACTGACATATCGGCAAAAAAAATGCTTACTCACACACGTCGACGCGTACCCACACACACAAAAAAGGAGGGAAAAAAAAAAACAACACACTATCGCTCGCAAAGATAGACACGGTACGTCTTGAGGCTCGTAGAAAAGCTCCACAGAAATACGCGCAAGCTCTTCGGAGCATTCTTTCCGGACAAGGACGGAAAAAAGAAACACCTGAGCACACCCCGCGCTTCTCCTCACAAAACTGCTGCTGTCTCTTCTCGAAAGTGTAGCAGAGGAGTCAATCCTCCTTCCGGCGGCGTCAGGAGGGAGCATCGTAGGAAAAAAAAAGTACAAAAGCAAAGAAGCGCGAAGCGGTGCAAGGGACAACCGCCGGAAGAAGCGCCTACCCTGGCGACGAAGCGCCGTCGTTTATAGTGGGGGCTCCCTTCGGCCGGCGGCAGGCGTTAATTCTCCTCGACTTTCGGCGGGCGGCCTCGATTCCCGGAAGTGGCGGGGAAAGAGAGCCCGCCGGCGCCGTCCCGACGGGCTTCGCGACAGAAGCCCCGCGCCGGTGGCGGCGACCGCAGCGGTCGGCACGAGGAGAGCTTTATTCGCTGCGAGTAACGGGGACGGCGCTCAGCACGCTAAAAACCACTTCACGCGTTGTCTTTGTACTGGAATAGATGCCTAGTGGTGGGAAAGAGAGAGACAACTCTCACTTTAGCTCCCAGGAAGTTTCTCTGCGGCAGACGGCAAGGCTGTCAGCGTAGTAGCCATTAGGTGAAAAGCACCGTCCTTTTTGTCAGATAGGTAAAAAACAAGGGTGGCAGGAGCTCTTTCAAGCTACAATACAAAACAGCTTTTTCTTCCGCCACCCTTTCAAAACCAGGTAAGCGAACTGATTGATTGATTAATTGACTGACTTACTGACTGACCGAATGATTGATTGATTAATTGACTGACTTACTGACTGACATAATGATTGATTGATTGGATTGATTAATTTAATGATTGATTGACTGACTGACTGAGTGACTGACTGATTTATTGATAGATTGATATATTGACTGACTGACTGACTGACTGACTGACTGATTGATTGATTCATTCATTCATTCATTCATTCATTCATTCATTCATTCATTCATTCATTCATCATTCATTCATTCATTCATTCATTCATTCATTCATTCATTCATTCGTAAGTTGGTCGATTGGTTGGTTGGATGGTTGGCTGGGGACGCTGTCGCGGTGGCCGGAGGTGCAGGGCAGTACACGCAAGTCGACGAATTGGGGTTCACAAGGATGTCCCATTTATTGTAGAGTGATTGTAGAGTACGCGCGATAAAGAGACACTGAAGACGATTGCATCAAGTTTTTCTTCTTAGTAAAAATCGATCGTTTTTTTTGGCTCTTCATGGCCATATTGATGTTTGTTCGGCAGCGGAAGATGACGTTTATGGCTCAGAAATATGGATTTAAAAACTGAACTTCTTCTTTCCCGCCAGTCGATTCAAAATCGCACCGTCAGTAACAAAAAGGACTCCGTGCTCATCGTTTCGAAGTGGCTGGCGGTATAGCCTGGCCTCAGAGATCCGCGAAGGAACAACGTCTCGTTTTTACATGGTCGCAGCCTGCTTTTGAAAAACGCCGATGGTGGCGACAGCTGTATTTCATTTTGTGACCTTTCCTCGTTTATAAAAGCTCCATTTTGAGTCAAAGTAGCCTTTTTTTCATTACAACTCTGCAACCGATCGGAAAGACACCCCATCATTTTTTTCATAATGTCCTTTTAAGCGATGCCGGCCGAGAGAGCGAGGAGGGCAGGGGGATCATAACATTGCTGTCAGCACTTGTGAACTCCTAATGGCAACGTTCATTCAGCACTGACTGCCAAGGAAGCTGGCCTGAATCTGAATTAGCACCTCATAGGCTTCTGCACAAGTGAGCATGGAGTACAGGGTCAAATGAAAAGTAGAAATCATCACGATAATTTTATCACTTAATAGAAGCCAGCAGAGCAGCAGCGACGAATAGGGGAACTCCGTGATTTTTCGAAATGCGGCAGTGAAATAAGCCCAGGAAATCATCCGAGCTCACTAATCAGCTGGCAGTGGTTAGGTGAAAGGGTAAGAGACGGACTGAGGAATACAACTACCTAGTAGGGGCCTGTGAAACTTTGGACATAAAGACGTTTAAGAAAAGGCACGCGAAACTTCGGTAAATGCAGTATACAGCCGCATAGTCCAGGAATTTTAAACCACGAAGAAAACGGCAGATACCGAGCCATCGACTATGAAAGACACATTTTACTGAGTTTATATGGCACTTGCGAGACAAGACCAGATATGAGAGCAAAAAAAGAAGAGAATAATAAGAACAATAATCATGGTATTGGCTAAGGGAGTCTCTGAAATATAACTAATCACAGTTCTGAGAAATCACTCAAAGTACCTTAACAGTATATTGGCGACATGCTTGTTATGACAAAGCAATTGGTGCACTGCCTTAGAAAACGGTGACGCTTCAAGGTGGCTATCACTTCAGGACATAAATATCAAGGGAAATTCGCAGCTGCTATGGTTAAAGGCTCCGCCAAAACGTGACGGTGCATAATACTTAGCAGGTGCTCTCATGCGTTCAAGCACAGCATAATGATCTGCGTTTACAGTGAAAAGTGCATCCCGCCCATAGCGACAGCCATTACAGTGTTGCGACCAGCCTTGGACGTGGCAGAATAAAAAAAAAAAGTGCAACTCTAGTGACTCAATGTACTTTACTCTGGAATTCGTTATCTTTCGGCGGGCTCGTGTCTCCATTCTAGAATTTCCGGCGAAGATGGTCCCCTCGCCTAAGATGGTTCCGGCAGAACTGGCGTTTGAGGAAAGAGAATTTTCGCGGCTTCACCTCTTCTTAAAATCACAAAATATATTCTGTATTCTGGCCCTGCAGACCTCGCTAGACAGTGTCTGATGGTGACGAAACACGCCAAAATAATAGAAATTGTATCCCTTTACGCATTAATGATGAAAGCGGCTCCCTTACATAAGAAGTTCCTTGTACGGGTCCCAGGGCGGAGAGATTAAACAGTGCCATATGAGACAGCATAAATTGGATTTCCCAGATTTACCCTCTTCGGCAGGTTCTTCTACGAACTTTAAGAACTAAAATAGAGACAGGTACAAGGCACAAGAAGAGGATTACACCTAAAGCGAACCTTGCGCATCCTCTAACATTACCCAGGCAGGAAATTTGCATTCAAATAACGTCGCAACACAGGACAGCAAAAAAAAAAAAAAACTACGAGAGGTTCAGCAGTTCTTCTGGACCTCTGCCACAAAAGGAACAAGCGAACAAGCTGCGATATCAGATACTCCCCAAAGAAGCCAATCTCCTATACTTGCAATATACCATCTTCCCTTCCGCCCTTCTTCCCCCCCCCCCCCCCCCTTTCCAGAGCGGCGCCCTTTGGAGCATCGCGCGAGGTGCCACACACGGATTCCGTTCGGCCAATCTCATTACGCCCATTGGTGCGGGCGGCGCTCGCGCCGGCGTCGTATCCCATACGTCCGACATATTCGGCGGAAATTGTGTTTCCGCGCCGAGACCGAAAAACCACTCCGGGGCTGCTAACGGTCTCGGCTAATGCAAGGCTGCAGCACGCATGCGCGAGTGCCTTTCTCTCCTTCTTTCTTAAACTCTCTCTCCCCCCCCCCCCCTCCGGTGCGTTGTGGAATCCTAGAAGTCTCCTCCTTTCCCCGTCTCTTCCCTAATGGCGCATTATTTAGTCGACGTTGTGCGAAACGCCACATAGCGCTTTCGCTTCGATTAGTATCCCATTCTGCAAGCCCTTCTAAAGAAGCACCTTATCTTACCTGGAATATGCGCCTACTTACGATGGTTCTTGTCGGATTGGTACTGAGAGAGAGGCAGGAATGCGTTGTTGGGTGCAGGCTGCGCGGCCGATTTCTAGCCCTCACTTCGTGAAGTGAAACGAGCGTTAGCACTGTTCTCGTACGATGACCTCTACCATCCATCAGCGCCAGCAACAACAAAATCGCAACGGGAACAGACGTGACGTGTAGCGCAGGGTGCCGCCCTGAAAGATTAACGGTACGTGTCAGGTAAGACGCATGCGACATTTGAGAGAATGGGGTGCGTAAGCGATGAAACGGAGTCTTTTTCATCGGGGCGCAGTAATGCAGTCGCTTGAAAGCTGAAACCGGAGCATGCCAATCAAAACGTCTTTCCTACAGACTCAATGTGAAGAAAAGCTCCTTCAGTCTCGTTTTTACGTGTCTCTGTTCTTCGTGAATTTCGCTCTATACGAGATATGAACGGATATGTGAGACACATGGAGGGGGGTGCGAAGGCGAAGGCATTGTTTGGAAAGAAAAGCGACAATAAATGCGGTCTTTTCATGACAAGACGCCACCTACATCGTGTGCACTTAGCGCGGACTCAGACAGTGATGTGGCAACCGACGAAGAGGGGAAGAAGGTGGGGAAGTATTCTACGAAGAATATCGTTTGCATTATTGCTCGTAAGTGCGTGAACTCGCAGCGCCTAACATGGTAATAATAAAAAAAATATCATTCGTTCCTTTACTTATAGTCCTCTCTTCCGATTTTAGAGTGGAAGAGTTCTGGTTCAATCCGGCCAGCACTTCACTGAACAAAGAAGGAAGTCAAAAAGGAGAGGATATGACGTCATACTGGAAGGCAGCGACACGACAGTGGGCGCCACTGCCCTCCAACCCGCCCACTTGCACGGTGTGCTCACACACTTTGGTCGCCGGAAGTAACAAGTGCGGCGGCGCCATAGAAACCAAATGTCAACCCTGCTCAGCGAGGTGAGAAAGATTGCGTGCCCATTGCTGCGGTACAATGTTCATTCATTTTGCATACAACAGCCGCCATGTTGAGGAAGCACTGCCTGCAGCGACCTCTATCCATTTCATCGCTTCGCTGTTGCCCTGAAAGCTTGAAGGCGATACGCCGTTTTCACAAGCGCAACGTAAACGCAACAAACAAGCCACACAAACAAAAAGCTGCGACATCAGAACAACAGATACGTTTCGCTGGACTACCTGCTCTGGCGAAATCTCCGCCTCCTGCCACACTTCCTTCGCTTAGTCGGGGGGGGGGGGGGGGGGGGGGGGGGCGCAACGCTCTAGTGCGCATGCGCGTGCGTGACAGAGACCCGCTTCGTTGCTGACGACCCCCCGACTGCGAGCCCCGGAGAGCGCTCCCAAAGATATATATATAAGATATATATATAAGTGCGCCGAACAGCGCGCCCTGGGCGCCCTTTTAGTCCCGATCAATATCGCCTAGACAGACGGGGGGGACAGCTGGGCAAACAAAATCAAAGTAGGCGTGCACGCTCACGTCACAGGTAAGAAGAAAAAGAGAGAGAAGAAAGAGAGGACGAGAGCCGAGAAAAAGCGAAGAGATAGAACGGCGAGAGCTCCGAAATCTTCGGGTAAAGAATGAAGACGAAAACCTCGGCAACAGAGGTTCCACCTCTCGCGTCCGAAACGTGCTGGCGTCTCTACCCTGGCCTCCGTTGGACAAGAATAGAAAGGAGCTGTGGCGTAGCTATAGGGATTTGTTACGGGAGGGGGGCTGAGTTATGTCGCACTCGTGGGCGAAAGAAGAATGAGATGAAGTGGAAGCTACGCCATCTACGTGAAGGTGCTACACATTTCGAAGCCGGTGGGGGGGGGGGGGGGGGGGGGGGGGGGAGCGAGGCGAACCTCGGCCTGGTTAAACCGCTCTTCGCACCGTTCCCTCGTTTGGGCCCAGCAAAACAGAGCTGCGCGTGTCACCAGTACGTAAGCCAGAAAACACGTCCAAATGTCTGCAGCCATTCCTTAGCCACCAACGTTACCAGCAAGCTAATTCCCTACATCCATTACACCACCTCAGCAACCCCATAAATTCGGTGTGAGCGAAACACCTAAGATAATGAATGGGCGGATTTTGTTGAGCACTCAGTACAAATGCGTTTGCTGCAACGCGTATTTGAACGCGTAGTTGCATCGTCGTAGGGTGAACCTACAAAAGACACATCAGTCGTTTCTTGGCAAGCTTTACAAAACTATAGGAGCACAAAAGCAAAACGTCACTGCATGAACAAAGAAAAACTTAAGTATCCAACTACCTTTTTCTGAACCAAGAAAAATTGCCAAGCGAAGGGATCGATTTTGTCCACAATTTGTTGACACGAATAACCAGGTAGACGCCAGGAGTGCTTCCCGGACGGGATCAATACCTGCACCAGGGACGGGGACAGCTAAGTAAACAGAGGCGTAAGTGATAAACCAGACGAGGAAAGAGAGAGAGAAAAAGACAAAAAGTAAAAGGAAGTAGAGAAGCCGTTCAGGCGACACATGAGCCAGTTGTTTTGATAGCGCCATCTGTCCTCCGCGGTGGTAGTGAGATCCCCTAACCTCTTTGCCCGGGAAAGGCAATAAAGTGGGTGCAATGGTTAGGCCTAACCTCGTCCCGTTTTTCTTCGTGGTTAGCAGAAAAAAAGAGGGTTAAAAATTCAGCTGGATTACTAGTTCGGGCCCATGGCAGCATATGTACTCGAATATATCCTGCTTCACACGCGCGAGTCAGAAACAATTCTGCACTTGTCCATAAAACTAAGAAAATAAGATACATGAAAAGTGGACATGAAATGCAAACATTATAAGAAAAATGCTCCTCGCTCGGATGTGCGTCACTTCTCTAACAGCAATGCATAACGAGATAGTCGGTGTCCTTCCAAGTTTCAGCGAGCAGCGCAGACTAGAAGAACTACAAGTCAAGGAAGAAGGGCAAACACATGCGTCTCACTTTCTCAGTGACCTTTGTCGCTCAAGGCCAAAAACAAAACATGTAACATGGGGAGCAAAAGTAACATACCTCGACCCCCCCCCCCCCCCCCCCCCCCCCCCTCCATGTTCCGGCCCGTGGCACTCCGCGCGGCGGCGCCACATTACAAAACGAAGCTCTGGTGACCATACCGGTGCAGCGGGCCCGTTTAGATGCCAGAATTTCTGTCAGATGACGCCCCTACCCAGAGTGGCACGGGTCGGAACTTGAAAAGAGGGGGGGGGGGGGGGTCTACTACGTTTGCCCCTGATGGTAAGTCCAAATATCCTCAACCTCTCTCTCTCTCTCCCTCGCCAATAACCGCGCAGTGATAGTCACGGTAGGAGACGTCGTCCGCCAATAGCGGACCAGAACCACACTAATACTTCCTAATCACGACCGGCTCGCCATTGGACACAGCTCGCCTGCGAACCAACCAGAATGTTTTCTTCCATACTACACAACCAATAGGACATCGGACACACGTGGTGAGGCTCGTAGATTCGGCCTCTGATTGGCGGATGACAGCCGGGCAGGTTCTGAGAAGGCTGCATGTTTTTACCAGGCACGGTAGAGGCACAGAGTCCACTTCCTTGTGGGGCGTGTCGCCCTCGAAGAAGAAGCAGACAAAGACATAAATAAGCCCAGGCCTGCACTGTATTCAGCGCGGTCACTGAGGCTGTCGTGGAGCGAAGCATCGGAAACACGGACTCAGAACGCTACAGCCAGCTCGCATCGATTTCCCCGGGACCATGCGTATGGCGTGAGAACAGCGTGGAACCAAGGATTCCTGGTCGTAGTGATGTGTTCTTACCTACAGCAGGCACGCCAGCCACGGTGCAGCTGCGGCGGTTTGCTTTTTTCGATGACTACCATTTTTTTTTTCTGCAAGTATTTATCGGAACTCACGTGAAGTCTTTCACATTTTGCTTGCTCTTATGCTTCCACAAATAGCTTAGCATACTGTGCTGCTTTTCTTTGCGAGCGCATGAAATGTTAACATGATGCACAAAGTAGACTGCACGCATAATTACCTGAAAAAGAGGATGTTCACAATGACGCTGAACAATAAGTAGGCGCAAAAAGAGAGGCACACAGTGCAAACGCGCACTTCTTCATACAGGTAGCACACAGTAAGAAAAACACTGGTGGCAGTTCAGCATTGCTAAGACCGAAATATTGTGCGAAAGCACATTGTTTTGCCGGCGGATACCACCGCCACGTACCTGAAAGCGTGATGGAGGCTTCCACTGACCCAATGAGCCAGTTATGCGCGTCTTCGACTTTGTCATCACCATTGCCAATTTACCTTATGTACGCCGGCGGTCTATGCTCCAGTGCCTCGTTTCTGCCACAATGTTGTCAACGCCAACGCGTATTGCTCAAGTGCCGTGTTTCTGCCACAACGTTCTCCACACCAACGCATGCAGCGCACATCTCTCTGTCACGACTGCCACGTAGCTCAAAGCGCGAATATTAGTTTGGTAGTAGTATTAGTTGATGAAGAAGACGATGTGCAATGCACAGCGAGAAAATGTGTCGAATTTGCACAAAAAGCAATCGTCCCGTCTTCGATCTCCCAGCTAACAGGACCCCTGTCGTTGCGTCGTCCAATCTGTCAGCCTATACCCTATTACTACTCATTTTCCTCCTCTATAAACTCTCCTCCTTCCAACAGTTCACCGCCTGTGTCTTGGCCACTCCCCCGTAGTGGGTATGTGCCATTCTACTTGAGGCCAACCAACCAACGAATGTGTTGCAGTTTAACACGAGGCGTGATAAGCTGCGGCGATAGCCTAGTGCTCTCGTTCAATGGCCAGTGAAGCTGATCTTTTCACGCCGTCGATGGTTCGAATCCCAGTCGCGGCAATATTTATTTACGGTTCGCCCAAGGACACCCTCAAGGTCATGCTTCACACAAACCGGTGAGTCAGTCTGACCTCGTGAAGAACTACTTTCGTACTAAAAGCGAACAAGAAAAGTCGTTTTTCTTAATCAACATAAACGCGTACATCAGGTCGGCGCAAACTAAGAATAAAAAAAACAAAAAATCATTGCAACTTGAACTAACCTGCCATAAACCCGGCGGGATTTCAACATATTCGCGCGCGTGGCGGCGAACCCGGTGCATTGAGAGCAGCGATCGACTTTCGAAAGCTGTACGGGGCTGAATGGACGGCGCGCGCCTCGTTCGCATTTGCATGACTGGCACGGCGGCAGGTCTCAATTGCGCTCTCAGACACCTGGTCTCGCAAACGGCGCTCGGCCAGAAACGGCCCCGAATGCTGAAGCCATGTAGGCCGCGCATTTATTATTTTCTTCGACAGTGCGCTCAGTTTCTAATCGACGCAGCTAGAATAGGAATTATTTTTTGCTCGTTTGTTTGTTAGCTAGGCGCGCTTTAAGGAGTGCGCTCGAAGTTGTGACTGTGTACCGCAGTTCAGGTACGCCAAACTAAATCGCAGTTGCAAGAGCAAAAACAATGCATCTGAAGGCTTTTTCGAACATTCTTTTATTATACCAGCTGCCTGAGGGACAAACGAAACAACTGCAGAGCAATAGCGAGTCCACTGCATACGCTTCGTTAAAGGAGAGATGTATGATCACTACTGAAGAATTTAGCAAAGTCATGGGCTTCCTCCTAATATTGCCCGCTAACAAACTGCTCGGAACGCCTTCTTGCTGGTTCGGTATTGATTCTGCAACTCAACAGCTGCAACTCAACCCGCGAAACAACGGTGAAAAAAAAAAGGTGATGAGTAAAGGTGAGGCGCGGTAACTTGCTCACTCTCGGTGGATACCTGAACCACGCCTTGAGTGAAGGGAGGAGGGAGGCAGAGAAAGATGGAAGAAAGAAACGGGTGCCGCAGTGGAGAGCTCCGCATGAGTTTTGATTACCTGGAGATCTTTAACGTGTACTGCAATTGCGCAGCACACGGACGTGTTTTGTATTTGCGAAACGCCGCCCACCGCTGCTGGGATCACCAGAGCATCGCTGCTGTTGATGACTTCAAAGGGAACAGAAAGAGGTTGTTGTTGGATGGCTAAATGTAGCCCCGACTGTTCATGGCTACGGTTAGCCCGAGATCTGCGTTGGAAAACACATATAGCCGCATGATATCAACGATAACACAAAGTAAGAATGTCGCGGATGTGAGCGCCAACCTTCCATGCTTATCTCTGTATGCGAGTAATCTTCTTAATCGATATTATAATGTCATCCACCGGCATGTAAACATTTTTAGCGCTTTGTCTCAAAGTGACACTAAAATGCATGGAAGCCTGTACCCATTGATTACAGCGTTCTGATCACAAGAAGACTACTCTGACATGCACGCACACACGCAGACACGCACACAAACGCACACACACATACACGCGCGCGCATGCACGCACACGCACACACACACACACACACGCACGCACACGCGCAAGCACACACATACACGCACACGCACGCACGCACGCACGCAGAGAAGACAAAAAAGAAAGAAAAAGAAATTACAGTTATATGCGCCATGCGCTATTCTCGCGATCTGCAGTGACGTCAATGGCGACGTAAACAGCGTGATGTCGAAACAGTTTCATGTTTTACTGCAAATATTGTCCGGAATAAATGCGTGTTCTCCAAGCAAGCAAACGTCAACACAGACGCAGAGAGCAACACAATTGATCTTGAGTCCGTACAAGACTCGCATGAAGATGTTTTAAGCGTTCCTTCACAACAAAGAGTACTGCGTAGAAGATAACAACACCCACAATACCCTTATTGTTGAATCTGCATTCAGCTATATTCAGCAACACGTGCAGCGCGTGCAACAGATACGCGTAGTCGGGGGTGTTCAGGCGAACGGAGGGGGCGCAGCGCCCGGATGCGAGACGGCATGCATAAATGAAATCTTGCTCGGGGTTATATCTGAACCGAAAGCACCTTCCTCGTGCGCCCACCGTTTTTCATTCTCGCTATTTTGCTTGTTTTCTCTCCCAGGAACAGAGTGCATAACTGCTGTTTCTGAGACTGGCGCGATTAAAAATTTACTCGCGACAAAGGTTCCTTTCTCTGGGCGCGAAACGAATCAAAGAGAGAGAGAGAAAGAAAAGAACAGATGAAGCGCGGGGCATAATCGACAGAAGAGGACTGAGAAAGAAAGGAGAAAAAAATTATAAACTGAAGAAACGTATGCAAACACGTGGCCCTTATAAGCTCCTAGCTAGTTAAAGAAAACAATGGTGATGCCAGCGCCGTCTAGCGGGGAGATAGATGCTGTTGAGCGGCAGTACATGCACGCCGACGGACAGGCCCTCTGGTGGTAACAGACAAGAAGAATATGCTCTAGCTTTCACGTGACTTTCACTCAGAAAATTCGCTTCCTTCTTTTTTATTTCCCCTCTCTCACTCTTGGTAGCTTTTAGCGTTCGCCCTTGAACAAGAGACGAAGCAGCGCAAAAGAGCGAACATTGAATTTTTGATGTGCCAGACGGCAGTGCGAGCGATGCGACGCCAAGCCATCCACCCCCTATCCTGGCCGCCTTTATTTGCTTTTTTTTTTCTCTTCCCGAGCCGTGAATGAGACTTCCAGACTTCCTTCCACCTGTTCGAGACTTAATTCTCTTATCGTTTGCATTGTTTTGTTTTGTTTCCCGCTCTTCTAAGTTCGGGTCAGCGTTCCTCGATTAGAGAGGAAGGCGCCTGCGTTCTTGGAGCAGCACACGTTCGATAAAGAATTTCGAGACAAAGCCGGTAATGCGGAAAGAAGACGGAAGGCAGAGGAAACGATGGAGGAGTGGGAGGGACGAAGAAAGAAATTAGAGGTTGGCGGAGGAGGGGGGGGGAGTCGTGATAGAGGGCGCGCCGATCTTAACAAGTAAAAGGAATTACGGGAATTTATCGCAGGCTACAGAAAACAGAGTGTAGAACAGGACTAAAGCCAGAGCAAAACAGTCGCAAAGGCAAGTACAGTCTTTGTCAAAAGTAACCAGGCTGCACGGTTTGCTTCTAGCTTGCATAGTGGAGCCCATGTGGCTTTCCTAAATATCAAAAGGTGTTGGTAGGTAAGAAGACCCCCGTCCTTACCTTTAACGATCATTTCAGCTTCGGGGAAGGTGTAAGGGCTCCACTGTACGAGCTAGAAGCAAACCATGCAGCCTGGTTACTTTTGACAAAGACTGTACATCATTAAAACAGCAAGCAGAGGGAAGGCCTTAATACCATCATGAAGAGAAGCCATATATACGTGCGGAAAATAAAATGAAAATCAATGAGAACCAAAATTAGTGCCAGCTAGTGAATGGGATGAAAGAACCAGGCCTGTAAGAGCAAGTAACAGGCAAAAAAAAAAAGAAAAAGAAGGAAGACAGATATGGCGTCCCAGAAAAGATAAGAGCGTCAAGGAGTCAGACGCCCCCGGTGGCGTCACATGAAGATTGCTACAAAACGCCAGTGGCGATCGATTGCAGGCAGGCACTGCGAAATACCCTTCGATCACGTGCTTCCGGCACCGGTGCCAGAAATTGGCCCCGTCTCGCCCCCGCTATGAATAGCCGCGCCCTTTTACGTCTAGCGGCGTAGATGATTTCTTGACTGGCTTCAAGTTGCGAAGCAGGGGAGTTGTACAGTGGAATGATGCAAGAGAGGTGAAATAAATAAATAAATAAACAAACAAACAAACAAACAAACAAACAAATAAATAAATAAATAAATAAATAAATAAATAAATAAATAAATAAATAAATAAATAAATCAAGAAGCGCACCCAAGGAGTGGCCTTGAGGCCACCTTTAAGGCGTGGAATAAATTTTAAAAATCTGCCAGTACAAGTAACCGTTAAACGAAGAGGGACCCCTGGAAAGCAGTCTAAACGTTACGAGCCTTCAAGCTCACGAATGAGAAATTAACGATGCTAATATAAAAAGTGACACAAGGAAACAAAAACACGCCCATCGAACTCTATACACGTGGAAAATTGTTTCGCATGGACGCGCACATAAGCGTTTTTAAAAGATCACCCAAGGCAAAAAAATTCATGCCTTGCACACCCAACAACAAAACGCGTCCTGGTCCCGTATTCTGCAACTGTTCACAGAGCGGACGGGCCGTGAGGGCCGGGCCCTTGAGGCCTGTTCGAAGCAATGCCTCTCTTGTAAATAGTATAAATAAATGTTTTACCCCACCACCGCAATGGACACGGCAATAACTGGGCCCGCTCTCTTGCTGCATAAAACCGCAGTCTCCTCGGATCGCTTTAGTTGCTTAGAAGGTCTCACCGCCGTTAAACCAAACACAGCCACCAGTTTCTGCTTTCGAACGCTTTTATATAGATCGCAAGTGTTTTTAGCTAATATTTTGTTATGTTCACTTTTGCACTAACTATTGGTGCAATGACAAGTGCAGATTAAACCGAGTGATGTAATTTGGAAGAAAGAAAGGTCAGCTGTTGTTAAGCGCCCGTCACCTCCGCATTTGCGGTTCCGACCAATCGTCGTGAACCAAAGCGTAAAACTGCACTTCCAAACTATATGGGGCCAGTGTTAAGCTGTAGCTTTCTTCCAAAATTCACAGGCTATCAGATTTGCGGTCGGTCCACACGGTAAGGCCCCTGTACAACCTCTAGCTCTCTGAATCGCTGGCGTAATAAGGACGTACTGCAACGATGTGGCCGTGCAGCTATTGCTGTTGCTTGTTCGCATCAAGAAATGATAAAAATATGACCCATTCTTTGTTTACTTTTGACATTCTCTGGGACA
Source organism: Amblyomma mixtum (assembly GCF_055824585.1). Lineage (NCBI taxonomy): Eukaryota > Metazoa > Arthropoda > Arachnida > Ixodida > Ixodidae > Amblyomma > Amblyomma mixtum. The sequence goes on from NC_143013.1 coordinate 252,857,789, forward strand.
CTCTTCTTTTATGGTATGGTGTGTCAAGTTAAACGCTCCAAAGCAGTACATTGGTTAGTAGAGACATTGTATTGGAGGGCTCAGGCTTCACTTCACCGCATTGGCTTCACTTTGACCGTGCTCTGACGTCACAAAGCACGCGGGCATTTTGGCACTTTCGCCTCCAACCAAACGTGGTCGGCGCGGCCGGAACTACTTCTTGCTTCTTCGTGTCCATCAGCCGAATGCAATGACCATTAGGCCACCACAGAGGGGCCGATCTCTAAGTGTTCCCTCGTTGTTATAACCTAAGTAATGAAAATAACTCCGAGGACAATACGAGGTATCTGCAGCCTGCAGTGTCGGCGTCTGGAACGGCAGACACTGAATATTAGCGCGGTTACCCTCGAACATAAAAGCTCAGAGATCCATAAAAGCTCAGAGCCTATTATACCTTCTTCCGAGCCGAGATCGACGCCGACGTTGACTGCTTCACACAAGCGCGAGGAACACGGAAACGCGGATGAAGGCAGACGAGCCAGACAAGATCATTGGGTGGCGGAAGCCATCAGCGGTACAGGCCTGCAGACAACGGTGTCTGCGGCCGAATGGGGCGATCGATACAACTTAAGGAGATGAAACGCCGCCCAGTCACGTGTTCGCCACGAATATCCCCTACGCAGCTGCTGCTGGCACGGTGACACACGAACAGAGACAGAAACATTGGCATATGCAATCGGCCGAGTCCTTGTTTTTCTTCTCAGTGGCCCCCACCTTGTACACCGTTTAGCTTTCAAATTCTCTTCCGTCCGTCAGTCGCGTTCCTCATTTAGGTACCTCGCAGAAAGAGGACTCGCATGCTCGACCGAGAAATCGGAACTGCTGAGAGTCTGGAGAGGCAAGCAAAACCGTACCGTCCCAACCAACGAGGACCTAAAACTCAACGTCTACCTTGACGGGACACCTATCCCCGAAAAGACAACAATAAGAATTTTAGGCATGTGGGTTCAATCCAACCAGCGCAGTACTCACACTTTTACCCTGCTCAAAGCAACAACACTACAAGTCTCACGCATGATCACCCGCATCACCAACAGGCGACATGGCATGCGTGAAGAGGACACACTCAAACTAGTCAGAAGCCTTGTAGTTAGTAGAATCACGTACAGCCTACCCTACCAGTGCCTCAACAAAAACGAAATACAACAAGCGGATGCCCTGCTACGCAAAGCGTATAAGACAGCGCTCCGACTTCCGCGCAACACGTCAACCGAAAAACTCATGGCCCTGGGATTACATAACACCTTTGAGGAGCTACGAGAGGCGCAGCTTGAGTCGCAAAAACTCAGGCTGTTGCAGACAACGACTGGAAGAGCGCTCCTGCAGAGGCTCGGATACCGCGAGCAGATGCGAGAAGTGACGAGGACGGCAACGATCCCCGACGAGCTTCGCAAGACCCTCAAGGTAGCGCCAATACCAAAAAACATGGATCCCAACCTCCATCGAGGCAGAAGAGAAGCGAGGGCCGACTTCATCGAAAGAACATACGCTCCTCAAGACACGACCGTGTATGCAGACGCGTCTTGGAGAGGAGGAGACACCAAAATCGCTGTGGCGGCGGTGGTCGATTCGTCTTTACGCGAAATGACCAGCGCGTCTCTCCGAGGCTGCACAGCTGCAGAGTCCGAGGAAGTAGCCGTTGCTCTAGCGGTGGCGGAGGGCTATAGAACCGGGCGGTCGCTAACAATACTCACCGACTCTCAAACAGCCTGCCGAAATTACATGAATGGCAGGATAGGTCGTCACGCGCTCCGTATACTCCTCGCAGCGAGCGACAGAATTAAAAACCAGGAAGAACAAAGCGACAAGATCCCACACAAAATTGTGTGGGTACCGGGGCACACGGGGGTGGCAGGGAACCAAGAGGCCGACAGGATAGCTCGAGGATACATTACTTTCCGAGCATCCGATGAGCCCGCGGAACTCGCGCCAGCACCCAGGGATTACTCGGCCATACTACAAAACTACAGAGGCAGAAGATTGCGGTATCCCCCACCGCACAAATCTCTCAGCAGAGAGGAAGCTGTCACTTGGAGACAATTACAAACAGGCTCTTTCCCAAACCTACATATACTAAACAAAATGCACCCTACCATATACGCGGACAAATGTCCCTGGTGCGACGGAAAACCTACTCTCTATCATATCACATGGGCCTGCCAAAAGATAGACGTGGTCCCCAAAATACAAAACCCGAGTGCGGAGCAGTGGGAGACTCTGCTGTCCAGCGACCGCTGTGAAGACCAAGAAGGTCTGGTACAGCGAGCTCAACGGGCGGCAGTGGCCAGCGGAGCCCTGGACTGAGGGCAACCGACCACTGATTAGAGGCGGACGACTTCGACAGAGAAGACTCCTGGGGGTAAAATCAAGGAGAAAACGTCTCTGAAGATGCTCCCAAACCGCAGGAAAAAGGACTAGAGTAAAATAAAGTTTTTCCTTCCTTCCTTCCTCATTTAGGTACTCCGTCTTTTCCTTTGCTCCCTTCTTTCCTTTTTATGCGCTATTAATTCTCCCTTTCCTTCCCCCAGTGCCGGGGCTGAGCAGCCGACTGGAATCGATCTTTTGTTAACCTTTCCTCCCTCCCTTTCTCTTACTCTCTAATGCTACTCCATTCGTGATTTTCTTACGTTTTGGACCACCCTCTACGTCCTGGTGAGAGGTCGTCCAGACGTATTGCGGGCTTGCTCATCATATCCATCTTCTTCGTCGCAAAATACGACCCACACTAAAACCGCAACCACAACCCTATTTCTTTCCATGGAGATCTGAAAAGTGCGCCTGCGTAAGCTGAGTTGGAAAACCACTCGATCACCCTCCAGCTTTTAACGAAAAGAAAGTATTCGAAATTTTCATACGCCTGAGATTACTGGCTCCTTTCATGCGGAATATATTCAATGCTTCCCATTGGGGCACACAAGCCTTGGGCATTATACCGGAAGCTCTCGAACAGTTTTTAATGCAGAAATAAATTACATGCTAACATTTTCACTTTACCCTGCCCGCTAATCCTGCGTTCGCACATTTTTGCGCCTCCTTCCATCGCTACATGCCTCCGAACGCGGATGTCTCCCCTAACAACAGTGTTTTCAAAAGCACCCTGTGCCCACCCTTATTAAAATGGTCTATAGACAGTCTATAGACTTCTTATAGACTCTATTGCCTTCCGATAGATATTTCTTTTTGTCTATGCATAGTCTATAGACTGTCAAAAGACAGAAGTCTACTAAAAGTGTATGGCCATAAATCTGTAGAACGTCTATGGAGTCTCCATAAGATTTGTATTGCCTATAGACTGTTCTGTAGGATTTGTCTATAGAGAGTCTATAAACATTATAGACAGGAGTCCATGCACAGTCTAAACATTTTTGTAAGTCAGGTATAATTTGGAAGAAGACGAACAGAAAGACCTAGTAGATGATGGAGAAATTATTTTCGATTGATTGCAATGCCTTCTGTATGAGCTCCTGTGGGAGAGGAAGAGGAATTGTCGATGTCGTCAACATATTACAGCGCCAAATTGATTCATGCAGTAGTGAGATCTGGCGTTAGCGCAGACATGATCACATATTTTCTTTCTTTTTACATCAGAGAACGCAACAAGAGTGCTTTATTTAAATACGCCACCGAAAAAAACCTTCTGGGAAGGCAGACCAATAACGGGGGACTTAATAGTTGCTGTAGAAAACACCACTGGCCCCAGGCCTTCGGTACAGGGCTTGGAAGTATGAATTAACGTTGGGCTAAAAAAAAATTTCTACCTCTATTATACCGAGGCATCGCTTTTGTCTAAAATATTGAGACCAACCAGTTTGTTTCTGAGACGTGCAGCAATTTCTTTGCAACGAAATTGTTCCAAATCTCAAAAGTGTCGAAGCTAACACTTTTTTTTTTCACTTTTACTCCTACGCGAGTCAAAGACGTCTCATGGTGGGGTAGGAGGCCAGGAACCCTTCTGCATGGATCAGCAGCGCAGCCGACACCATCCGTATCTATTGACCAAATGTAAAATATAAACTTTCGCTTTCAGCTGGCGCAGAGCCTGGGTTAATTGGAGGTGAGTGAGATCAACCTTTTTTCTTCATTAACCATTGTTGGACTCACGATGATGGTGATAGCGGTGATGACAATGATAACGATGCCACCTCTACTTTCTTCGCACTGGGAACATCGCGACGATGCCCACTCTGCGTTCGAGTCTCAGAAAGTATAAGTGAATTTATAATAAAAACAAAAACTTGACCTATTTTTTGTATTTTGCTGCATGTAATCAAAATGCAAGATTCGAAGGATTTGGCCCGCATCAGCAGTATGTTCAAGCCGCAGTGAGGTAATCCCGAATGTACGAACACGCCTCGGCATCCTCTTGACGACGGACTCCACTGAGCACATATTCGTTCCATGAAATTTGCTGCTGGACAGTGGATAAATTTTAAGCTTTGGTGCGAAGTTCAGCTCCGCATCTGGGATATTGAAGTGACACTTTTCAGGGGCACACAAACGCGGAACTCAAGTTGATCATCGATGTAAATTTAATGGACGATCGCGTAGTAAAGCGGCATCGAGCATCCGCGTTGGGAAAGTGCGAACTTTCATTTTACAGACCTCTACAAACAAAATAGTCAACCGAAGAGAAGACCAAGAAAAGGGAAGGAAGGTGAAGAAAGGGGAACGAAGGCGCTGATGTTCTGGCTGGCTACCGAGACTCTGGGGGAATTAGAGGAGCGATGACATTGGCGAATAATGAAGACGGATGGAGTGAGGATGAAGCACGTAAAGAAAGACGCGATAAGCTCACGGCACTGTAACAATCTGTCGCACAAGCACGACACCCTAAGGAAAGGTAGCAGTGTCTGGTAACCCTTCACGGTTCGCCATTGCTGTCCACCATCCGAGAATTTTGATTTGCCTCAGATAATAACGATCAGAGTTGTTTAGTGTAGGGCACCTAGTTTATCTCTCAGCACTGGACACGGGGCATATACGAAGCACCATAGAAAGCCGCTGTACGCTATACGATGAAGGAATACACCGCTATATAATGAATGCCTAGCTCGCAAATGCAACGCGGGGTCACAGGCGACACAGCAAAGTTGCTTCACGTCATGGAACCCGAAGCGGAAGGCGTAGCCGCAGGTCAAGACCTACGGGACCTAGACGGGAGTTTGGGGCTCCACTTCCCCGAGTTCCACAAGGCAAGCTGGAGCGTCCGTGCAAGCGTGCGAAGCCTGCACGCTGGTTATACTCTCGTAACCGGTATGAGTAAGTAAGGATAATCGTTGAGGGCAGATGGGGTACGCATCGCCCATGGGGTGCCTTTCTGTGATATCGCTGTGTCATTGCATTGACTTGTATAATACATCGTGTGCCTTGATGACGGAGCCATGATGCAGCACCAACGTGACTAATATCAACACTCTAACTGTACCTGCCTCTAACGCCAAACTGAACTATCCGTGCTACGTGATGGTGAAAATTCATCGCGGACTCAAGTGTTGGTTACACTGCGTTCATGTGAAGAACAAAGGAATAGAGCGCGTGTGTGAGCAACTAAAATATTTGACTGGGAGACAGGAGACTGTGAGACTGTATTACAATTGGAGATTTCGTCTCTTCTTTCACGTGCGCATCAATCTCTTTCTTCTGGTTTATGTAGACGTGTTTATGTAGTTATAACAAAAAACAATAAACGGTACCTAAGGCCGGCAGCGGTGCTAGCATAAATGAGTACCACCAGAAAACAGCGTTCCCTTCCAAGCTTCCAAGCGTTTGTCTTCATTTACGTCAGCTCAGACGACCGACGTAGATGTAAGGAAGATGGAACACACGCGTGTCTTCGCAAAAAAGCCTGAGCTGGCTAGTGTAATACACCTGAAGCCCAACGCGGACAGCTCGGCCGTACGTGCAGAAAGAGCTGCAAACAAAGTAGTACTCATACGCGAAGCGATCCATAGTTCGCCTAGTTTCTAGCCGTCAGATCAATTAACGCAGCTTAAAGGGCCCCATCTTGAAAGCTTCCCCCCCCCCCCCCTTCCCGTTCCCGCCGCGATACCCATTCAACGTCGCGGAGAACAATATTCGACAGTTATTACTATACGAGGTTCGAGTGTCGTTAAGAAGCTCAGCCCATAACCGGAAGCGAATATCAATCAAACCGTACGCCCAGGTGTACTTACTTCGAACAGGTGCGAAGCTATACGTGTATATGGCAAGCACAAGTTAACCTCTGGCATACCCGCAGGTATCGCGGCTGTCAGCCTCCATATAGTGTCAGAAAAGTTTCCCGCGTTCCAACGGGCCTGCGCTCGTTCGGCTCGATGCTCCTAAAAGCCTCACTTGCTACATACATACGTATATACTTCACCAGCACCGCTAACTTACACGCGTGCCTTCTCGAGAAAGGGAGGTTACTTCATAGCTCCACAATGCAGCCAGCCAACCAGAGAGAAGGCTCGAGTTCTCGCTGCCCCCTTCGTCTCCGCCGGAGCTATGGACCTCCATCCGTACAAACTGAGTGAAAAGGAGAGCGCCTCAAAATACGGAGCGGCAGAGGCGGCGCCGCCTCGAGATTATCATCGATCGTTCTGGCACGCTTCACTAGGAGCATAAGCCGCTGGGCTCCGAAAAAGACGCGCGAGAGCTGCCTTAAATAATGTACAAGATGCGGCGCGCGTGCGTGCGGGTGCACGCCCGAAGCGCTCCATGCGCGTTTATTTATCGATACGCGCTTTTACAGCCACTTGGATTCGCCTACAGCGAGAGCAATAATTTGCTCCTTACAAGGGTGATCCGGCGCCGTGCGCTTGTAAAAGCCGGAGGGCCCGAGAAGCATTCGTCCGGATGATGCGCCGGATGTTTCTGCGTTGCTGCAGGCGAAGTCGCCGAAGCAAGCACGTCTAGGTTCGAGTTCAGAGGTCGTTAAGTTGAATATGGACTGAGCACAACTCGCACGCGCTTTTCGGAAGATATTCGGCAGTTTGACTAAGACATTTTGCCAAGGTCGAAAGCGTCTTGGAAAGCTTTATGGAAAACTCCATAAAGGTGTCTAATGATTGCCTAGAGAACTAGTTTCGTTTCTTTTTTTTATTTTAACGCAGAGAGGGTCTAAAATGCAGGCCACTGCTATTGAGAAAGATGTATGGCAGAGAAGTGGGAATCACATGTTTTATAAAGGCACGACGGCATGTGGGTACTTCAACACTGTTACGATCGTCATCAGCAGCAGCAGCATCTTCACCCCAACTGTGCCATCTGCAGGACAAAGACCTCTCCCACTGATACCCAGAAAACCCTATCCTGCGCCAGTTACAGCCTGGCTATTCCCACAAACTTTCTGGTTTCATCCACCTGCCCTATGCTCTGTGGCATCCTGCAATGTTTGTCTGAACTTGGAATCCCCTGCGTTACCCTAAACGAACATCCACCATTTCACCACCAGTTAGAGTCAAGTGCAAATACCATAGGCGCATAAAAAGACATAGGCTTCAGAGTAAATGACGTCGTTACTGGCATATCTTAACTAATAAACACTTACTATTACTGCAATCTTCCCCCATTTCCGGACATTATTATGCCAAACTCTGACCACTATAGCGGTTAACTGGAGCCTAATTTACTTCGCCTGATTACACATCCCTTACGAAATTTGCTTCCATTTTGCTCTGCACCAAGGCCGCGTAACGCCATACGCCTGTGGACCTACTCTGTGTAGTCATACTTGAGTTGTCTGGCGAATAAATCCCATGAAATGAGCCGCGGTTTGGGTCACTTGCAAACCGAAGCAAACAAAAAGGAAATATTGCGCTACAGGCGAGACAGAACCACTTCTCAGAAGCTGATGACGATACACACGTACTCCACAGGCCCGTTTTATATCTTTTACGAGCGCACAACCGGACAGAGCTCGCGCGAGCACTACTGAACGGCACTTGCTATAGCGCTCAGCGGCGAAAGCAAAAATAAACGGACGGCGCCGCGCTGATGGCAGTCCGCGCCAACGGGGTAGCTATTTTAGTGGAAGCCATTGTCTGCTGGCGGCACCCTCTAGTGGAGAGGATATATCCCTTCCTCGAGGAGGAGAGTGTGCGCTCTTTTTTTCTTTCGATGCCACCGAACGACAGACGCTTTCCGCCTGATCTACCCGAATAGCAGGGTCTCTCTCAACCTCCCGAAGAAACGCTAGGGGTGGCAAAGGATCCCGGAACGACTGCTCTTCTGAGCGTAATCACCAGTGGAGAATATGGGTGTTCAAGTTCCTGACCCATAGTCTCGACGAACCGATTTACGGAGCGGCTTTTGAAAACGGCAATCACTGGTTGAAATGAAGATCGCTGGGTCATAAGCTTCCCGTGTGGGAGTGCAAAAAAAAAAAAAAAAGTGTTAGCGAGCTGGGTTTCATTGGCTGCGAAACGATGCATTGTGGGGCGTGGTTCGTGGTACTCTAGATAGAAGCGATGGCGCACGTTTTAACAACCCAGTTATTAAAAAGACACTGAAAACTTATCGAGCTGCCTCATATAATGATTTGGAGCTTCCTAACGTTTTCCTTTGGTGGGTCGTCGACACCTCTGGCGAAGATATTAGATTCAGGTTAAGCTCTTATCGATGTTAAGCTTATCCGGTCTGTTCGCGCAGCAGACGGAAGTTGATGAAGACGACGATGTGCAGTGCACAGCGCGAGAGTGCATTGCAGTTTGTTTAACACGAGGCGTGATTGGTTGTGGCGATAGCATAGTGCCCTCGTGCAGTGGCCAGCGAAGCTGTTGTGTTCGCGCCGCCGCGGGTTCGAAACGCAGTCTACACAAAATTATCTCATTTCTGCATGCGCCAAGGTCACCTTCAAGGTCAAGTGTCACACAAACTCGGTGAGCCGGCTGAACTCGTGAAGTGGTGGTTTTACAATAAAAAAAAAAAAGCGAGCAAAGAAGGACAGGTAAAGCTCGATAGGTGCACAACAGTGACATTAGGTGAGATTTACATGCTGAGAAGAACCGAAAACCAATGATGGCGATCTTGAATATTACGGCAACTTTTGTATCGTTATTGCCGTGCTCATTTATCGCACAACAGAGATAAATATAAAATAAACAAAGAAACTTAAATGACGCAAACTGAAGACACTCGACGTCGTCGCCAACGTCGTAGTTTTCAACAGGAATGGCAGCAAAAAAATTTCGTCTCCAATTGCAAATTTTTCATACATGAAAGCGTCTCTTGCTTCAAGAGAGTCAAGATATACCAGACAATTGGATTTTATTGAAAACCAAAACATAGTGGAGCTGTGCTCACTGTTCCTTAAAAAACGAGTAGAGACACAACAAATATTTGATCAAGGAGTAACAGAGTTTCTGAACACGGAAGTTTTACACCCACACATGACACTTTGCGAAGGCGTAGGCAAGAAAGAGAAAAAAGGAAAAGGGCACAAGTGGGGGAAGTTAACTAAAAGAGTGCTTCCGCTGACTTTAGAGTAGAGGTATAGTATAGTGCAAGGATACGAGCCACAGAAATCACATGAAGAACAAATCAAATACTAAAGTCCCTGACTAGAATGAGAAACCGCATATTTGGATCGTGAAAAAATGTTGAGCTCTGTCCTCCAGGCGGGCGTCTTGTGCGACTGCGCGGTATTTGTATGGACTGCACAAGACTAGCCGGTCACGTCAGTCGCCGTTCCCGGCAGTAGGAATACTTTAAAACTTCATTGACTTATGGAGATAAATACATGAAAGATAGCAACGACGTCATAAATAACGGCTTTTTAACTCACCTGAGCAAAGAACACAACGTTTCTTTGAGGTCGAAAACAACTTCATTTTTAGCTTGTAGGAGGACATCAAGTAAATTTCTTTCCTTCCTCGAAGAGCATTGTATGCTTTGTTCGGGAAAATAATGAGCCAAGTTTTTTTGTTCGTACATTCGATATGTTCGTAGCAAGGCCTTCGAAAATGCATACCAAGCACCAAAGCAGGTAAACACCGTAACCCAACATAACAACAACAACAAAAAAAACAACGCAAATGCGCGAAATATGGAAAGGAGAAAAAAAAACGAACTTGACCCGATCGAATCAATCATCGATGTATTCTTACCACCGGTTTCTAGACAAGTACAGCAAGCGAACGTTTCTTTTGAGGCTTTCAGTAGTTGTTCTGGGGTCGAGGTACCCCGTACCAAAAATGTTAAGACCCATATTGGTGTGCTCAACGTAAGTGTGGCCAAGCAGCTATTGTTGTTGTTGTCGACCAACCTTTGTTGAAATGGGTATTTACCCACGGCGGCTGATTGGCCAGAGCCAAAAAGAGCTACAGTCTCTGCTACCCCAATTCTTCCTCGTTTCCAGCCATTACACCTGTGTGATGCGGCTTTTCAGAGAATTTTCTTTTCCTTCGCTCTAATTTCCCCTCTTCCCTTTCCCATCACCGCGTCTCTGTTCAAATAGCACCTTTACGCCCTGGTCAGCGCCCTCTACTTAGGGCCTCTAGTAGCAGATAGGCACCGCATTCGCACGATTCGTGACCGCCCTATCAGCAGTCACGCTCCAGGACCTTTGGGCCAAGCATTCCTAATGGCAGGCTGGCTTTCGTACCGCGGTGAACCAAAATGGTTACGCTCTGCGTATTTGTGCAGTGGCCGAAACGAGTGCGCTGACTCGCTTAATGACACTGCCGCCAGAGAAAGAGACAGAAAAAAAGAAAAGAGAAAGCAAATTAACGCAGATCAAGATCTTAAAAGACAATGACTACGACTGTGCTCCGCTAAAACCGTTCAGCGTGTCAGAAGCTGGAGCCGTCGTCACTGAATCAGGAGCCGAGTTCACTTAGTTGCTGCACGCAAGTGCTACCCGTGATTGGTCGGTTTCAGAGCCCAGCTCCATAGCGAGGGACCGTGTTGCTTAGAACAAACACGTTGAGCAATGGTAGCACATACTTGAGAGTGAGTGGCTGAGTGGATTCAGCTGCTGATTGGTTGACGCAGGGCCGAGCCTCTGTAGAGCGGCACGAATTTATCGACGCGCAGTGCACGAGCGCTCTCGCTGGAGAGAGCAAGTTAGAGAGAAATCGTTTGCCGCTTTTCCAGAGCACCCACCCCTTTCTGCGCGGTTAACCAACGGCTGAAGGTTTATCCATGCAGCCGGCATTAAACATTCACACTTTGCGGAAAACGTGCGCTGTTTCGTGGAAATCCTCGGAATATGCGAGTAACGGCGAACCTCTTACACTGTACTGGCGTGGCCGCGATATTGTTTTTCAGCCCAGAGATTTACATAGGCTTACAATATATTTATTTACTTACAAAAAAAAATGGCGCGTGCATTCACCAGAGAATGGAAATGTGGAAAAGCGTGTGATAAAAAACGCCGCAGCCGCCGAAAAAGATAAAAAGAAACGCGATTTTGAGCTGGAAAACTGCTAAACAGCCTACTTTAACCTCGATGATATTTTGTGGATAACATAACTGGACACTTTCATTAAACCTTGTCTTCTGCAAAAGGCTAAACCTTGTCTCTCCATTTACATTTCTTTCTGCAACAACAAAAACAAGACGATAGCAATCAGGAGCTGTTTTTGCAACCCCGTTGCTTGCGGTATCCAAAAAAAAGCAAATGAGAATGTGCTGCAGCCTTCAGACGTGTGCAGTGTGCACATCGCAGTATTTAGTGTGTGCATTGGTACCATGTAACGCCCACCTCTGCACGTAGCTCCAACCCACATTGCTTTGTTGCTTTTTGTTCTCATGTGTGCTAATAGTCTTGATCTCAAAATGTCAGCTGCCTTAGAAAGGCTGGCTGAAGTCCACGTCACAGTACGACAGTAAGCTTAAGAACCTTGTCAGTAACAGTACTAGTTGGGGTTAATGACGCAGCAACAGCTGAAGTCATAACGTGCCAAGCACAAAATGCTATGGGTTAGTCAGGGTTATTGGACGTTAAGGTCTGAAACATCAGTTTAGAAATGAGTAAAATATGCACCGATGTTTAAAATGACACTTAAGTGACTGAGGAATACCAATGTCTTTGAGGAAATTAAAATTTTCCCAATAGAAAATAAGTGGCTAATCATCGAGCAACTTATGCGACTTTTCGCCTAAAGCCATCTTGTCATTAGAGAACGGAGCTGTCTGCTGCAGAATCCGTCGGTGGCAGGATGGGCAGCCTGATGGGCTCCAAAAAGTACAGTGAAATAAATATAACTTAGATTCTCTAAAGTGAAAGACGCCAAAATACATAACTTTAGTTTTGCAAATTAATCAGATAACATTACAGATTAAAGCCCATTAGAGCAAATAAATCACATGACAATTAAGTTTGAAAAGTAATGAACTGAGGAATTACTTCTCTATTCAGGCAATAGTTTTGCAATAATTTAATTTGTGATGCCGACAGTAGCATAAAAAGTCTCTCTTAGCAACTTCGAGCAGCTGTGCTTGTCCCTAATAGAGCAAGGAAATTTTATCGAGCTCAAACAAACTTGCACAGTTTTTTCTCTGCACTTATCAGATAGAAGCACTTAGAAATAAATAGGCTGCTCAAGAAAATGTTGCGAGGGGCAATTTGTTACACTGCTAATTTACTAGGCTGGACACGTGATACCTTTATTACGCAATCATTATTATTTGAAATCGCGAGATTTCTTCGATTTTGTAGCAGCAACGTCACTACTGCCACTTGTGGCAGACGCCTTTCGAAACACCTGCATGGCAAGACAGCCCTTACGCAGCGACGACGCGCATTCAACGAAATTATTTTATATATAACAGAGGCGCAAGAAACTGCGTCTGATGCAAAGTAGAACGGTGGGTATGCGCACTTCGAAAAAGTCCAAAGGGAAATGTGCGCGAACGGTGACCGACTCGTACATTTAAGAACCGAAAAAGCCGGCAGCGCTGAGAGATGCCCGTCGCAACTGGGATAACACAGAATTAAACAGAAACGGAGTTATCTCATACCTGTGTAGCCGCAAACAAGTGCCCCACAAATTCTCTTTTCCCTAAACTAGGGCTAAACTGGGCAATGGTTCAAACCCTGGGCCGCCTTCAAGTTTCTCAGTGCAACTTTTAGCCCAGGAGACCATTCAGAGTTCTTTCTAACCGCTCTGAAATATAAACGAATTGAACAGAATTGAACACGGTCACGGCTTAGTTGCCGTTTGGGGAAGTCGTTATAACAGACGCGAACTCGGTCGTAAAGAAAGAGCCGACCATGTCAGCAGGAATGCGATTCAACAAATTAACGCCTTAATAATTCTGCGTTATAACAGAATCTCGCCTAGTTTTTCAGGCCAAGAGTTTGATCCGTTATAAAGCAACCTTCGTCTTTAGCTCTTCCGGCGGAAATGCGCTTTGCCGTAATCAGCCGAGCAACTTCCTCCACGTAGTGGAACACGTGGCTCTTTGTAACATCGGCAACCCACGAGAAAAGTGCGGAGAGAGAAAGAGAGAGGAAGAGAAAAAGAGAGAAAGAAGGAAAGACAGGAGAAAAAGACGCGCGGCTGCAAGGTAAAATCTATAGCTATTGTCGCGGAGGCATCCATTGTCCGCCAGGCAATCATTTGCGGGCTCCGGCTCCGGCCCCGGAACCGCTGCTGCTGCTGCTTTGTCAGCTGTGCCCCCAGGCGCGAGCTTTTCGCTGCAAAGGAACACCTGGTTCGGCTGGAGAAGGAGGCCTATCGGGTCGGTGACGTCAGCAACCCCAACAGAAACCAGAGCGCCATCGGCGCGAAGAAGACCTTTTCGATTCCTAAGTATAGCGCACTCGCAAGCCTGTGCGACCCGGCGCCCGCATCGCCGCTGGTAGAGGGGGAGGGGGAAAGGATTGGGGAGAAAGGGAACGAGGGCAACGGCCTGCAGGGACAACTATTACCTGCACTCGAGATAAGGAGAACGGGGGCAACGCACATGGGAGGCTCGATAACGGATGGCGTCAGGCGTGACTTATCGAAAATACGGGAACGAAATCCAATACCTTAGGGAGGAACACAGTGAACCGTTAAGTACAACGTTACAGGGGTCTCCGTGGAGCTTCTGTGGTGAGTATTACGTTAGAGAGATTCAACTTATATCTCTCGTCGAGGTTCACTGAGCAAGCGCGCTGCATTGCAGCGCGAAGCTTTCGGCATAGCTATAGTCTACTTAGTTTAAACTCGGGAGTAGTAAAGATTGCAACATCGCTTGCTCGAACCGCTCCGTTCTCGGTACGGCCCTTTCTTTTTTTTTACCCATTGTTTTGAACGTGAGAGATTAATGGGCTGTGCGTAGAAAAGTTGTTTCAACAGGTTGCCTCTGTTTCTGGCATGAAGGAAATATAGAGAGTTGAATCAGTTTTCGAGACCCTGCGTATTTGGTGGAAGCATAGGGTGCAAGTTGTAATTTTGAAGCCTAATTTAATGGCAAACGTAATCATTACATAGCACTTTCCGAGAACTCGATTCCAGAAAACGCTGGGTTTTCTCAAATCGCCATAACACTTTTCAGGCCCCTGAAGCTTAAAGCCGTAAGTATTGGAAAGAAACAAAAAACAGAATTCAGAGCCATTACTGCGCGTTACCTTACTGACTGGCGCAGTAACGAGTAAAATCTGAAGTTCTTGAAACAAATTTTACTTTAAGGAGGAAAAAAAAACCTCTTAAGTGATTTCTTGAAATGAGAAAGTGAGGAAAGCAAAAAAATATAAACAACAGAAAGCTAAGGAGAAGGAGACTGTGATGTACGATGACAAGGCCGTACTAACGATAGACGGTTGTTCTGCGAAAGGTTGTTTAAGTTTTGATTTTATATTAGTTGTTAATTTTAACGTGCCGAAACGGCACCGTGTGGAATGCGGGCACTGTATTTAAGCTCCGCGCAAATTTCGACCACGAAAGGTCCTTGAACTACGCAGAAATTTCAATGCCCAAGTGCTTTTACACTTTGCTCCCTTTCAAATGCGGCCGTCACGACAATCACTCGAACCCACGACCATTGTACTTACTAGGAGAACTTCGCTGCCCCTCAGCCGCCTCGGCTGGCAAGAAGGCTGAAACAACATGTGGCGTACGGTACGAATTTTGCCGTATTTTTCTCAGTCCTTCGATATGCCCTTTCCAACAACGCCGCTTACGTGAACTATTACAACAGAAACGGATATAAGCAGCCTTCGAGGGTTAGTTTACGCATGTATGCTTGTACACCTCGACGACTATGCTATGCGTATCAATGCGAGCAAAAGTCCTACAACCATGCCCACTCGGCTGTTAAAAAACAGCAATGACAGGGCAGATACAAAAATACATTTCATGACGATTGAGGCGCAAAGCGCGCCAATGATTTATGCAAAAAAAAAAGCGTCTCCTTAAAGCTTGAATTCACCGAACCTTGATTTGAAGCTGCCGCCTAAAAAATTTTCGTTTCTCGAAGGGAATTCGAGGTATTGGTTGCCTAAAATTTCGAGACAGAAATTCGATCGTGATTTCCACATCGCGGCACGATTTCTGAGTTCAGAGAGCTCGTCGTCATCTATATTCCGTCCACTTTCAACACAGCGATCAAAATCAAATTCAACGAAGAGCATAAAGGAAAGGTCACGGAAGCCTGCTACGCGAACAGATATTCGAGCCGTCATATGCGGCTCAGCGCCGCCTTAAATATTCTGTTCACCTTTGAAATTTGCACGCCAGGGCATTAAACACGCTTCTTTACTTACTTTATTATTTTTGCGTTCACTGGAACGCGCGAATGAGCTATTTATTTTATTTTTTCCACTTTTCCGCGCGTTGACGACTCTGTGGCTTAATGCGCAGCAGATTTCTTGTAAGCCACTTTTTGTAAAAGCTTTACTGCCAGACGAACCCAGTTGCTTAGAAAACCTAATACAGGAGCGACAAGTGCGTTTCAAACACAGAACAGTGAAATGTGGGCTGAGTACGCCATTTTGATATGATCTGTCCCCAGAGTGAGTGTAAGAGAGAGAGTGAGTGAGTGAGTGAGTGAGTGAGTGAGTGAGTGAGTGAGTGAGTGAGTGAGTGAGTGAGTGAGTGAGTGAGTGATGAGTGAGTGAGTGAGTGAGATCGAGAATCGTTGCAAAGAGTTAACGAGCAATTCGTTCGGCTGGCGACTGAAAATGTTTCACTGATGACCTTGTTTATTATACGCAGCGATCGGAAGTAAAATGATAAATTTGATTCCTGCTCTTGTTATTGATCACGCTCTGAATGTCACCAGAACCAGTTTAAATTTTTCAGCGAGAAGTCTCCACCTACGGGTTCGCCTTCGGCCAACTCTGCGGTGAAGTTTTTCCAGCACAATCACAATACATTTGTGACATTTTGCAGAGCTTGAGTTGAGGTGCTGTATGCTACAGGTAGGGCAAGCCTTGCGGTTTCTGCCGGAAATTACTCCACCGTAGCGACACCTACAATAACTAAATTACATAATCCGGCACCGAACTCACAAACACAAATAACAGTCACTCCTGCTGTCACCACGCGGAGACTAGGTCCGTGTCCAGTAAGTTTTTTAAATAGCCCGTGCGTATACGATACAGTAAAGTTGCTTGGGATCTGTGGAGAGCCTTGGTCACAGATGGCTTGTTGGGTGAGCCCCACAAAGAAGAGAAGTTACTCAACAATGTCTCTCTGGATAGTCTCTTGTCATTTTGAGGAATTTTTCTCGAAGGGTTCCCAGACAGCGCTCTATGGGCGAGGTTGTCCACCATCTCGTTGCCTGATAGCTATATGCGAGGGCACACATTGGAAGCGCATATAGAAGCCTCTGGTGATCAAGTTATGCAACGAGTGTAGATAGCTAAGACACAAAGCATCAGAAGGGAACCCACGCTCCAACCTTTGAAGGGCAGACTTTGAATCCGAAAGGATAACAAAAGGTTGAGCCGTACAAGACCCTAGCTTCTTGAGAGCTGTATGAATGGCAACGATTTCGGCCGTTGTGGAAGACACGACTTCAGTAAAGCGACCAGACCAGGCACGCTTCAAAAGAAGGAATGTGAAAATCAGCAGCACTAGCTCTCCTGGCCTTCTCCACAGAGCCAGGAGTAAAAATTTGAAGATGACGAGCATATTTGGACTCAATGTGTTCCAATACGAGCGAGCGTGTTGCCGCCAAAGGAGAACTCCGCTCGAGGCTTGTAAATGTCCAAGGTGGTTCCAACCTCATGCTCCGACCTCGAACGTCAAGAGCCAGCGAACCAATGGTATTAAGCGCCATGTACACTCGAGACAGATCTCTTTCTAAGGCGCTGTAGAAGGGCTCGCCCGGCTACCTTTGCGCGCTCTGAAGAAAAAGCTCTCTGTTCTCATTACTGAACGCGGTATTTAGAAAATATACTCACGGGATTTCTTTAGTTGCATAGGTGGAAGTGAGCTGTATCACCTAGTGCTACATTTATGTCATGTACCCGCCGTTCTAGCTGAATAGTGCTTCGCTTTCCAATTAGAAAAAAAAAAAATGACAGCTATATAACTCTGATGTAGCAACAGTAATGGGCTGCACGTAAACCGACCCTGTTATTTGCAGCAAATAACAAATACTACGCTGTCAAAACAAGTAACGTCGGACAATGAATCAACCGCTCTTCAAGTAAAGCTGGGTTGCCCGACCTCCCAGGCTACGAGTGAAGATGTCAACCTTTGTGAGCGTCATATTCCGAATGTCCATGTCACTTTGACACCACACTTAAGGTCGGCATGCTTTTCGAGACAAAACCGCCTTCGCAAGCAAACCTTTAGGCGCATTCACATCTATGACAAAGGTAACGCATGGAATACGACGACGAACGGGCGGCAGTCTTACGAGTCCGATGAGGGTAAAGTTAGCTGATGTCAAATATGTTACTTTTGAAATGAATTGTATTCAGTGTTTGAAGGTGAAGGCAGCTGAATTTTCATGCACAAAGCTAAGTCAACTAGACGGCGACTGTTAATCTGTCGATGCTTGGCTAAAAAGCGAATAACTTAGATGCTTTGAAACGAGCATATTAGTACTGGCGGCGCATAAAACAATCTTTATTAATCTATATAATAGCCAAGCAATCATGCACGCCGGGTGGTCTTTAATAAAAATTAGACGCACTATATTCCTTTTTCAACACCACAGAGTGGAACTAATTGGTAAACAATTTGAGGGCTCCGCACACTGCACCTTTGCGTAATACCGAAGGTAACGACCACGTAGAGGTAGCAAGGGACCCAAGCGAGGGTCGAATACGTGGTTTCAGGGTGTTAACCGCAATGCATGTTCCCAGTTGTGGAATGTTCCCAGGCAGTGATAACAGTTCCCACCGTAGACGCTCATTTCAGCGCGTCCGGAGAACTTGAGAGTGGGCGCTTTAGAGAGCCCAGATGTTTGTCTTCCCAATGTTAGCAGGTGCGAAAAAACTGTAGCGCTGGAAGCCCAGGAAAAGCTATTTGCAAAATTGTAGCATCGATCGCACGGATGCACTTCACAACGTTCTCCTCAAAAAGGAGAGAATGGGATTAAATACGGCCAGTCTTTTTTTCGTGCATCAGATAGGAGGTACCCGCAACTAATTTAGACCGATGGAAACTATAAGGAAGGAATTACTTGTTCCCTCGGGAATGGCTCTACCATTTTTAAATATTGACTTGTAAAGTGCGCTCGTGAAAGAGAATGGCATCATTCGGCGAAGGCGGTCAATAATTTAATTCAAAATGGAAGCGAAAACACTTGCGAAACAAACGCTAAAAACACATGTTCCACGAGGCAAGTTCTCAAGTTGCAAATTTGCAGCCTCGTGAGCGCAGTAACGGCGGAACGAACCGAAACGCGTACATCACATTCTGCAACTAATGACACTCGCTCACTATTTCACAGAATTCACGCTTTTTAACTCCTGCTACACTACCTGACGGGTAATAAGGGTCACAACAAGTACTGCTCAATCAAGAACGTAAGGATCCGATGCGCCGTTTTCATCAACACATACGTCGCTTTGCAAGGAACACGGAGGCTTAAGAAGTAAACATTCACTGGGTTTTAGCAACATAAACCATGAACCTTAAGTGTCCCCCCCCCCCCCCCCCCCCCCCCCTTTTCTAAATGTTCTAAAATTGCCAACACCAAAGAAATCCAGGAACCCCGGCGCTTGGATTCGATCGGGTGATATGGGTACAATGAACAATGACAAAGAAATATGTCCACTTACCGTTGCGCAAGACCAAGCCTAGCACCGTCGTCGCGTGGCAGCTTGCAAAAGTCGGCGCTGTCTCCCGCGGCTGCGGCACTTGGTGCCGCTCGCCCGCTTATTCGCTACTTTTCACCCGCACTGTGGGACCACAACACGTTGACACGTTCGGTGCTCAGAGCAATCGCAGATCACATCCGCAATACGTGTATCTTCGAGCCGAAAGCCGATTCCGCAGCGGCAATCGAAGAAACATTCTATATGCGATAACGGAAGCAGATGCGTTCACTTGCTGCCGTCTGCTACGGTGCCGGTCGTCGTCTGCTCAGCTTGTTGTAGCCGTTCCGATGACGCAAAACCCAAGTTTCGCTGCTTTGCCGGTACAAGTGACGTTGGTGGTGACGCTTGTAGCGCACAGGGATGCCTCACAATCACAGCGATGAAGCGTGGCACTCATTCACTGGCAAACATGATTGCACTCGCGCACACATGATAATGGTACTTAACAACTGTGGTGTGGGGGCGAATAATTAACGGAAAATCGCCAATCAGAGAAAAAGAGCGACAAGGAGAAAAAAAAGGATAAATTCAGATAATCTAGCGCTGCATAAACAAACTGTGCTGCGGGAACCGAAATAAACAGGGGGCGAGGAAAGCGCGTCGTTTCACTTGCCAACTAAGGAGGGCGCGAACATATCAGCAACGGCGTGCGCTAAAAACCAGCCGCAAGCTTCAGAGCGAGGAATTCAGGGAGAGGGCGTTGCTTCTAAGTTAAATAGGAAACAAGCAAAAGAAGGAAAGGAAAGCGCAAAAAAAAAAAGAAGCGAGCTGGTTCAATGGGTCTGTTCTCTACCTCGTCGCCTCGCTTGCGCTCGAGAGCAGTGGAAGCACGTGGCAAAAGAAAAAAAAAGGAAAAGAAGCTCGAAATAAAAGAAACAAGGAAACGCGGGAGACTTGGTCGTCGAGCAGCGAGTCGAACTCGAGACGTGGTCGCCGTCCCTCTCAGCAGAAGCAGCCGTCCTCGTCGCGGTAAAGGAGAGAAAAAACGGTCGCCCGAACGCGACGAACGTACCGCCGCCAAGTGCACGGCGGCTGTGAGAAGCGAGCGCCACGCAAAATCGGGGCAGCCCCCGGCTCGCTCTCGACGATGACGCCCTTCCCTCCTCCGCCGCCTTTTCTCCTTTCACTCATTCTCTCTTTGCTCTTTCGAGGGAGAGAAAAAGGTGTTCGGCCGCAGCGCCGGCTGGTGGCATGAACGGCAAGCGCGACGAGCCCCGGTCTCGGGGAGAAAGAAGAGCACATTTCGCACGGGCAGCATAGCCAGACACGAAGGCTCTGTCGACTGGAGACGGGGAAGAAAGGGCATGGGGGAGGGCTGGTTCGCGGGGTTTGCGCGCGGATTTCAAATGCAGGGCGTGAAACGTAGCAAGGTTCTTTGGGATCAGATCACTTCAGTTGAACTCATGATATATGGATGAACTACAAGCAAGAGCACATCTGTGGACTATATGAGAAAAGCCGCACGTCAGTGCCGCTGATTAATTTCGACAGTCTTGGGTTCTTAAATGGATTCCAATCAGACCTCTGTCTGGAAGGTTATGCAGGTGGTGGAGACCTCAGTGTGAGACAAGCGGTTCCTGAGACTTCCTTGTTTGAACACTTCACTAGAGTATAACTGCAGAGTTGTGGGTTTCGCAGGGTTGTGCAGGGTTGTGCATGATTGTGCAGGGTTGGGGGCTGTTCTGGGAATACTGTGCTCACCTTGAAGAGTTGCTGCGGCTAGTAGAGGCTTCCTATATATGCAGACACTGAAGATGTAATCCATTGGAGAAGTGAGCCTACCGACCTAATCGAGGTTACCAGTTGTCCGCGGTAACCAAGGCTTCGCGACGTCCCCATTTCGTCTTCAAGCTTATCGTTGCAGGGAACTGATACCGACTAACAGAGAACTGTCTGGGCTTTGACCAAATAAACATGCAGTAGGGCGTCAACCCCACAGGATGTCCGCATCCCTTTTCTAAGCGTAGCGTACTGTCCCGTTGGCAGTTAGTTAGGCTCTGAAAAACTCCTGTCAACGCTTTACAAATGTGCGAAAGAAGTTACTGCTCTGGGGTTACCGTTCAGAGTGAACAACAGGGTAATCATCCTTTTTCTCGTTGGCGAATGTGACAAGCAAACTTATGTCGCGCCAGCATCATGATCGCATTGAATGGGCGAAGAATTACCTTTGCCTGTGATAGACATTGCGGCGTTGCCGAGCTGTGTCTAACGCTTCGAGGAGCAACCGAGAATATGTTCAGTAACGCGTTGGTTGTTTCTTTGATCGCGTGTGTTGTGAGCTCTGAGCAGGTTTGAAGTCGCCCGGAAATTATGGAATGCAGCGGCCGTACCAGCCTTCCCCATCATCAATTCGGCCATCTCTGTGCCGGCGGCAATCGGACTAGTAGGTACTCGAGATCAGAGAGCCAGAAGTAGATCGTACCTTCATGGGTGTGCATCGTTGGATCCAAGAAACGGTGCAGAGGGCAGAGGCTCAGTTCTGGCAGTCTGGTTGTCATTCGAATGGCGTCAAGTGATCGCGGAACTAACATATGTATCACCTCGCACAAGTTAATGAGGGACATTGAATTGGGTAGGTCATCAAGAACATGCACTACCGATGCTTGGGCCCCAATGGGCGGCGCGTGCCATGGAAAGCAGCTCTTCAATCTGTCTGGCATGGACCCTTCGATTCATAGCGGCACCTTAGCCTATCCACGACCAAAGTTTAGGAGTCACGTGAAGAGTACGAAACTGAGCATGCAGAGGAGGCCTTCTCGATGCATGCGCACTGCAAGTGCACCGAAGCACCCTAACTCAATACAGGGTAGGAAGCATCAGCCTCGCATGCGGGCGGTACTGGGTTCGACCCCAGTGCCGCCGAAAACTCACCAGTTTTTTAATGGGTGTGGGGCTCACCCTAGGTTTTGGGCTCGCTTTTCGGAATTGAAATTTTTGAGAAAAGGCCCTTGGTTTCAATGGGCTTTACCGCACAAGGAAGATTTCGGTCACATGAGGTTCGATGAGACTGTTACGGGGTAGCAAGCCGAAAAACATAACTTGGCTGAATGTGAAGGAATGATTTAATGGCTGCTGTCCTAGCGCAAGCGCTCTCTACCGCGCCACTGCCGGCTTCATTGTCTTCTGCTCCATAACAATTTGTTGAAAGGAGAGGGGGAGGGGCGAAAGGGGAGGGTGCTGTTCAACCATAGTTTCGGGATTTCAATGCGTAGTACGTTCAGTGCATGGGGTTATTAGTGTAACAGAAGGAGGTCCTGAACTAAAACTCTCCGGGGTCCTCCCCACAATTAGCTATTTGTCTTTCATATGTTTCCCGTTAGCGCTTAGAGCTGCACTCTTGGTTCCTCGGAGCCCTTAATATCTTTTGGGTACTGTACCCCATAATAATATTACTAGACACAGGTGCGTTTTGAAGTGACAGAATTTAGAACGCCTTAAGTTAATAAATGTGCTTTTTAACTTCTTGCTTTCCGTGAACAAAGGAAATAGCGGAGGGTTTCCTAAGTGCTTGACATCCAGCAGTTGCGCACATCAAAAACGAAAGCTAAGAGCACGCTGATGGGAAAGATGACATCCAGTAGCGTTCAGGAGGTGCACTGGCAAAACAAATTCCTGGGAAAATTTCGTTATTAAGGCGAAAGCCTTTAATGCTTCATCGTTGTCGACAGAAGGTTGTCAGTTGTCAGCAGAGATGTCACGCTTTTCGGTTGGTCGAAATAGTTATGACGCCACTGGTCCCACCAACAGTATAGTCATCGCTCCATGAATTTCTCTGCAAAAAAAAAATCTCTGGAAACACAAGCATGTTGCATGCAGCGCCATTAAAAAAAAAAGGGGGGGGGGATTAGGGGGAGGGGGGGGGGGTGAGGGCGAGGAAGACCTTTCGCGCAGAAATTTTGATCATTTCTAATTTCGGTCCAAAGTGAAATTAATTCAAATAAACTTTGCTACAATGGATTCAAACCGAATTTCGCTATGCTATCTATGACTAATGGATGTTACTAGTACTTCCTTTTTCCCAAAACACCATGCTTGAGAGCACAATTTTGTACAACATGAACTGGTGGGCGAGTTGGTCTGACATACGTAGTGAAGCAGCGCAACGGCATAAGGCCAAAGGGAAGAAAGGGATGAACACAGCGCTGATCATCCTTTTGTGATCGTCCCAGCGTGTTCGTCCCAGCGTGTTCGTCCCTTTCTTCCCTTTGGCCCTGTGCCATTGCGCTGCTTCACTAGAGCACAGTTTTGCTTTTGTATGCACTTTTTTTGTTACTCCTGGGAGTAATGGAGTGCACCTGAGATTAAAAGGCCATAAAATTTAAAAAACAATCTCTCAAGAGAAAAGTATGTAACAGCTGTATCTCACAGGTACTTACGTACGGGGCTGAAACGTGGAGCCTAAGGGAAAGTGTTCAACTTAAATTGAGGACAACCCAGTGAGCTATAGGAAGGGAAATGATAGGTGTAACTTTAAGTGACAGGAAGCGGCCAGAGTGGGTCAGGGAAGAGGAGAAGGAGAAGGAGGAAAGGGGGGGAGGTTAATGGCAGAGGAAACCAGTTTGCGACCCTGCATTAGGGAAAAGGGATGAGGGGTTATAAAGGTGAGGGTGAAAAGGAAGAGATAAGAAAAAGCAGAAAGCAATAGTGTTCGGCAAAGTACCAGCCTGTTGTGCTGGCCCGACACTCTTAAGAACCGCAGTAGGGTCAGGGAAGAAACGCGGGTTAATGACATCCTAGTTGAAATCAAGAGAAAGAAGTAGGCTTGGGCCGGGCATGCAATGCAAAGGCAAGATAGCCGCTGGTCCTTAAAGGTGCACTGGACAGGAATCTGAACTCGTCTTTTTGACGCGGGAGCTCAATCAACACGTTCCGAGCATTCTTAGAAACATCGACTTATTGCCCTGCGTGGCCGATTTCCCTAATTAAATCGATTTAACGTCCGGCTCCCGCCTTTATTTTTTGAATTCTCCCCGTACGGTGGGCGGAGTCGACCAACGCGTGGAGTGCCTTTCAGCCAGATCCGTGGAGTCTTTGCTTTCTCTTTACTTTGTTTTGTAGGTTTCCGTGAATAAATAGTTTCATTCGCAGATAATATAGCCGCAAAATGAGCCCGCAGAAATAAAAATACGCGCGGACTATTTGCTTCTACGGATTACTACGTATTACTCCGCCGATGGCAGAGCAGCAAGCCGCCACGGGACTGGATGAAAGGCACTCAACGCGTTGGTCGACTCCGCCCATCGTACGGGGAGAATTCGAAAAAAAAAAGGTGGGAGCCGGACGTTAATTCGATTTAATTAGGGAAATCGGCCACACAAGGCAATAAATCGCAGTTTCTAAGAATGCTCGGAACGTGCAGATTGAGTTCCCGCGGCAGAAAGACAAGTGCAGATTCCTCTTCACTGCACCCTTAAGGGTAACGGAGTGGATTCTAATATCCTCTTTACACGGGCAGCCTAACTATAGTTAAGCTTAACTGCTGTTAGAGGGCTTAACCATAGTTAACGCAAACCACAGTTACCCGTGCTTACACGCAATTTAGGCATGTCGGTTAGAGTGACGGAAACCGTCATGTGATTACCACCTTTGTGAATTTATGATTTCACCTAAAGCGGTGTGTTATCAATCAAGATTACTTTAAAAAGATTATATGATCGAAAAAACGGTTGTTTCTCGTTCTTCTATCTGCGGGGCAGTTTTTTTCCTGCGCATGTGGCGGACATTAGAGTAAAGCTGGAAAGGAGTCTACACACAATGATCGTAGTTGGCTTTACAGTCAACATAATAGCCATATCTAGCCACTACTGTCCCAACGGGAGCCGCCATATCGTTCGTTCCGTTGTGCTAAAGTAGTGTGCCTCGTTTTTGACTGTGTTCGCAACGCTTGTGCGTCGTTAGTGCAGTCAAGTGCGGCGCTTCATTACCTCCTCACTTTCGTGACACGAGTGTGCAATATCGTGTCCTGTGCTGTTCAGTGTGTGATTATTTTCATGTCGAGTGCCAGACGTGTGGTCGAAAATGCGTTTGGACGTGTGAAAGCACGCTTCAGAATCTTGCTGAAGGGTCTGAAGTGCAACATACACAATGTGAACACTGTGATCCGCGCTGCTTGTGTGCTGCACGATATCTGTGAGAAGCTCAATGATCAGTGTGATGCAGGCTGGTTTGGTGCAGTGCAGTGCAAAGTGCAGATGAGAGGCGTCCTCAGCCAGTGTGCACAAGTAGCCGAGTAGAGCCGTTAGGGGTAGCTATACGGAATGCTCTGGCAAAGCATCTTTCAGGCAACTGAAACATCTTGCATGATCCGTGTTCCTTGCCTTTTTTACTAATAGATGACTCAGTGTATTGAGCAACTAAAACCTTGGGCTAATTGAGGTTCAGTTTTGTTAAGATGAATTAATAGGTGGTTCAGCTGCGTAGCAGCCAGAGAGATGGCACGATGTAACAGGAGCTAGCTCTGTGTATATAATGAGAATGAGAGGAAGTGGCAACTATAGGTTGGCACAGAAGGCGTTTTGCCCGAGGTTGCTTTGCTTTCACTGCAGCAAAGCTGATGCATTGCTGGTATAGCTGGTGCCATTTATGAGGACTTCATTTAGAGGCTTGAGTTTCTTCTACTGCACCCATTCTGCCACTGCTCTCTTCTCACAGGAATTCCAAGAATACCAACCTACCTTTCTTTCAACCATTTCAACCGCTTGTCTCTCGTGCTGAGCTACCATTTGCATCTCTTTGTAGGTGTCTCTTTGATTGTGTTGTATTTCATTTTATTCTGGAGACATATGCATGCCTGTGGTAATGAGCTTTTCCTCAAATGAATCTTAAGCTTCATGAAGGGATGTGATACTTTGGTGGGTATACGCTGCTTGCATACTTCTATTCAGATGACGACATTGTCTGCATATGCCATGAAGTGTACATCTTCGTGGTGGGCGAGACAGTGATTTAACCTGTTCACGATTACATTAACACCCATATGTGGAAAACTCTATTGTCAAGCCTGTACTGTCTCTTTTTTTTTTCAGATCTCGGACGCTGCATGAGAGTCTGCTCACTCTCATTCTAAAATAGAGCCTTATTGCATGGTGGTCATTTTGTCCTTCCTTTGAGTTGCTGTAATGGTTCCCTCTTTCCTCAAGCAGTTACGGTGACAAATATTAGTGCAACCAGTGGCGACAGAGTGCGTGTGTGTATTGTGCAGCAGGGGATGGAGGGACTATCTGGGATACATAGTCATTGTGCCATTGGAATTAACCCCTTGTAACACCATGTCTGCAACAATATGTTTGCAGTCCTGTATTTTTAGTTTGGCCACCGGTAAAACACAGTGTGAAAGTTTTATGCTGCGCACATCAACCATTACGTACCATTGATAGGGAAATTTTTGTTGTTGTGTTGCTTCGTCATGGTTTATTGTTGCGAATGATTCTCCTAATGAACAGTACTGCTCGGGAACCAAATAATCCATTAAAATTGATGCACGACTGTATACCCCTTGCTGTTACCTAGCATTTCAGGAATGCTAGGAGCCTCATTATGGCATCATTTGCACAAATTTATTCCAGTAGAATTTCATCTGCCTCCAAGTTCAGATTTGTTTCCTTTATTAATGGTTTAGACAACACATGCGTAATTATTTCCCATAAGAATAATTCTCATGTGCTTCTGCATTAACTCATGAACCCAGGCTCTGGTAACCAAGCATCAATAAATCCAGTTCAATGTGTCAACATTCATGGCTTTTAAAATGACTGCTACTAAAAAACAAGACATTGAAGAAAGTGTAGTGCAATATGTTTGCAATGAACTACTTGTAAGCAACGTATATCAGACATGTACAGTTTTATGTCAGAACAAATTTTTTACTTTTAAGTCCCCTAATCTCAGCTGGAACACTCACTCGCCATTAAGGAAACCCATTTAACTACAAACCAAATGAAAGCCTTGCAGCGAGATTACTTGGTACAGAGGCTGCTGCTTTGCCAGGATGAGGCAGGTGGAATGATACTCGGAGGTTAACTGTTTTAAGCCAGAGGTTTGGGTAAGTGGGTCATATGTAAGGATGAAATGCAGCACAAAGCAAAGGAAGGACAAGAAAGAACTTGACGAAGCATACTGCTAACTGTTAAGCTCGTCTTTTACACCTGTGACAAAATATAGTTTGAGAAGGGGAACACTACTAGAGAATAATATGTTTACACAGAGCTCACATACCTTATTAATATCCCACAAAACTTTCTTTCGAAAGCATGAAAATCTATCATTTTTACAGTTAGGCTCACGTTATGCTGTAAAAAGCTGCGGTTTGTACCAACCACTAGCCCTTCTTGCGACAAACAGTCCTTCACCTACACACTACTTTCGCTGACAAACCTGTTAAATCATGCAGATCTCAATCCTTCCAGTAAATAAACAATTTGCTGGTACACAATAATGAAAAGCTGGTTTACGCTGCCTTTTTTATAGCTTAAGTTTCACATTTTGTAGTATTCATTGTTGTTGAGTATTGCTATTTTTTTGCTTATTCACTGTCACTGTGCTATTTCATTTTGTAATTTTGTAGCATGATCTGTGCGTTGTCTGTTGCTCTCTATTGCTTGCTGTGTATTTCTTCGCAATATTTGTGTATTACTGGCCTATATGCTCCTGTTTTACCAGTTCAAAAAGCTTTTAGTCTTGCACTCACAGTTTTCGAAAGAGCAGTGTGATAGATACTATTGCATTTTCTGGTTGTTGAGCAAAAGTAAACTTTCTCTGTGCATTTTCATGTCAGTACTATTTTGCTATCATTAATATTCCCCAGAGTCTCCCCGCACGCTATAACTTACCCCAAAGACAGCCCATTTGGTTGGAAGAAAGATGAACGCCCCTTGCAAATGATGATCAGTGAACAGGCAACAGCAGGAAGTTCACTGTGGAAAGGTATGTGGAGCGATACCCTAGGAGCAACAGCAGTATTTCTTGCCACAACCTTATTCGTTCATTGCACCCCCACCTATATTCTTCTGTAGTGTACACACACCCAATGTCAATACGTATACTGCACACTGCTGTGGTAGTCAACCCCCGCAGTAATTTGCTGCTTAAACCACAGTATAAAATTCCATACGGAAAAGAGCTTTGTTCATATCATCACATGCTGCTAAATACCTTTGCATCGGTCTGCATTGTCGAAACGCCTCCTCTTTGGAGTATCAGAAACTGATTCCATTGCCTCTTAAGCCGTGCTAGGGTGAGGTGCACCTGACAGTCCTGTGAAAAATATGGCAGCACCCAGGAAGCCCTCAAAAGAATACGTCACAAACTGCAAACCAACAAGCACTTGTGATCACTCTTTATTTTGTGACTGACTGCTTCCTCTCTCAAGGAATCTTTCTAGAAGCCTGACCATGCTTGCGTTAATGTCATTCGCTTCTCCTTGAAGGCGGACCATTTTTTGCGCATTTTATGGACTTTTCGTTCGGCCCGTACTGCTTCCTCTGCTTCTGTTTTGTGGAGGGCAATCAGCTGCTGCACAGTGGTTGCCGGTCTTTTGTGGCGACTCTTTTGAGTTTTGGGTCTGCTACCATTTGTGCCAGGAGTATCCGCACAGCTTCCTCCACCGCCATTGCTGCCACTTGCAATTGCCAGTGCATGTACTACAGGAGTGGTGCTGCAGCTGGCGGAACTGGCAGCATTTTGCAGGTGGCCCTCTCTGCTTGCTTCTGGAAGCCCGTCCTCCCACGACATCACCACTTCTGCACCGTCAGGTGCCTCATTTACGACTGGCAGCTGCACATGACACAACACAGAAAACAGCATGCTTTTAACATTTGAAAGGAGAGGTTAAAGGCATCCTAAAGAAATGCACTCACCAGCTGCCACAGTATATTGAGAAAAACAAGCTATTGACGGCCACGGTGAGGTGGGCATTTCAGCATGGCACTGAGGTTGAAGAGGTCTTTTTTTGGTCTATGAAGAAAGGAAATGGCGCAGTAAATGTCGCACATATTGGTTTACACCTTAACTGAAAGGAGGGAGTGAAAGAAAAAAGGAGGAAAGAGGTGCCATAGTGGAGAGCTCAAATAATTTCGACCACCTGGGTATCTTTAACGCGCACTGACATCGCACAGCACACGAGGGCCCTTTGCCTCCATCGAAACGCGGCCGTGTCTGTACATGGTTTCAAGAGGCAAGTGCCATTTTTTGCTCTGCTTTGCCGATGCTCATGGTTGTGGGAGTGGTTTACTCTGCACAACTCCCAGATGTGCTCTTTACTGTCTGCCACTGGCCAGCCTGTCGTAAATCGAAGTACACAGTGCACTGAGAAATGGGTAGTGATGGAATTGTGCAGTGATTTCATGAACTGATAGGCAATGTTACAAATAGCAAGTCACCTCCATATTTTCCTCAACTCGCCCATCATCATTGATGGGCAGGCACCCAAGAAAACTGTGGAGCTGCCAGTAGAACAACCATGGCACACCGGGTGAGCCTGTAGCAGTGCCCGTCCGTCTCAGCTGCCTGAAAAAATGGAAATCATTTGAATAAATAATTGTACTGCTTAAATAAAAGACATTGAAGATTGTAATCCGAGCAGTTCGCAGTCTCAGCAGTTATCTTCAGTGCATTAAAGGCCACTGTGCATTCAGCACTGCGAGATTAATATTTCACAATTATGTGCCTAACCAGCAGGCACATGTGCTGGTGAAATTAGTGCAGTTTAAATTTACGATGTTGCTTTAATCCTACCGGTCGCAGTTTTGAAAATGGAGCCGCAACTGTTGTATTATGGTTCTGCTAATGGCATTCAAGTATCTGTGAGGCAGTGCAGAGTGGAACGCGGAAAAGTTATATGAAAGAAATAAATAAATCTGCTCAGTTACTGCCATAGCAGGAGGCCTGAAACGCTGACGCGTGCGTGCAATGCCGACGCGTACCGAAGATGAAATACCGACGCTGATGGCGATGCAGATCGTAGACAATAACAACAGAAACGGAGGATGAAGTTGTCGTGCAGTTCGATGCACGCGTGCACGAGCGAAGTCAAATTAGAACGACTATACGCCGAGTGACGTGTTTGCTGCCTCTGTCACGTGTCCTTACTCTCGAAAACTTTACGACCTTTATAACATATCTGCAAGATCGTATCGGACACCAGCAATCGCTAGCGACGTGCTACTGCCGCACATGGGGGGCTATAGCTCAGTTGCACCAGAGTTCTTCAATAGCTTGTTGCACTGAGTAAACAACACCAAGAAAGCGATATTGCACGAGTATTATTCGTTTAAGATCGCACTTACGGGTATTTCTTGTTGAGGTTGTCCATCTTCTGCTTGTCTTGCTTGGCAGTGTATGGGCCTTCGCCCGGCGCAAGCCCGGCGTTCAGCGCGTCCGCGATCGCTGCGTATATTCGCGCGTTGCGCGTGTTGCCTCGCAGTGCAGGGAGATGGTCCTCCCAGATGCGTATCAAGGCCGTTGTTGTTGCATCAGGCCAGTTGACACGCCTCTGGGAGGACGACTCGCTTGACATCGGCGTTTCTGCTGCCGCGGGCGCCGCCATCTTGTCGCAAACAGTAGTTAGCCGCAAACAGTAGTTAGCCACCTCGGCTACGTTAACTGCAGTTAGTGGCGTAACTATGGTTTGGCTTGTCGTGTGAGCACGGCTAACAATAGTTACGGAGAACCGTAGTTACCTTAACTGTAGTTAAGGGCGCCCATGTAAATACAGTATAAGAGAAGGCAGGCGGAGCAGGGAGCGGCAGAAAGTTAGGTGGGCGGATGAGATTAAGAAGTTTGCCGGGATACGGTAGCCACAGCTGGCACAGGATAGAGTTAATTGGAGAGGTATTGGAGGGGCTTTTTTCCTTCAGTGCACGTTGTAAGGCTGATGATGATGACGATTGTGAAGGTTATTTGTCTTCTTTAGGTTAGAAAAATAGAAGACAAGAAGTGAAAATGCACCCATTTCCGACTAGCGCGTGTTTTGCAATATTTTGGCTAAAAAACGTTTCAACATGGGCAGCCGTCTTGCACACGAACGGCTTTTATGTTAACGCCTTGATGGCTTTTATGTGATCACATATTCAATGAAACCTGCCAAACATGATTCGATTCAGAATAACGTGATATAAAGCTCTTGCGCTTTCCTTTTACAGCTTTTGCATCCTGTCCCCCGCCGAAATTCCCGATCAACCTTGAGGATAAATTAAATAAAAAAAAACAAATCCACCTTCCAGGCTACAGACGCCCTCAGACGCCCTATTCACTGCACTTTATCAACCTCTGGAAACTCCAGACGCTTAGGTTCGCATATTTTTATCCTCCAGTCAAACAACCTTCCCTCTATAGCTTCGCGACCTTCACGTACGCCGAGTTCTACCGCCCATTTGCAAACCTGCGACGGAAAGAGCGCTGTTTTTATAACCACGCTGAGTAGGGGGAACCGTATACACGCCGGAACACAAGGCCCGGATCGAAGGCGCGCACTGTTTACTATCCGAAGCTGAGTGGTGCTCCCAACCCACCGGCCTCGATCTATCTGACTGCACGCTCTTACATCCTCGTTCTCCTTCTCAGAGCTTCGGCAGCTTCACGCTTGGGGCGCCACTTTAATGAGCTATATACGGCGTCGTACATCGCCGTCGTTTTACAACTGCGCCCCGCAGCTAAAAAAAAGTAATAAAGAAGTCGTTCCGCAACGGCAGCATATGGTCGCCTCGAGGAAAGAGAGCCATAAACGATGGCGGTTATTTTGAGCCAGGAATATCGACCTCTCACTACCACCGCCACCACTGACGGCACTCCCGTCGATCCGTGACGGGGACTGCGCTATGTAGCCGCACAGGACCATGATGTCTGCGGGATTTCCCTATAGGGCAGTAAGCTTTCAATATGTATAAAAGAAATATAAGGGTATAGAGGAGCGAGAACTGCGTAACAAGGTCGCAAGGGGTCGGGAAGGCGGAGAGGCGACGTCGCGCATATTCGAACTCGTTTCGCAACATCTGAGGCTTGGAACAGCGACCTGCCTACCGACCTATCGTGCATTTTTGCGGCTCTTTGAATAAGGAAGCCTGGGTACCTATGGCTACAATTTTCTGTTAGTTTCGATGAGCTAACTGAAAAGAAATGAGGAATTCTCACGATTCATTTTCTCACACGTGTTTATCTGTCGTCAAAAGTCTATTGAAGATGACTGTGCAGAAGGAATTTAATTCATTCGCGTTCAAAGCGTGGTGCACTAGATTTTATATTTCGTGTTGCGATATGTAGCACGTACAATCAAATCAACAATATAGTGTATGTTCCGAGGTGCATGGAAGTCGGCAATAAAATGAATTCTTTTTTTGCTACAACTGTCTTCTATAAACGCTGAATGCGACTGTTGCTAAATTAATTACTTTGTTCATGTGCAGATAAGTATTTATTCTGAGGTCATGAAATTGCAAAAGCTTATTTTTGTTTCACTTTTTGACTCTCTATTACTTTGGACAGTAGAACTCCCTGGTACAGTTTACTGGATTGGTATAAAAATAAAAAGACAAATTTCAGACATTTTTTTCACCCTTGTACGACATACGTCTTGTAATGCGGGCAATGTCTTTTTATTTTTATTTTATCAGTGAGACCTCAATCTGGTATTGTGAACTCCATCACCAAGTCGCCATGGAATTCCATTCTAATATCGATTAAATCACTTCCGCTTTCTGTATACAAAACTGAGGACGGCAAAAAAGAAAATAGAGCTGTTGTCTTCTTGACGGGCACAGAGAAGCATTGCCACTGGGCAATTTGTTTTTCATTGTTTCGCAATCCTAACATATGATATTTGGCCGTTTAATAATCCATTCAAAGTAAACCAGCAGCCGAGCAATTTTTAAAATGTCGACAGTATAAAAAAATGGAAAAACATAGAAGCATGAAGAAAAACAAGAAGTACAAAAACAAAACTAAGGCAGATTTCGGTGCAAGCTTTCAAACTCCTGGGCTGCTAATCCGTCGCTAATGGCAATTACGCGGCGTGGCGCTTAAGCCTGACACGCAAGCAGCGTCCAGGGCAGTTTTCATTAACTGTTCAAAAGCACTAAAGGCCCAAAGTGGTAAACAAGTCAAAGCACCTGTTCACGGTTTATTTTATCACACAGTGAACTGGGGTGCAGGAAGGGGCTTTTTTAAGTTTTAATTAATTTTAACGGAGCCCATAATCCTCTGCGCCATAGCTGTGACTTACTATGTAAGCGAGCGTTACTACACAGGCGCACCGTTTAAATGCAAAATAATTATTGTCGTTTTTTTTCCGCTATTCGCCAGTCGTCGACGTTATTTACACAAACATGGCACGTACAGAACAGAGACGAGTACTAGAATTGTTCGGCTGGAATTGAAACGTGGTTTAGCTGGCGCCTTGAATTATTTAGGTGGGCAGCACTCAAAGGCAAGAGGCGATATTAGAGCAGTATCTGGCATGCCACTGAAAATGCAGCTATGTTGAGTGGAAACCTGGCTCTAGGGTAACGTATTTGTGTGAAGGTTTTCATAACGAAGTATCTGGGAGTTCGCCGCAATATTTGCTTGAACCTTCTCTTTTATCTGTGCAGTCTGTTTCAAGCAATCACTCTCGAGCGAAGACACTACTTTTTCTTTTGTTGTGAAAGCAACACAACGTGAGTCGCCGAGTCATTTCGCAGAACTGAGGCAAGGTCATACTGCGCATGCGCGAGGAGCAGTGACGTCACACGGCACACAGTGGGCGCACCGCCGCCGTCGCTGCGCGGGTGACTCAGAGGTGCCACCGCCGCCGCCTCGCCAGCTGTGCATGAGCAGTAGTGGCGCATAGCTAGCGTGCCGGGGCCGCCGCCGCTGCCGCGCGCTCTCCATCGCCTCTCTCTCTTTCCTCATTGTTTTCACAATCCTCCAGGTTTAACCAGAGCTAAACCACTGTCAATTTTTTAACACACAGCAGGCCAGCAGCTAGAGGGTGAAACTGAGGATAGGATAGAGCACTCATAAAGCTGCAGCTATCATACCACTAAAGCTTCTGTATTACTGCTCTTCAACTCTCAGTGATCGATGCAAGAACTTCATCACAGTCATCGCCAACAGCCAGGTTCGATCCAGTGCACGAGAGCTTTTGTAAAAGCCAAATGATTTCAATGATTTCGAGACGATGTGGCAAAAACCTGATGAACTGGGAACGTTTAAATTTCTTGTGCTCCCAGGGGATTCATTGAAGCCGGTTGCGGAAGGATGCGTCGAAACTCCAACCCCGGATTATTAACACATAAGGGACTCCAATTAAATCTTGAAATGGCTGCTTACGACTCTCATAATACGGATTGCGGGTTGCAGTTTCATTTCATCATTTGCACAAAGGTCGACGTTTAATAAGTGGACAGTCCAGGAAGTCGGCATTTATCGAGACTACTTGAAAAGCGAGAATAAATAGCCGGAATTGGAGAAAATGCCAAAAAATAAAAAGGGAAGACCGCTTTCTACAGTTGTTTTTTTCGCAGATCCGTAATATCTCAGATCGTCAAGCTTAGCTTGCATGGGTACCCAAGTGTTTACATTTTCTGCGTTAACTCCAGATAGTCCGCACAAACCAAAAGCTATTTTCACGCGTTGTTCAGTTATAGCCACGTGCCTAGGATAATAAACTATTCCCTAACGGACGCGAAGAAGAGCATATTTATTGCCTTCCGTACGCAAAGAAAAAGAGCTAGGAAGGGCCGCTTTAGTTCACCTACTTATTTTCGTGCAGTGCTGCCACGCTGTGGACGTACGAACCTCGAAATTTTGCACACAGTATGACAGTCCTCTAAATGCACTGTTTTACAGAAAATATTTATTTGCTCCACGCGAGAAGCACTGTAATGGAAGTATCAACTTTCAACCTCAGCACGAAAAGCCTGAAGACTAGAGGCCCGTGTACTGTGCGATGTCAGTGTACGTTAAAGAACCCCTGGTGGTCGAAATTTCCGGAGCCCTTCACTACGGCGTCCCTCATAGCCTGAGTAGCTTTGCGACGTTAAACCCCCATATACCATAAACCAAACCAAAAGTCTTAATAAGGCAATGAGCACTAATTCTGGAAACGACGCAGTCAAATAGTACTTGAATAGCCCGATCTCCCTATCGGACAGCCATAGCCATAACTTCGACCATTCTGCGGGGATTGGCAGCAATGCAAGCAGGCATTGTGTAACGGCCTTTATTGGCAAGAGATGACTGATTGTGAAGGCCGGTTAGAGCGGGCAAGGAGAGCTCCGGTCGCAGAACAGTTGATGCTCCCACCACGCGCCGCGCGTCGGTTCTGCTGCCTCAGCTGCCGATCGTCGTCTTCTCGCCTCGCCCCGCGCATCGGTTCTGTTGCTCCGTCTGCTAAGCGTCTTCCTCGTTACATTTGGCCCCGGGGGAAAAAGAGCCATCCTGGCGATTTAGGGGGTCAACAGGACGCAGGGGTCGTAGTATGGCTTCAAACGCGAAATGTGGACGGTCTCACGCCCACGTCGTCGGAGATCGGATGATGGCGTCACGGGCTCAACGACGTAATTGACGGGAGAAGTGCGCTCAAGGACACGGTAGGATCCGTGGTAGTTGGGCAGCAATTTGGTAGAGAGACCTGGTGCAGCAGAAGGCACACGGAGC
The DNA here is from genome assembly GCF_055824585.1 of Amblyomma mixtum. NCBI lineage: Eukaryota > Metazoa > Arthropoda > Arachnida > Ixodida > Ixodidae > Amblyomma > Amblyomma mixtum. The sequence goes on from NC_143013.1 coordinate 252,893,649, forward strand.
CAAACAAGAGATTGCGGCTGAAAAGTGTCTGGGCCATGGGAGTGGTCGAAGCGGTATTTTTGGCGCCCTTGGTCGTCGGACGTGAATGACCGGGCGAGCTGGCGGCACTCTTCAGCGTGTCGGGAGGCTTCAGATACGGTTGTGGTTTCCGACGAATCAGGATGGTACAGAAGAATAGTGTCGAGCGGCGAGGATGGTTCACGGCCGTATAGAAGGAAGAATGGTGAGAAACCAGTAGTGCTCTGCGTAGCGGTGTTGTAGGCATATGTGACGAAGGGGAGGATGACGTCCCAGTTAGAATGGTCTGCCGCCACGTACATTGACAACATGTCACCTAATGTTCGATTGAAACGTTCTGTCAAGCCGTTCGTCTGGGGATGATAGGCAGTAGGGGTGCGGCGAGTAATGTTGCATTGCTGCAGAAGAGATGAAACGACGTCTGACAGAAACATCCGCCCACGGTCGCTCAACAGTTCACGCGGGGCTCCGTGCCGAAGGATGAAATGGTGCAAAAGGAAGGCTGCAACATCCCGCGCCGTAGCAGCTGGGAGGGCTGCTGTTTCGGCGTACCGGGTCAGGTGGTCTACAGCGACGATGACCCAGCGGTTTCCTGCAGCAGTGTAGGGAAGTGGGCCATACAGGTCAATGCCAACTCTTTCAAATGGCCTGGATGGGCAAGGCAAAGGCTGCATAGCGCCGGTCGAATGGTGATGACCCGGCTTGCGGCGCTGGCAATCGGGGCAGGACCGGACGAATTTTCGAACGTAGTTATACATGCCGCGCCAGTAATAGCGGAGGCGAAGCCGGTTGTAGGTCTTGAAAGCACCGCCGTGACCAGCTTGCGGGTCGCTATGAAAGGCTGCGCATATTTCTGAGCGTAAATGTCCAGGGATCACTAGGAGCCACTTGCGGCCATCAGAGAGATAATTTCGGCGGTACAAAATCCCATCATGAATAGTGAAGTGGGCAGCCTGACGGCGGATTGCGCGCGGTACCGACACGGGAGAACGGTCTGAAAGATAGCGTACAAGAGAAGTGATCCAAGGGTCCTTAGACTGCTCGTTGAGCATATCGTCCAATGACAAGGAGGCGCAGTCGATGGCGGGAGGAGAGGCACTTTCATTGGCTAGAGGTGAACGAGACAAAGCGTCGGCGTCGTTATGCTTCCTGCCAGAGCGATAGATGATACGAATATCGTACTCTTGAAGGCGTAAGGCCCATCGGGCGAGGCGGCCATTTGGGTCTTTTAGGGAGGACAGCCAACATAGGGCATGGTGGTCCGTGACGACCTCGAAAGGCCGGCCGTATACGTAAGGCCGAAATTTCCCGATCGCCCAAACGATCGCCAAGCACTCTTTTTCGGTGACTGAGTAGTTTTGCTCTGCCTTCGTCAGGGTGCGGCTCGCGTATGCAACAACATACTCCGCATACCCCGGTTTGCGTTGAGCAAGAACAGCACCGATACCAACGCCACTGGCATCTGTGTGGATTTCAGTTGGAGAAGCAGGGTCAAAGTGGCGTAGTATGGGCGGAGAGGTAAGTAGACGGCGCAACGTGATGAACGCTTCGTCACAGGCAGGACTCCAGCTTGATAGGTCGCTACTGCCACGAAGAAGGGCAGTCAGAGGCGCGATGATAGAAGCGAAATTTCGGATAAAGCGTCGGAAGTAAGAACATAAGCCGATAAAACTGCGAAGTTCCTTCATTGTAGAGGGCTTTGGGAACTCAGAGACAGCACGAAGCTTTGCTGGGTCAGGAAGGACACCCTGTTTCGACACGACGTGGCCCAAAATAGTCAGCTGGCGAGCGGCGAAGCGACATTTCTTTAAATTGAGTTGAAGCCCGGCAGTCGCGAGGCATTCCAAAACTTGCTCGAGGCGAACGAGGTGTGTCTGGAAATCGGGGGAGAAAACAACGATATCGTCCAAGTAACATAAGCACGTTTTCCATTTCAGGCCGCGCAGTATTGTGTCCATCATCCGCTCAAAAGTGGCAGGGGCATTGCAGAGTCCGAAGGGCATGACGTTGAATTCATACAGCCCGTCAGGCGTCACAAAGGCTGTCTTAGAGCGGTCAGCGTCGGCCATCGGGACTTGCCAATAACCCGAACGTAGATCTAAAGAAGAAAAGAATTCAGCTCCCTGCAAGCAGTCAAGTGCGTCATCAATGCGAGGCAGCGGATAGACGTCTTTGCGGGTGATTTTGTTTAGGCGCCGGTAGTCAACGCAAAAGCGTATAGAGCCATCTTTCTTGGTGACAAGGACGACGGGGGAAGCCCAAGGACTGTGCGATGGCTGTATGACGCCACGCTGCAGCATGTCATTTACCTGGGCGTCGATAACCTGGCGTTCGGTGGACGAGACGCGATATGGGCGTTGGCGCAACGGCGAGTGGGCACCAGTGTCGATCCGATGGGTAACAGCTGAGGTGCGGCCCAAACGGTGGTGAGAGAAGTCAAACGATGACCGAAACTTATCGAGCAGGGCCGCAAGCTGGGTCTTCTCCGGTGGCGAAAGATTCGAGTCGATTGAGCGCGCAAAGACGGCTTCGGGAGCGGAATCAGGAGACGGTGGGGAAGAAGGAAGTGAAGACACTTGCATGCGGCAGGAGTCATCCTCATAAGGGTCCCAGGCGACGACGGAGGCGAAAGGCTGGACACGTCCCAGGCATTCACCGCGAAGAAGAGTAGAGGGGCACATGAATGGATTCGTCAGGGGCATGGCGCTGCAGCCGGCTGAGACGGTAAGCACGGCGAATGGCAGGGGTAGACAGTGACGAGAAGCGAAGGAGTCGGACGGGATGAAGATGACAGGGCCGTTGGATGCAGCGTCGCAGTGAACAGACACGAGGACAGCAGAGCACGGCGGGATCACGACGTCATCAGCCACAGTCAACTTGGAGCACGGATTAATGGAAGCGTTCACAGAGGCGTCGCCGAAGGGAAGAAGGGTGACTTCGGAACGAGTGCAGTCGATGACAGCTTCATGTTGGGAGAGAAAGTCCCAGCCTAAGATGACGTCGTGAGACGGCGATGCGAAGACGATGAATTCAACAATGTACACAACGTCCTGAATAGCAACTCGGGCTGTACAGGCCCCCAAAGGTGCGATAATTTGCGAATTAGCGGCGCGAAGCATAAAACCAGATAGCGGAGTCATCACTTTTCGTAACTGGCGGCATAATTTTGCACTGAGTACAGATACAGCAGCACCGGTGTCAACAAGCGCAAAAGCATCGGTGCCCTCCACAGAAACGGTGATCAAATTGGCCGGAGAAAGTCGAGGTCTTGAGCTTGGCGACGAGCACGCAGTTCTTGCCTCCGGAACTGCGGGCACTAGTTTTCCGAAGGGGAAGAGGGACGACGGCGCATCGGGGAAACCGAGCGGCGACGCGGAGATGGAGAGCGGCGGCGAATAGAGGGGCCGTGATCGGAGGAACCAGTGGTCTCAGAAGGCGAAGTGCGATGAAAATGCTGGGGAGGGACGTAGGCGTAACCGCGACGGTCGGTATCGGCAGCAGGGGACAAAACATGGCGGCGGCAGTGACGCATCACGTGGCCAGGAATGCCGCAGGCATAACAGATGGGTAGGTTGTCCGGCGTCCACCATGGACGGAAACGTTGCGGTGGTGGCCGGGCAGGACGAAATGGTGTCGACTGCGGTGGATGCTGGTACGAAACTAACGCGTCTCGGCGGGGACGCCTGACTGCTTCGGCGTAGGTAAGTGGCGCAGCGACAGGAGGCTGGGAGGAAACCGGTGGCAGGGCTTCGGACACTTGCTCCCGGATCACGTGCTGAAGTGTCGGAGTCAGGGTAGATGAACCCGAAACAGTAGGAAGAAGCGACAGCTGCCGCGCAACCTCCTCACGGACAAACTGCTTGATCTGGAGCAGTAGCGAGCTGTCCTCTGTCGTCATGCTGAGGCTAGTTACTGTGTCTGTCTGTGCAGAGGGCTGCCGAGTGAAGACGCGCTGTCGGCGGAGCTCATCGTAGCTTTGGCAGTGGTCGAAGATTTCGGTGACAGATGTAACGTTTTTGCCCACAAGCATATTGAAAGCGTCATCTTCGATTCCTTTCAGAATGTGTTTAACTTTATCGGCCTCCGCCATGGACGCATTGACGCGCTTGCAGAGATTGACGACATCTTCTATGTAGCTGGTGTATGATTCACCACTCTGCTATGCGCGAACGCGAAGACGCTGCTCGGCGCGAAGTTTGCGTACTGCAGGACGGCCGCTGAAGACGGCAGGGTCGCGCTGGCGGAGCGCACCATGGCAAGCGACGGGTGCCGGTGAGGAGCTGGCTGGCTGGTTGGCGTTGGCAGGCATAGGGGTAGTGATAGTCCGGTTACGTAGCTCCAGGACGGGATTCCGCAACCTCCACCAAGATGTAACGGCCTTTATTGGCAAGAGATGACTGATTGTGAAGGCCGGTTAGAGCGGGCAAGGAGAGCTCCGGTCGCAGAACAGTTGATGCTCCCACCACGCGCCGCGCGTCGGTTCTGCTGCCTCAGCTGCCGATCGTCGTCTTCTCGCCTCGCCCCGCGCATCGGTTCTGTTGCTCCGTCTGCTAAGCGTCTTCCTCTTTACAATTGTATAAAGCACGAGCACTGCGGAAATAAAACCGTATGGATTCGTTAAACTTGTTATCACGACGCCATAGCTCTGCTGGAGGGAAAGTAAGGGTGGGTAATGAGCTGCACACATAGTTAGTACCCGGACTATGAAAAAAATTAGCTGTGGTTAAACCCGGCTGGGCCTAGTAAGACAAGCGAAAACCCTTTTAAGGTAAGCACAGGAAGGTAAGCACACGCCACACGCTTTTATATAGCGAACGACGTGTCACACGATTTCCGGCAGTTGCCAGAGTGCTGTCGGCTCCGCATACGCAACTGTGGCCAGGCGCAGGGAGTCACGTGATTCGATAGTTGCGAGGTGAGCTAGTGCCGTGGGCTCAACGCGCGCAGCTGTGGTGAGTAACGTGGCATGACGTCAGAGTCAAGCCTCCACTCCCGCTGTGTTTGAAGGTCAAATTTCATAGCCACATGACCTTCAGCGTTGTACGGGAGGAGTAGAGCTTTCGCTCTAAAAACGGCGTTGAGTTTATTTTTTTTTTTGCTGATAGTATGAGACAAAAACGCCTCGGTACATCACGCATATCGGTCTAAAACCGTGGTGTGGATGAAATGGAGGGTGCCTTTGCAGCAAGGCAGGCGAACGCTCTTCATCAGTATGTCCTATGTACGCGCATAGCGCACGGAATACCACCGTGGAACAACACTTAGGCGCAGGTCTAGAGAATGAGCCCCGAAGAAAAGGCGACATTTTCTTCAAATAAAAAGATTTGTAGAAAGCTGCACAGCCGTTTTTCATGGCCGTAGCCCTGCGCTCCGATGAATACTAACGCTTTCCCATCGCATGCGAGAAAAAAACGCCTGCAATTTTTTCATGACATCGGCATTTGGAGCAGACGAATAAGAAAGCCCAATTTCTTGCGGCCTGGACATGCCTTTGTGGGAGTGTACACAAGTGGGGTATAGGTTTAGTGCTTAGTCAATAACCACGTTTGTGAGAAGAGCGGACTCTTCTGTTCTATAGGCCCACCGCGTATGTCTCGCAGCTTCAGTTTCTTTGAAACCCACTCAACGGACGAAAAGTGCTGTTACGATTTGATCTGACTTTCGACTGAATTGAAAAGGCCGTCTAGGAAACGGACAAGACGATAATTCTTTTACCGCTTACGTAGATTGCCCGTAACTGTATACGACCACGGCAATACCCTGGTGGATTCTTCACCCTTACACGAATGCGCATATATGGGAGTGAAAAGAGAGTAGGCTGTCCTCTAACGCACCTCCCTTTTATAGAAGGGAGTGCGATAGAGAATAGCTTACTCTAGTTTTGCTCATTTCTGCTGACTGTATTCTACCATCGCTCTCTCAAGGTTTTGGTGAATTACTGCTTGCGTCTCCGGATTTACGACTTCGTATAACCACTTTTACGATATGAAAAAAGGAAACAAGAAGCAGATTGTTGATATTAATGCACATTTGGGAGCGAACTTGTATCCTAGTACCAACACTGGCCCCCTCGTTTTCGTTATAATTCGCACCTTTTAATCCGTTGTCCACCTTATGACATTTTGTCATTCATCGATATTGTTTTTTAATTCCTTTCTCTGCGCTACACAATGGACTTGTTCCTTACGTGGCCGGCGTTCTCTTTCAGCCACTGTTATCGATGTCCGTAACGACGCAAACGACCGCGCCACCAACAGCAAAAATGATGAAGGCCTTTCGAAGCTCTAAAATATTTCGCTTAATGTAATTAAGAGATGCATGCAATCTAGAACGTGCAGGCTTTCAATGAAAGCAGTCATTTTGTGAGGCAAGGCCTATGCGTACTTAGGTGTTTACATAAAGCGAAAGGTCAGCGCAGCATCGCGAACTCACCGTCGTCTGGGCTGCTCCACTAACCGCAATGAACGCGGGAAGCACCATCGGTGGTTAGAGTATGGTTAGCCGGGCTTTCGTTGCTAGTTTGCATGCCTGATTGCCTATGCCCCGCTTTGGTACAGAAGTGCTGCGCCGCCATCGTCTGGACACGAAAGCCCATTTTTACGAAACAATTCCGCGAGAGTGGAAAATGTTCCCGGCTAAAAGGCTTCGGGCGGACCCCGTACACGGAAATAAATTAAATCTGAAGTTAAAGCGTTTGTGAAAGCGGAACCGACGCGTAGAATTCATAACGCCTTACAACGGCGCAATCGAGTGCATTCTGCTTTGCACCCCGTACATGTTTTTTTTTTCATTATAACAAAACGCAGAAACGCTACAATATACGTATTGAAAATATCGGCTTACGTGCACTCAGGACGAAAGCGGCAAATCGAATAACACGATAACAAGACAGCGCTTTTAGCACTCTCCACCGCTCAGCTTACAGCACAGTTTAGGTCTCTACCCAGATTAAGGGAGGCACGAAGTCATTCCATTCTTCATCAACGCAAACTACTACTCAGTTTGAAGGCGGGAAAATGGATCTAACCTATTACTGAATTCGAAGACGGGGAAATGAACTACGCGTTGAATGTGAATGAAGCAGTCAATGTATTATCGCAGGTGAGGAGAGGGGAAGAGTGACGTCAGTTTATGAGGCCTCGAGGACTGGAAAACTGCAGAATCCAAAATATATCTCTTGAATCGCTCCTGACGAGGCACCGTTCGAAAATCTCCTAAATCGAGATTTGACCTACTACTGACGCCGAAAAACTGCTTAGACTTGAAACTTTTCTTACACGCAAATATTAAGGGACAGCATATATGTCAGTCAGAGAGTGAGCTAGCTTTTCTATAAAATGCACAAGTAAAATTACACAAACAAAGCAATAAAACGCCCGGCCGTGAAGTCTTGCACTCCAGCTGTGAACACCACGCCATGGTACCGTTGACAGTCCAAAGTAGTCCAAACGGTCCAAACTCAATTCAAGGTGTGTCACAACCCAATAAGAATGAGAGAAAACACAGTGGTCAAAAAACACCGTCAAGGGCGTTTGTTTGTTGTCTATGCTCAAGGCTGCATTTGTCGCGCTGAAATGCTTATGCTCATTGCAAAGACAGCTTTGCTTACTTTTCTGGTTCCACTCTGTTAATTTTCTCGAGTGCTAAAAACTATTTGCGCATGATGAAGCTCGTTTACCGTAGCTGCGTTGCTGCCAAAAGTGAGCGCTGATATCCTGTACGCTTTCAGCCATACTGTAGGAACAAAAGACGCTATGGACACATTACACAAGGAAAAAAAGGACAGTAGTGTTGGAGTTAGTGAACTGATTGAGAGTCAACCCGCATCTGGGTCTCGAGCATAAACTTTGTAATGAAAAAGAGTAAAGTTATTCATCTTTCCGGCCTTATAAATCCCCCGCACTCACTTTAAGTTTTGCCGAATGGTTGCGTTTAGATTAACGAAACGTGACTAAGAGTGCTTTCCGCGTAAACAAAAAGAGAAACCACACAACATTTGCCTCATTCGTCTTACTTCTCTTCACATGCAGATAATGTTTGTGACGTTATCAAAGTTAATGCTCCTAGGCTTAAACATGTAGCCCTGGAAAAGCTTTTCTTTAAGACCTGAAATCAAGGTGTGCCCAGCCGCGGTGGCTCAGTGGTTACGGCGCTCGGCTGCTGACCCGAAAGACGCGGGTTCGATCCCGGCCGCAGTGGCTGAATTTCGATGAAGGCGAAATTATGGAGGCCCGTGTGCTGTGCGATGTCAGTGCACGCTAAAGAACCCCAGGTGGTCGAAATTTCCGGAGCCCTCCACTACGGCGTCTCTCATAGCCTCAGTCGCTTTGGGTGGTGGTGGTGGTGAAAACTTTTAATTTCTGAAATAGAGTTTGGGAGCCACAGAGTGGCCACGTTACATGGTCGGCGTCCCTAGTCCGGGACACCGCATGACAATGCCCCGTCTCTAGCCCGTTTCACCAGAGCCCTTTGGGACTCAAGCGAGGAGCAGTTGAGAAGGGCAGTCTCCCATGCCTCTCTGGAAGGGGTAGGGGAAGGGGGGAGGTGGGGATTTTGAGTACATGCCCACACCATGTGGAAGATATCACAGGTCTCCCCACAGTGTGGGCATCGCCCATCCGTGTTAGGATCGTAATGCTTTAAGATTGCAGGACAGAGTAGAGTACCTGTCTGCAGGCGCCTTAAAGTTCGCTCCTCCGTCTTACTCAGCCCCTTTGCAGGGGCCGGGAAAAGGCGGTGGATGTCGCTATAATGCGTTATAATTTCCTTGAATCGCAGCAGCGGCTGGTTAGTCTCCGAGCCAGAAGAGCTGGGATGAGGAGCCCGGTGAGTAAGCGCTCGGGCAGCCGCGTCAGCGGCCTCATTACCTCGTAAGCCCTGGTGGCCAGGAGCACAAATGATTCTTTTGGGTGTTGGATCAGTGGCAGTCCGTCTTAGAATGCAAGCAGCTAAGGGGGAGATCTCCCCTGCCAAGTAATGATCACATGCTTTTCGGGAGTCCGTAATGATGATTCTCGAATTGGCGTGGGCGGCAGCAAGCGCTATCGCTACTTCCTCGGCTCGCATTGAATTCGGGGCTCGAAAAGAGAGTCCATCAACGTGCATTTCCTGGTGAACGACAGCGGCCGTGTAAAATCCCGTGGGCGATGGGCCTGCTACGTCTACATAATATACACCGGGTCGGGAGCCGTGTTGTCTCTCAAGAGCCCGAGCCCGCGCTTGTCGCCTGTTTACGTGCATGTCGGTGTCCATGTTACGGGGGAGCGGGGAGACCCAGAGCATATGGCGCCACAGTACTGGGATACGCTCCACCTCCTCTGGAGTGCAGTCGTGTTGGATGTGTAAGCGGTTTAGCAGGCGGCGCCCAGGGGCCGTCTGCATGAGCCGCGTGTATTGGTTCACGAGGTGGGCCTCCCGCAGCTCCTGGTAGGAGTTTAGCACCCCCAATGCCTTGAGTTTGGCATTAGAGGTAGTCACCGGGAGATCCAGGGCTCGCTTAGTTGCCTTGCGGATGACGGCGTCTATTCGCGCCTCGTCTTGCTTAGTAGTGCGGAGATATGGCACGGCGTAGAGGATCCGGCTAGTCACGAAGGCATAGACGAGCCGAAGCGCGTCCCTGCCCCGCAGACCGCCCCGCTTGTTGGAAACGCGGCGGATCATGCGCCCTACCTGTTCGCCTACTCTCTTGAGTTTCAGAATGGTGGAGTCCGGTCTGAGTCTGTGGTGAATGAAAAGGCCCAGAATACGGAGCTCCTCCACCTCTCTAATAGAACCTCCTGACAGAGAGATGTGAATTGCTGTCCTATCCTTTGGGTTCGCTCTGACATGCAAAAGCTCTGATTTCGCTGGAGCACATTGGAGCCCACAGTCAATGGCATACGCATCGACTATGGAAGCGGCCTGCTGAAGGCGGGCCTCCATGTCCCCAAGGCTCCCCTCAGTGGTCCAAATTGTAATGTCATCTGCATACAACGCGTGTTGAATGCCTTCCACCCGGGCCAGTTGGCTTGGGAGGTGCATCATAGCTATGTTGAACAGGAGCGGTGATAACACCGCTCCCTGAGGTGTACCCCGTGTTCCCATCATGTAAGGGCCGTATTCCTCGCCGTCAATCCGAAGAAAGGCCTGGCGATTAGTCAAGAAATTTCTTACATACGCGTAGGCCCTAGCCCCACAATCGGTAGAACTCAAGTTGGCCAGGATGCTTCCGTGTTTAACATTGTCGAAAGCTCCTTTCAGATCAAGGGCGAGGATGGCTTTGTCATTGTGTTGCATAGTTGTGGGTCGTATTACATCCCTGTGCAGCTGGAGAAGGACATCCTGTGCAGACATGTGGGGGCGAAACCCGAACATGGTAACTGCAAAGAAGCCCTTACTCTCCAGGTATGGAGAGAGGCGATCCCGAACCATCGTCTCCATAAGCTTGCCCGCACATGAGGTCAGTGATATGGGCCTCAGGTTGTCCGTATTCACGGCCTTACCTGTTTTAGGGATAAACGTCACAAGTGACGTTTTCCACTCGGGAGGGAGTGGACGACCGTCCCAGATCTGGTTGATGTATTCTAATAAATGGAGGTAGGCTGAGTCCGGTAGGTTCGCCAACAGGTTCACTGTTATGTGATCCCGTCCCGGAGCCGTACCCCGGCGCATTTTTGCTAAGGCCGCCTTAAGGTCGTGCAACTCAAAAGGGGCATCAAGTGTTTCATTAGGCCTGCCAGAGTGCATGTACTCAGGCCCAGGCGGGTCCTCCGTACGACAAAGATATCTGTCGCACAGAGTGTCCGCAAGTTGCGCCGTCGTACCTTGATACCCTTGCAGAGCCCGCCGGAGCTGCTTTTGCGTCTCCCCTCTCGTTTGAGAGGGGTCGATTAGACTGCGAAAGAGACGCCACGTCCCCTTCGAGCTCATCTGATTAGCTGCGGCGTCGCAGCGTGCTATCCAATTTGAATCTGAGAGTTCGGCAGCATACGCTGCAGCTTGCTCTGTGAGTTTGACTATGCGGTCGCGTAATTTGCGATTAGTTTTCTGCTTTTACGTTAAACCCCAATAAACCAAACCAAATCAAGGTGTCCATAGTTTTCCTCCGAATATCTAAGTTCAACTTTTGCCAAGGGCACGGCGAAGACTAACGAAATGACAACGAACACATAGCATAGCGCTAATCCTGGAAAATTCAAACGCCTTTCTATACTGGAGGTGTTTTGTGTGGATTTGTAAGTGGCAGAACAAGAAGGCGCATGGATCTTTTGATTCAAATCAAACTTATGCAAATGGTAATGAAAGGTAATTTTCTACTTCAATGTGTATGCTGTCATGACGCCTTTGTGTCGGGATTTATGACCAGGAATCTCAGCGCTAACTTTTTTTCTCCTTTACAGATATGTTTATCTGAACGTCTGACGGTCCTCGATACACCCTAGAAATTGCTGTCCAGGCCATATTACGCCATTGACTCACAGACTGCGTACTTATCGAACATTGCAGGCGGAACCCAGGAAGAAGATGATAATACCCACAACTGTTTTTTTTTTTTTTTTACGAGACACTCTCACGGAAAGGTTCATAAGGCGCACAGTAATGTTTTTTCGGAGTAGTTCCAACTCAATATCCCGGGGTATATAACCCTGGCTGGAGGGAGATGTTCGGAAGCTAGAGCGCAGGAAAAGAGAGTCGTTTGTTGCGTCCTATTTTTTCCCTTTTCGTGATTGCTTCCTTGCATCTGGCTGGAGGTTTCAAGGGTGAAATATGAAGCGTTCCTGAGAATTCTAAAAAGATGACGTTTTTGCGACGCGCTTAAACGACGTCGACGTTGACGGAGAAACATAAAAACACAACAAAGAGTCAATGCTCCGACGACGATGCCTTGATGGAAACAGGACGAACAGAAATATAGGTGGCCGCAACAAAGAGTGCAAGAATCGTGCAAGAACGCGGGATATTCTTTTATTATTGCTTGCTTTCACTTTAAAAACTTCTCTTTTACTTTTCTATTTCTACAGACCAGTATTTCCTCCTTTTCTACTCTATGCAGCCGACATACATTGCCTTCTTCAAGTGGCAGTCCCCAGCCTACCCGTTTTTCCTTTTCAGTTTTGCTATGTCTGCACGGTACCCGACCAAATATCAATACTTGTCTCCTTCTGCGCGTGCTGCCTGCAATGGCGATAGAAAAATGGTCACATTTTGACGCCTGCTGTAAGGAAAGGCGAATTCGAGCAACATATTTAGGCCAAGCCAAGTAAGGTTTCTGAGGCCAGTGATAGACGGCGAATGACGAATGCGATGGGAAGAAAAAAATTGAGCCGCATTTGCGAATGGCGAATGGCAGTTGTTGGATTTGTTTTTTTTTTGTTTTTATTTTATTCGACGCCATCTGTGTCTGAAACCTCACCACTGATTTAAGTGGCCGTTCACCGATACGACTGGCTGGCTCCGTGAAAGCTAGCGGTAGGAAAAGGGTGCAGTTTTCCCACCATTCGACGAGCTCCTCTTCCTTCTGGCGAAACTCATTTGCATCTGAACTATTTCCGAAATTAACACCCTTGTGGAGAAATCTTTTTCAGGGATTAGTCGATATTCATGTTTTTCTTTTACGTAGATGGGTCCAGGATATGTGCGTGCGTGTGTGTGCATGTGTGCGTGCGTGTGTGTGGGTGTGCGTGCGTGTGTGCGTGTGTGTGCGTCTCCGTGCGTGTGGGTGTGTGTGTAAGTGCGCGTGCGTGCGTGCGTGTGTGTGGGTGTGTATGTGTACTCGTGCGGGCGTGCATGCGTACGTGTGTGCGCACCTGCACACGCACTAAAATAAATTTACCAGTCGTTAACTATTTTGCATGACCTCAAGAGTCACTTCGAGGTGGGTGCTCGGCTGCTTGTTAACTGTTTTTACTATTCCCTAGCTGCAGAATACACAATTCAGCCTACGTATTCAGCATATTTTTATTCGTCTTCTTGTTTTCTCTACCCGTCAGGAAATTCCGCGCTCGAGTGATTTGTGCTAAAAACGGGCGTCGGTTCTCTTCTCTACAAGCTACAATCTACATAATGACAGGCATAATGGACACTCCAATATAACAAAAACCAAAACACAAAAAAAAAGCTGGGTGAGAAGCTTGAAAAAGATTGACAGGTATAAGCCAAGCGACCATTCGTAAAAGGCGTGCCTGCAAAAATGACTACTGACTAGAGACGCGTGAAGAGTTGAAAGAAGTGCGGTGTTTCGAAGAAAGTGGGCGTTAAATCTAAAACACACCCACAAAAAAATGTTTCCGCGACAGTAAGGCGCTGTTTTAATAGATTCTGGACTAGCTGCTCTCTCAGACGGTTGAACCTTTTGAAGAAAATGAAAAAGATATAAAATCCCGAGAGAGAAAGCGTTGTCGTGAAAAGTAGGCTAACTTTGATGAAGTGCGCAGAGCTAGAAGGTTAATCTTGAGTAAGCTCCGCTTATCAGGTTGACTTAAAAAAAAAAAAATGAAGGTGAACCTGTTTAAATCCGTGGACGGCTTTTCATAAAGGTCATAATACTGGCGCTTCCTTGAGGCCCTGAAAAAACTCAGAAACAACTAAGAATAATTTGCCGTAGAGTTTCGTTCCAAAGTTTACTCGGGCATATGAACAGATGAATGTGAGGTGACCGCGACTACATAACAGCTGTTAATACGCACGCCTTGGCTTCCTAAGAATGTTGCCCACTGGCTGCTTTAATGACGCCGCTGTCGCCGCAAGCCTTCGGCTGCTCAATTTGCATGAGAACAGCCCTGCTTCTAAGGAAACTAGACTTGGTAGCTCACAAAGCTGTGCCGAAGCTCGTAGTTTCGTCTTCCCAAAAGAGCGACTTTTTTATACCGCGTCGAAGAATTTCAGGCGAATTTTTTTTTCAAAAACTCGTTGATCGCGCTTGAACTGGAGGAGGCGCGACATTTCGGCTCCCTTTTACTCGTGCTGTAAGTAGCATGCCACGAAACTAAAAAAAAAAACAAACAAAAAAATTGCGAGCTCACTTGGCAACTAAAGTGTTGCGAGGCGAAAGGACACTATGCCGTGACGACTTTCGGTGGATGTGAGGTCACACCGTTCCCATGGCTGTATCGATACCCAAATTATACATCTTTCGGGGATCTTAAGTGTTAAGTACGCTTAATTCCCCTCTTTTTTATTTAATTTGACACGAATTCGACGCTTTTCCTACCATTCTGTGACAATTTACACTATTCCGTGACGACTTCCGGTGGATGTGACGTCACACCATTCCCATGGCTGTATCGATACCCAAATTATACATCTTTCGGGGATCTTAAGTGTTAAGTACGCTTAATTACACATTTTTTTAATTTAATTTGACACGAATTCGACGCTTTCCCTACCATTCTGTGACAATTTACACTATGCCGTGACGACTTCCGGTGGATGTGACGTCACACCATTCCCGTGGCTACATGGATGCCACGCTATTTCGACCCAATTTCGACATTTTTGCTTCTAATTAATTAACTGATTATTTTACAGTCATCAAACTTGGCTTCTAGGTTCATTTTTTTCTCCTCTAGCTGAAGCACCATTGGTTTTCTTTTATCCTTTTTAGTTCCCAATTTAAATGCGTGTGACACGCTTTGTTAACAGATGACAGCATGAACCATTAAAGGCTTTCATCTTAATACCGGTGTGGGTCAATGACCAAGCGGAAGCTCATGATGAGCAGCGAGTGTGGCGAAAAAAGCCAACTCGCAACGACAACACTGTAGATATAACTTGCCTAGAACTTTTTGCGTGTGGTTCAGCCAACAATTAGGACTTACAGCACACGCCAACTTCCAGTAAACCTGGTACTTGGAGATTCCGGCCGGTGGCAGGGAACGAGAGGAGGACAGAAAGAGAGCGAGAGAAAGAGTGAGCCGATATGGCGTGTATTACTGATGTCACAACGCAACGAGGTACATGACATAATGTAAGTACGTTTCCATGTACACATGCGCTATCAAGCATGCAAGTGAATGAATTCTTAGGGCCGAAATGGGGGAGTATGGTATGAGTATGGTATGAGTATGGTATGAGTATGGTATGAGTATGGTATGAGTAGGTATGAGTATGGTATGTATGGTCTTTACCGCAAGAATGAAGAGAAGTAGTTCGGAATGGTTTTTACTTCACCCGGCGCCTGTGGCCCCTGAATGGACAGCTGGGTCTTCCATAGTTCAAGCATATCCATAATGTGTCTAACAAGACTGCGAAGCAGAGATTTGGCCTAGCGTCTCAACCTTCTATTTCCGTTCCCTATATGTCTGTGTATGTGTATGTGCTTGAACGCCCATTATCGTGAAAAGTAGCCGGCGTTGGCGTTGGTGTTGGCGTTCTCGTTGGTGTTGGCGTGTGAAGCCTCCACCATCCGGGCCCGGAAGGTACATCTGCCACTTACGAGCGTCCACCGACACACCAACATCTATTCTCCAAAGATATTCGCCCAACTCCATCCAACCTTTAGGGGCCTCAACCACCACCCGCACATAAACTCCTAGAAGCCTCCCGATACCGCATACACAACGTAAAGGTAAATTCAAAGAAGGAAATTGGTCGTGTAGAAGCTGAACCTGTGTACAAGAGACGCAAATGGCAGGCAGACTCTACTGCAAACGCATACAACACCGAAAGTATCGCACTGATCGTCCGCAAATTTGTACCTTCAAGAATGGTTTCTATAGACACTTGCTTGACATCTCGCAGCCCTGGAAAACGCTGTCAGTCCTAAATACGGGTATATCACCATGCTTGTTGATCTTTTCACGTAGAAAACAAAGACTCTGCCGTAATGACTTCGTGCACGGTAAATCATCGTCCTGGAACCGACTTCTTACGTTTTGCTTTCTTCCCTGTGTTGAGTACACTGGGTGCCTCGCGAGCACCGAGGTGATTTAACTTGCATAAAAGCAAAACATGAGATGGCGAGATCGAGCGGAGGCATTTTTAACTAATGGACGACTTAACCTTAACGGCGAGGTTAGGTGCCTATCGCCGAGCGACGCGTTAGGTGTAAGTTGCGGGATCCCGTACAGGCGTGGATACAGAGAACAAACGAAGAAAAGAAAATATTGAGAAAATGAGCTCGAAGGGAGGGAAACATAAGACCAGATGGGAGCGTCTTTCGGTGACAAAAAGGAAAGCTGCATCGATATTTGCTGTCTAATATAGAGTGCCTTTATAGCGCCTTTGCAGAGAAATGTCGATATGTTGCTGGGGAGGCGGAAGAGAAAGCACTGAAAGGATGACAAAAAAGTGAGAGATCACTGTGGCCACCCGCTGCATTGTCATTAACTTAAGCTGAACCTTTTTAGTTAGCCTCCAGTTCCTGCCCGATGGGTGAGTATCGATAAGATACAAGTGTTGAATACTTTTCTCTTGAATGGCCTTTCACAGACCAGCTTTAATGACGTTCATACCAATATAACACATTTATACCAGCGTAAGAAGGTTAGCGGTGGAGGCCACAGTAAAGTCGCGCATGGGTCTCTTTTTTAAAATCACAGATACTGATTGACGTTGGCGGTATTTTTTCCTTTTAAATTGCTATAGGATGACGGCAGGAGCGAAATCTTGGTATATACAAAGCAAACACGACGACGACAAATTGCAGATGAAGCGAGACATAACTCGTTGACTTAGAAAGCTCGAATGCCTTTGTCTTGTATATTCATTTTTCTAGTTTGAAACCCTGTGAATCTGATCCGAGTGGACAGGGCACAGGTGTTTATATTCATTTCCACTGATATTCAAAAGTCCGTACAAAAAAAGCCTCTCAGGCTTCGGATAGGGCGTGCAGGCCCCTCACATATGGAAAAAAAAGCAAAGTGTGAGCCTGCCATTCGTAATTAATCTCTAATTTTGTGAGACAAGTACACTTTTTGTTATCTAACTAGTTTTTCTCCTGGCCTATAGTACAAAAATGTAAGTTTCAACTTTAGTAGTGAAATACCCAAAACATGTGTACTTCAGCATGATGTGGTTGTTACCTTTAATTCTGGACGATCTCAGTACGACAGAGGCGGCGTCTACCAAATAGTCGGACGGAGGGGCAGAGTGCGGGTCATGATAGAGACAGCACGGGCGGCAACGTGCAAGTGTCTTGCCCTGCTGGGACCTTAGTGCGGTAGTCTGCGCGACTTCCTGTGTGCGAAACTTCCTGTGTGCGAAGAATAGCGGCCGATTTGGTGAACATGAAACTGCGGAGCACTTTCGAAATGAATCCTACCTAATCTAGCATATGACACGTCGAGTGCATTTCGTTAGATAGTGAAACATATATTTTTTTGTCCAAGCGTTCCCAGAGATCAAGAACCGACAGAAAAGTGAGCGCACTGGCAGCTCTGCCATGGCTAAATTTGTGCCGGCATAGCTTAATGAAAAGCTCCACAGAGAGCTACCACTGTTGAAGCTAATGTCCAGCTATACTGAAAAGACCACTCACCGAAAACACAGATACAAACGATAAAACAAACCTCACCCCCACCTAGCTCATCGCACGACAGTACCTTTCCCACTGTTGAAGAGGTGGCAGGCTGGGATAGCGGTGCCCAGCGGACCAATGCCCTCATCGGTTGTGCGATTCTCTGCACAGAGTGCCGCTCGACTTCGAACGCCTTAACTCGCGCATGTGCTTCGTTATCGTGCGGTAGACTAGAGCTCCGCTGTAGCGCAATAACACCGAGGGCCCTGCGCGATAATTTATTCAGTACCTCATTTATGCTCCCAGCGCGAATCAGGCCGCGTGCGGGCACCGAAAAACCAGTAAGGCCCCCCCCCCCCCCCCCTCTTTTCCGGAGAAAAACAACAAAATGTTAGAGATCACTGCGGCAACCCGCACTGAGAGAATGTGAAAGCATTGATGCCTCCACGGCAATCGTTCTCTCTTTTTACCTCTCTGATTTGTCTTAGTTAATCACCTTAATTGATCAGAATCAATCTGTTTACACCAATTTTCACCTCAATCACGCATTTTGGTTTTTCAAATCTGATGCTTTCGCGTCCACCTACTATATCTCCGTCCAGCCTATTCGGCCGTCCTATGACTTTTGCTTCTAAATAATTAACTAATTATTCTATGTAATCAAACTTTTTGTGCGATTATCACTCATCAAACACATATATATCCTTTTCGAACTTTATTTTCACTCCTTTGACTATTTTTTCTCTACTTTGCCGTCCACGGCTGTTTTCCCGTCCACTCACTATATCGACGTCTGTGCTATTTCGACGGTTTGGCGACATTCTCGGCTCTAAATAATTAACTAACCTTCCTGTCGACAAATTTTTTTTCGCAACATCCTGGCATCTTCCTCTGTCCATTACAACCATTCGTTTGGTCCTAACTCTTCTAAGAATGCCACACCTGCTGCCGACAGGTTTTGAGGACACGGCCTCGTCGACATAGCAAATTAATGATTTCACATTAATAAGAAGGAGCTGCTATGCAACTACGTAGAAAGCTACTCTTGTGATAGACGGCTACAAGGGAGCCTGTGTACGTGCACGCGGTCGGCTGAACCGAATACTTGTATAGCTGTGCTCAGTTTTGGTGCTGTCAAAAAAACTGGTATGCATAAGCCCATGAATGTGCTATAAGCAGTGGACAAAGCGTGCTTTCGCATGTGCGGATAACTTTTAGTAACCACCGTAAACTATCTAGGAGCAGCAACCTTCAGTAAGAATGAAGCCACACGCTAAACCTGTCGCGTGCGGATAGCGATCGGTAAATTGGTTTTTGAGGAAAGGAAATGGCGCAGTATCTGTCCCACATATCTCGGCGGACACCTGAACCGCGCCGTAAGGGAAGGGAGGAAGGTGGGAGTGAAAGAAGAAAGACAGAAGGAGGTGCCGTAGTGGAGGTCTCCGGTAATAATTTCGACCACCTGGGGATCTTTAATGAGCACTGACATCGCACAGCACACGGGCGCCTATTGCGTTTCGCCTCCATCGAAACGCGGCCGCCGCGGTCGGGTTCGAACCCGGGTACTCCGGCTCGGTAGACGAGCGCCTTACCACTGAGCCACCGCGGCAGGTAATAGCGATCGACCTCATCAGAATTCATCCCACAGTGTATTTTATCTCTTACAGGCATTGAACTCGTCTTAGTGCATTTTTTTTTAATCCGTCCTCTTTTATAGAACCAAAACCTCAACAAGGCCACTCCTCCCACATTATATAAAAACGTGACGAAACCTGTATTCTTCTGAGGTCGTTTTTCATAAACGCCTTTAATGTTCGTGGCAAAATTTAATATTTCTAGTCACGCATCGGGCGTTTCGTTATGTTTAAGTAAGATCTACGACCTCGGTCCTGCAGCACAAAGACCACGAGCGGCATCTTTTTTTTTCAGCACTTTTAGATCAGTACCATGATAAAGAATGAGTAACACGTTCAAAGTATACTGCACAACCACACTTTATTTCACAAAATATTTTGTCTGCCAGAGCTTCTAACCACAAGATTCAGTAGCGTAGTGTCAACGCCAATATTCTAGGAATCCTTGCCTTCGACAACACCCCTATTTTGCAACAAGCTTGCTATAGCAACAGCTCTAAAAACATTCGATTGTTTTAACTGTTATTTTCGACTGCGAATTCATGACAGCTGATTGAGACAAGTACCGGAAATAAAGCTCCATAAAGCTTCACACCTCATGGCTGTCGCAGACTCGGAGCAAATCTCCGATTCGTGGAAACTCGAAAAGAGTGAACGAGAGAAAACGCCCACGACTCGGCCCTAAAAGCCCCTGGAGGAAACACGATTGTTAATCCTATTATGTACGAAACCATTCAATGCGCTTTCCCTTCTGGCTTAATCCTCTTACAACTTAAATTCGTGGCAAGAATTATGGACCCCGTCTTCAGCGAGCACCTTCGTCCGCTGTATACCGTGTCAAAAGCTTGCGTAAATAATCCGATCCCATGCAGCCGTCGCTGGCTCAACAAAGTCACGCCAAAGACGGCTGCTAAAGGAAAAAAAAAGGACAAAGAAGAAATTGTCGAGAGTGGGTCGCAACTTTTTCTCTCTTGCTTTGTTTTTTACCTCTTGTGTTCTATGAACGCTGACTGACGGCCTAAATCGATTCCAAAAATAATGGAGTGTGTATGAAATCATTTGCATCGACTGCAAGCGATTGCAAGAACTGCGTATATTAGCGAAAAAATTCATAAAGCTGTCTGCTCTTGGCAACGTAATAGCTACGAAATAATTCCCACAAACAAAAAGAGCACCACGGAGTTAAGCCTAATGTTTGTAAACTTTGCTATTTGCACGGAATCGATTTTGTGGGTCCTTTTTCGCCGCCTATCGGCGCTGATCTACACTCAACACAAAGTCCTGCACCCTGCCATGGTTGCCTCTTCAAATGTAGCATCAGCGTAATTTTACATTTTTCCATTAGTCACGAAGCTTCTATTTGTAAAGCTGTGAGAGAGGTTTGAGTGCTTCCTCTATTCACCGTGCGCCGCAGTATGTCGACGTGTGGCACTCTTCTCCATTATGAGGCGGTTCACCATCAATCATACTGCCGCGAATCTTTCTAGTGTTTGTTTGTTCATGCTTCAAGGCTGCCAACAAGCCGCTTTATCGCATTGTTTGTGATGCCACACGCGCCTAGATTTATATCGATTGATTGCATCCAGGCGGAGCCGATTCTACCTTGTGCCAGACTGTTCTAGTAGCTTTATATCGAATGTTCGCTATCAGCTTTAAAAAGAGCATGGCCTAGAGCGGCGGGCATTCTGTTTGACGACCGCCGAGCACGCTTGTTGCTACGCCGTCGCCGAGTGATTCAGTTCTTTGTGGGCGCAAGTCAGCCCAAATAAAGATATTTGTTTAGTAGCGATTCTCGCTGTTTTCATGTTCGCCGGAATGCAGTCACCACTACGTGACAATACAGTCAAGCCACGTGCCACTCGGTGTGGAAAGATGTTGTTTTTTAACATATTGTTTACTCCCTCTACTAAGACAAAAATAAACGAATACGAATTTTCTCACCCTCCAGTAGAGCTCACGCAAATGAACTGCGAGCTTAATAATCAGTCAGAAAGAAAGGCGCGCTTAAAAGGTAGAAAATAGGTAGGCCGACTAAGTGAAAAGGATTTTAAATAAATTATTCTTTCTTATACAAAGCCTTGGTTGGTCGCCTTGGCATAGCAAGGACGGCCAGCAATGATGGAAGACCATTACTGCGGCCAAAATATTCATGTCGCATTACCTGTTACTTGGTCCACTGTACTGAAATTTCGAAATGTAAAAGACAGAAGAAAGAAGTGGCACAAAGAAATAAATACGAAGAAAAGGTAGAAGATAACTGCTGCTGAAAAACGTCTCCCGTCACCGAAACTGGATTTCAGCATCGCTCAGCCTCGGCTAAAGTGCCAAGGAGACGAACCTGAGACGAGCCTATAACGATCTTCGCGTCTAGTAAGCATCCCCAAAACAAGCAGTGCGAACCAAATCCAAAAGAAGAAGATGGAAAGTTTATTTGATGGTGTCGTTTTTATGAAAGACCTGATGCGGAAACTCGGGAAGAGGCGGAAACGGGCAAAAAGCCAGCTCAGTGAGGGGGGGGGGGGGGGGGGGGGCGCCATGGGCACCAGTCAGGTTCCTTGAAGGATGCCAATAAAGGTCGGCATCGTTTCTCAACTCTCTGCACGGGCTGAAGCGTCGTGGTAGCGGCAAGAAAACCTAACTCAAACACCGCCCACGTCCGCGTAACCATACGCTTTTCTTTTTTATTGCGTTTCTATCTTGCTAGCCCCGGAAGTTGAGATGCGATGTGAACACCACTCACTGAAGCGTGCGTATAAAGTGATAACGTTAGTGTCGTTTAATCATTTCGAAATTGGTAAAAGTACGAATTCAGCCCCAAAGAGGAAACCAATACATTTAATAGTATCACAGACAATCAGAAAAAGAATAAAAGGATCTATCCTCCTCCGGATAGATCGCTTAGCTCGGCTGAGGCCTATGACTGGAGAAGACTCCAAGCTTGAAACTTCGCATCCCCGCTCTGGAGGAGCTGGACAGGAGGTGACACGAGGGAGGATGCGGAGGTGTGCGAGTTCTGCGGGCATACCGCTACACTCGAACACATACTATGGAGATGTCCCAGGATATGGCAGAATTAATAATGCAGAGGAATGGGAGACCATACTCAGAAGTGCCGCCCTTAGCATACAACGATACGCTACCCGCCTGGCAGCAGAAGCTGCGCGACTATATCGTTGCTAGTCTTCCAGCTGCGACGCTGCCCCTCCCCGGACGCCTGCGTGCGGACCCGGAGGGGCACGGGTCTTCTTCTGGCGGAAATAAAGTTACTTTATCATCATCATCGACACAAAAAGTTCTAACTACAAATCTTATATGAAAGCAAGCGATAAAAAAAAAACGAAAAATTAAGACAGGTCAAGTATATTATCATGAGAAGTGTGAGCTCTTGCAGTTACCGTGCACAGCAGCGTCTTAGCAATAGTGTGTCCCCAAGAAAATTCCCTCATGAGCAAGGCATCGCAAGTGCCGCAACTGGAGGCCTGCGACTCTGGACAGAAGGAAGGAAGGGAAAACTTTATTTACACTAATGGTTTTTCCTGCAGTTTGGGGGCATCTTCAGAGACGTCTTGGTTCTACCCCCAGGAGCCTTCTCTGTCGAAGTCGTCCGCCTCTAATCAGTGGTCGGTTGCCCTCAGTCCAGGGCTCCGCTGGCCACTGCCGCCCTCTGGACAGAAAAAAAAATTACCAGATGCTTAGGCAGCGTATGATGGAGCGCTAGCTTCAGTTCTTTTTTTTTGCACGAACCATTTTGATATCAATATATACTGAACAAGAAGACAAATCGTTTGACACCACTGCGAATGTCCTACGTTTAGTAGTTCCATCGTAATCAACGTCTGAAGATCTAAGAAATTATCTTTTTAGAGACCAAAAGTCGTCGGTAAGAATCCCTATAATGTGCTAACCTTTGATTCGACAAGTAATCTTAAGTTCCATAAGACGTTGAATCGTTTGATATCACTCCGAACATTCTAAGCCAGTTAGGTGGTTCACCATTTGTGTACCAATGACACCACTCACGGTCCTATTCGGCTATTGTTTGTACACTGCGGTGTTTATAGGGTTGGTTTATTGGTTTATTTTTGTTTAATATCCCAAAGCGCCTCAGGCTGCGAGGGACGCCGTAGTGAAGGGCTCCGGAAATTTCGACCCCCTGGCGTTCTTTAATGTGCACTGACATCGCACAGTACACGAGCCTCAGGAAACGAGGGTATGTAGTATATGCGCACTTCTATGCAGCACTTGGGTGCGGCTTATATGTATAGCTTGTTGCTATGCAACCGCTTGGGTTACATGGTATGGTACCACCCTGGTACCTGGTGATGCGCCACCTGGTAACTGGTGCATACCACCCATGGTTACGTATCATGGCGCCCATGTTGGTCACGTGATATGCAAATTTTGTTCATGCAAACACTAACAACTGTGGCCGCCATTTTTAGACAATGACAACGTGTTGCACACTCAGACGACTTTAACTAACGCGAGTAGTAAAGCTAACTCTCTAATACGTTTCCACAGACTTGCGAAATAGCGAAGCGAGGCCCGGCGCGATAACTACCGTGTTGGCTGCGAATCCTATTCTTCTTCGTTTCCGCACTGACTTTGAAAACTATAATTAGCGAAAATTTGCCGTTTGAGTAATCTGTTCGCCGACGACCAAACTGCAACAAGTAGCAATTAAGCCTCGTCTCCGGAACGAGAGCAGCAGGCAAAAATATAACAAAAACAGAAATAGTCCTGAGAGATTAAAGGTCGCGCAGAAAAATACAGATTTCTCGCATTGGCTGGAAATGAGAACGAAGGAAAAAAATTTTTTGGTTGAATCCTCTTGCCACAGCTAGCGTCATGTGATAATCAGGTTATGCTTTCTTTTTCTAATTTTTAATTCTTTCTTTCTGTCTTAGTTTATCCTTTCTATGTATTCATAGTAGGGTGCACCATGATGAAAGAAGAAAAGTTCCGTTTAATTGTGGGGCTGCGAAAGAAAAAGCAGCTCCACTCTACTTACGGGGGATAGGGGGGTAAAACTTTCTCTAGCAGCAGAAATTAATTAGGGCGTCTAGTCTTGCGTGATGGACTTTTTAAGCACTTTGCTGCCGTTTGTTTATGATCTCCACATTGCGCGGTTGTGCGCCCAATAATCCAATAATTCATCTCAAGTTCCCTTGTCCCACGAGAACGCTAATTAATGCCCTAAATTGGCGTCTCGTATTGAAATCGGTTATTTCTTGTTTACTCACTTTTTTTTTCTTTACCATCATGAATGTGCGAACAAAACTTGGTATATTCTAACACTGACGATATCTTTGGCAATCTGATGTACACTTTTATTTATAACCACTTAAAAAGCTTCAAGTTGCAAGTAAAAACTAAGGGGTTACTCTTTTCTTTTTTTTTACAAATATTGCCAATCCCATCTGGGGTTATTGCAGAAAGGGAACATATAAGATTGTGGAGTACATATAACATAATGAAATGAGCCAGGTTTGACAACATGCTAGTCTTAAAAGCAAGATGTAGTAGTTTGGATAACAGGGTAATAAAGCACGAAAAGGAATAATTGGTTTACGAAAACATGTATTCGTATTGTTTATACATTTTGAAAAAAAAAAAATAAAGACAGCTAGATCACTGATAAAATTCCGAGGCAACAAAAATAACAATGGCATGGTTTTTGTAATCATGTTTCTTATAAATAATTCACAAGCAATGAAAAAAAGCTGTCAATTGTTAGACTGTTAAAAATTGATGAATCTAGGCTATTTCATTCACTTCAGGCTCATAGAAAAGATGAAAATCTGAAGCAGTCAATACAAAATGGTTTTTCGGTGAGTGTCTGTGAATTAAAAAAATATAGCAAAGGTGACAGGAAAACTGAGAAAGAAATGGCAATATTGTGAAAGAAAAAAAAAGCAACTCATATATATCTTGAGACGAAAAGAACGACTGTATCGGTAGAGACGGCTGTACAAAATATTGGCCATATAATCTAGACAAACGGTAAATAGCGGCCACGGTACTGCGAACGTTCCTATTAGATCTTAAGTGGCACAAAAATTAAGTACACTGACAGCAGGCCAAAAAAAAAAAATGATTCCCGATTAACAGCAGTTGATGTTTGTGGCTACTTTCTTGAGTTTTGTATTATAGAAACTAAAATCAAACTATATGACATCATCGCGAATCTTACTGCTACTATCACCAATAAGAGAGTCCATCTGCGAGAGGGTCCAGCTGTTAGCAAACTGGGCATGTTCGCTGAGAAACATTTCGCACTGAGCTCATCAGCAACGCACCAAAACTGACCATTTCATAGCAGAAATATTAATTACCTTAAACCTCAAATTTGACTTCTTAGAACTGGCAGCAAAACAAGTCGTGAAGTCCATGTTCATGCAGCTTTTAAATAACGACCGATTTCTATGGGTCACCGCTGACCCACGTTAAATGGGTGCGCTAAGGAAAGTGCTAACGAGTAAACAGCGATGTTCCTGAGGATGTAGAGTGAATATGAAAGAACCAAGGAAACTGCTTTCGGGAGGGAGGAGGTGGTGGTGGTGGTGGAAACTTTTATTGCCAATGATGTAAAGTGGGGGCGAAGCCCCCTACATGGCACTTGGATGCCTCCTCAATGTGAGGAGGAGGCACCCTTACAACGCGAAGGATAGCCCCTGGAGCGCAATCCTTCTGTGAGCGCTGGAGATGATCCGGCGCTGGTCTTGAGCGGACGAGCTGGTCAGAAGAGACTCCCAGTAAGACTCCGCCGCGGTTGGTGAGGGGGGATGAGGGAAGGTGGGGCATGTGAGGAGGGTGTGTAAGAAGTCTCCTGGTTTGCCGCAAAGTTTGCATGATGACGGGAATAGGTCTGGGTATCGGGCATGCAGCAGTATTGGGTATGGAGCAGTTCGGGTTTGTAGTTGTCGCCAATGTGCAGCCTGCGCTATGGTGAGGGATGGAGCTGGGGGTGTGTATTCCCTTCGTTTGTCTCGGTAGTACGAGAGAATATCACGGAAGGAAAGCAGGCGTTCCGAGGCTCGTAGAGGGGGCTCGACTCCTGCCCGGAATGTGAGACCTCGGGCTAGGGAATGAGCCTCCTCGTTGCCAGGGAGGCCAGCATGTGCTGGCGTCCAGATGAGGGTGATGAGGCGCCGGGGCTGCCAGAAACGTAGTAAACGAGCAGCGGTGCTGGATATGTAGCCCTTGGCATAATTTAAAATTGCAGATTTGGAATCGGAGATAATTTTTGTGGCAGATGTAGAAATGAGAGCAAGCGCGATGGCTGCCTCTTCTGCCTCTGTGGTCGAATTGGTAATGATTGAGCTGGAGGTTAGAAGCTTTGCATTATTGTCGGCTACCGCCAGGGCCATACGGGAGCCTGTCGTATATTCCGCTGCGTCCACGTAGACCACCTCATGGTCCTCGCTATACTGTTTGTGAAGGGCCCGAGCCCTTGCTACTCTGCGTTCCCTGTCTCGCTCAGGGTGCATGTTCTTGGGGATGGGGGTTACGTTGAGGTTAGAGCGGAGGGTAGCAGAAAGGGGGACCCCCTCGGTAGGCTCTGTAATTGAGGTGAAGATAGCGCGGCTTCGGCCGTTTGTTTTTTCAGCCAGCGTGCGCTTCGGCGGACGCGGTTGTTGCTGCGACGCGCGTCTTTTCTTTTCTTTTTTCTCTTTCCTCTGATCTATTCACTCTCCTCTATCTGCACGTGGCAGCGGTGGTGGCTCGGCTGAGCCATTAATAAGCAGGCCCGTGCAATTTCCTTTCATCCTTCTCTCAGTCGTAACAACATGTAAAGAAGTCCCCACTCCCACACCTTCTACCTTCCGCTGTGACAAGAAGGAACAAAATGACTGCACTGCGGTGTCGTATTACGTGACTCACTTCAATTGCTTGACCACATACGTCCCGTTCTCAGCCACGCCTTCTTCACAGCTAGCCCGGATAACCGCGGCGCCTGCAGTGGGAAGGCGCATGGCAAGCTGTGAGACCGAAATCTCGTGTACAAGGGGTTCGCACTCCTCACCCATCCAAACCATAGCCCATGCATGTTGTGGACGTGTTCTCTCTCTCTCCTTTGGTTCACTGGCGTTGTCCCCACCTTGAAAGCGCGGTTCAGTGTCCACCCAAAGTGAGACGGGAACCGCCAATTTCCTTTCATCCTACCCAAGCCTAACCAAACCAAACCAAACCAAACCAAACCAAACCAAACCAAACCAAACCAAACCAAACCAAACCAAACCAAACCAAACCAAACCAAACCTAACCTAACCTAACCTAACGATTTTGTTTCTTCTAAGCGATGGGTACAGGAAGGTAGTACGTGCACAGTTATAATGACTACAAGAGTGATCGTAGCACATTGAAGGTTTCACGCCGCAAAACTAGCCACAGAAAATCTGAGACACGTCCGATCACAAATTAGGTGTTGGGCATAAACATTTGTAAGCTCAATGGAAAAAAAATGGGGGCTGGTCCACAAACAAAAACAGATGGAAGTGGAGGTGCCGGGGTTTGAACCCGGGACTTCTCACATGCAAAGCGAGCGCTCTACCTCTGAGCTACACCCCCGACGAAGATTGGTTACCCAGAGAGGTAAAATCGTTCTTCATAGCTTCATAAGCAATGCCTCAAGATAACGACCACTGGTGAAACTGTGAGGCAGGAATTCGCCGCTCATATTACGATAGATGCAATTTTTATCAGCAGATCTTCATGGATCAGAGACTATAAAACGATTTGGTAGGTACATTAACGAGTAATAATGCCAGCGGAAAACATCAACAAACTAACCGAAAACTGGAACAACACTCCGCAGAACAAACTTGGTATATCGGTTTTGCTATCTGAGCCCCTTTTGCGAGTTTTCTTCGTAATCAGAACAGTCATAATAGGCTACACCAGCTGCAAATGACTGGCATACTGGTATAAGCGCCGGAAGAGGATGTGGTAACAGGAATCTAGCGAGAAATGCAGGAGAAACCGGAAGGTTACGTCACACACATAGAGTACGCTCCTTAGCAGATAAAAAAGGACACGAATGATATACCAAAGATATAGCAATCAACATAGCGGAGCGTTCTGTATTGGAGCCTCTCTCTATAATGCCTAGAATATACTGGCAGTATTGACTCAAGCGGGTATCTCGTCCATTCCAATCTCCCCGTTTACCTCTCCACCCGACTCATAATCTTCGTATCCTCCCCTCCCGACCAACATGTCCCCCATCTTGCACGCCGGCCGTCGTCATGCGGTCGCGCAGCACCATTCCACTCTCTTTTATATCCAGGGTGTAGCCTACAAAGATGCCTCCTTCGTGGCTCCTCGAGGTTCCTGCGGCTACGCCCTGTACCATCCCCACCTCCTCGCTCCTGAAACCCACACCAGCGGGCCGTATCTACGCCCTCCGGACGTATTGCCTCTCGTGGTCCTCGCCATTAAGCATGCCCTCCAGTCACTTTCCCTCCTTCCCTCTCTCCAAGAGTACACAGTCTATTCAGACTCACAAGCCACCATACACCACATGCAGAAACGCACCCTAACCCCTTCTCTTCAACAGGAGGTCGAACGAGTGGTCTCCGCACTGCAGCCTTCCATTGTCTTCCTCCGCTGGGTCCCTGGGCATTCAGGGATTGACGGCAATGAGGTGGTCCGCCAGTTCTACCCGCGGCACACTTTTCTAGGCACCGTTGATCCTCTAGCCCAAGCCCTCGGAGGGCGGTGGGAGACTCACCCTTCGCCGCACCATAAAAGAGGTTTACCTCGAGCTACGCCTAGACAAACGCCTTTACCCTCGCCCTCGTCCATCACTCACGGTGCCGGATGCTCGCATTCTTCGGTACATCCAAATGAATACAGTCATCACCCCGTCCTGCCTCTATCGCTTTCGAACGGACCGTTCCTGTCCCAACTGCCCCTGTGTCTATCAGGACCTAGCCCATTGCCTCTTATTGCCCGGCTGCTCAGCAGTCGGGTTCCTATCCCCGCACCTTCTCTATTCATCACAACCTGGCTTGGCGCTGAAGGGGAGGAAGAACAGCGTCTTCTGGTCGCCCGGGCGGTCGACCTACGCGGCCTGTAAATTATGGTCGAATAAAGGTCTTCTACTACTACTACTGGCAGTATTTTCTAGGCGTTGTACTCTCGTTTCGGAGTGAACTCGTCGGTGTCTGTGCGCTTTTCCAAGCACGTCAACTTGCTATAAATGAGTACAGGTTTTTAAGGCAAAAGCCTTTAATGCCTCATCGTTGTCTACAGAAGGCTGTCAGCAGAAGCTTGTCAGCAGAGGTGTCACGCTTTTGACGGGTGTCCACCGAGATATGCGAGACAGCTGCTTCCCAATTTTCTTTCCTCAAATACAATTTTCATTTTCTTCATTAAGGCCCCTCTTCCTCTTTTTTCTTTCACTCCCACTTCCTCCCATCCTGTACGGTGGTGGTGGTGAAAAACATTTATAATGCAATAAATATTTACAGAGAGGTGATTGGGGTAGGCCCTATTGGCCCTTTCCCCTAACAATACTAGGTGGAGCCCCTATTCCGGGGCCCCATTGGCAAGCAACGCCGCCCGCGTCCGGTGAACCAAGGCCTTTTGGGTCTTTAGGTCCTGACAGCCGAGCAGGGCCGCCTCCCAGTCCTCTCTGGTGGGGTTGGGGTTGGGGGGGATAGATGGGTTTGACTGACACGCCCAAACCATGTGGAAGGTGTCAGCCACCTCCCCACAGAACTGGCACGCGCCATCAAAGGATGTATTGAAATGTTTAAGCACCGCCGGGCACAGTACAGTGTTAGTAAGAATTTTGATGAGGAGGCGCTCGTCAGCGCGATCCAGACCCTTACAAGGGGCCGGGTAGCGCCGGTGCTCCTCCTTGTAGTAATCGGTGATTTGTTTGAATATAATGGCCAGATTGTCTGATTGGGAGTACCCTTCCAAGGACAAGGAGATAGCCCGGGGAGAGAGTGCGCGGGCGGCCTGATCGGCCAGTTCGTTTCCCTGGAGTCCCTGGTGACCGGGGGCCCAAATCAGGTTGCGTGGAGTTGGATCTACAGATCGACAGCTATATTCCAGTATGCGCCAGGCAAGCGGGGGAGCCCAGCCCAACTCGTAGTTCCGACAGGCCCCTCGCGAGTCGGTGATGATGTGTTTCGACTTGGGAGTAGTGAGAGCAAGAGCAATGGCAATCTCCTCCGCGTGTGTTGCGCTGTAGGCTTTGAAAGTGAGCCCGTTGACTGTGTTTGCGTTGTGTACGACTGCGGCCGTGTACCACACCCCGTGGTGTGGGCCGGCAACGTCCACGTAATACACATGTTGTTGGTTACCATAGTATCGCGCCAACGCTTCCGCGCGCGCCTGGCGACGACCGCTATCGTCTTCTCTGGACATGTTGCGGGGAAGGGGTCGGACCCGGAGGGCGCGTCTCCAGGGTGCTGGCACTCTCTCCCTTTCCTCAATATGGTAGTCATGTTTGATGTGTAGCCGGTCCAAGAGGCGGCGACCGGACGTGGTCTGTGCAAGACGCGTGTATTGGTTGACTAAGTGGGCCTCTCGAAGCTCCCGAAATGTGTTCACCACGCCCAAGGCCAGAAGTCGCTGGTTGGACGTGGTGACCGGGAGGTCGAGAGCCCGCTTGATGACTTTCCGGTGGATGACCTCCAGTTGGTCATCATCATGTTTGCGCAGGTGCAAGTAGGGGGTTGAGTAGAGGATTCTACTTGTTACGAAAGCATGGGCAAGCCGCAGTGCATCGGTGCGGTTCAGGTGCCCACAGAGATGGCAGAGAATTACTACGCCAATTCCTTTCCTCAAAAAGCATTGCGTTCAAAGGGCAAGGCATCATACCGAACGGGTGGTTGGGTTCCGTGGACTCCCTTGACAGCGCTACAAAAGCTGTCACATTCCACTCCTAAAGGCAAAGCTTAACCGTAATTAATTAGCAGTTGATTAGTATTTAGTCATTAATCCGTAATTAGTCATTAATTAGTAACTAGTCGTTGATTATGTGTGGCGGCAGCAGTGCCACAGGGGCAGTCAAAGTGGAGCGGATAACGCTTTCGCCTCTACGCACTTTATACAGTCAAAGTGTCCCCTGAATTTTTCTGCCCCTGATTTGCTGCTGCTTTCAGCAATGTTCCTCTTTCCTTGACATGAACTTCGGCAACCTAATATGCCGCCGCTTTGCTGTTCTACCGACCAAATATTCATCGCAAAGTCAATCTTTACTGCTTAATTTTATGAGCATATCAGGAACCTGCATTTGGCGCATACGAACTATAAGCGAAGATCCTATGGGCTGCTCCAGTTGCCTAAAAAATACACGCAGTTTTCCCAGGGACAAGCGAAAGGGAATACAGAAAAAAATAGTCAAACCTAGCTTTCGTTAAACTGCTTTTAATCAAATAATAGATGGACCAAAGGAATAGCTATTACACTTTAAGCCTCTATAGAACACCGTGAGTTTTATCCTTCGGTTTTTCGAAGCATACTTCACTATGATGGAATGTAACAAACGCCAGTTGATGTTCACTGGCGTCTCAGCTTATCGGTTTATAACGATGCGCAGCAGCTTCGTCGTCATTTGATGCGACAAATTCAAATTAGCGTTCGTAAACACTCTTTGGGAAGCACTGCTCAAAACATGCGCTTAAGTTTTCGCGGCTCAAGTACGGCCCGCATGGAGCGCTTCTCCTAACGCTTCGTCCGCTTCGGCCATGGTAACATTTCAACGCCGGCGCGTTAGAATTCCGCTCGAAACTAGAGTACGCCGTCCGTTCAATTTGGTTGTAACGCGGCGCTTGACACACGGACCACTGCGCCTCGGTCCGGCTGCCAAGGGCTTTGGAGTTCCTCCATTCTCCAATCCCATCGTTGAGCATGGCTCGCTGGGAACGCGCTGTTTCTCGGGCGCCGTGTGTGTACGGTTTGGTTTCGATTTTCACTGCGCCATCTGTCGCGTGCTTAGACTATTTGGAATTGAGTTTGGCGTGTCTAACGTTATCGTCAGGATTAGGAAAGCGGTGGAAAACGAAAGCGCAGTCGATTTCCGCTCACCGGAAAGTCGACAGGATCAAACTTGTACTTGTTCGAAGAAGTTTAAGGTAGCGAAGGAAACTGAGGTAGCTCCGAACATGTTGACTACAGTCTTCAAAGCAATATCAGTTCGCTCATCTTCGAAGCAGTTGCAGAAGCGTATATGAAATTATCAAAACTATCTACGATATCCTTCGATCAGGCGTACTCATTCACCATCAAACACTGCTGTCATGTAGTGTGTTGTTACGGCAAGCATGCTCATGCTCATACGTGCAAGAAAACTACAACAAGAAAAAAAAGGACAGTCGTGACGGAATCACCACCGTGCGTCCGCTTTAACGGCTGCCTGCATCGGCTTCAGCGCCTAGAACACGGATCTAAATGCTATGAATAGGTCTCTCCCTGTCGTCTACACTACCTGGAAAACACTTCCCGCTATTTACCGAGAAGACTATGAGCCACAATCGGCACAGTGCGGCATAGATGCACACGTATACCGTATTTAATGAGTCGGTAAACTAAACACGGAAACAGAAAAGGTATAACAACCGACGATTGAGCGGTGGGAGGAAATTCTATCCAGTTCAGACCCGAAAGTCCAGAAGAGGCTGACCGAAAAGACAACAGCAGCTACAAGATTCGAACGAACTCTCGGAATAGGGGACCGACCACCAATTCTAGATCTAACTAAAATGTTTCCGTCATCAGCATCCACCAAGGCTAATTTTCTTCAGGTGCGAAAAAAAAAAATGCGCTGGGGGCGAGGCTGATATATGTTTCTCAGATAGTGCACCTATATTAAAGCGATAGCTTTTAAGGCACCGTTGGAGGTACGTCTGTGTGCCTTCCACGTCTTGTGTTGGAGTTGTTTTGGACGTTCTCCTTGTCACATCACCCAGCCAGAGCTTCGCCTGCAGGGTCACCTCCTCCCGACACCTGCATCAACACCCTCTGCTTAAGTCCTTAAGTGAGCCCTTCACTAAAGGCCCGAAAAAGAAATTCTTCCTTTGCTTCCTCTCAGCTCAGAGCGTTTGCAGAGAACGGGCGCTAGAACATAGAGAGAAATACAAAATGCAGGCCGCTTTTGTTTTCCTTGGTTGTTGTTGCTTTAGTGACATGGCGTATAACCACGGCGGGGGTAGGCCAGGGTACCATCTGCACTTGTTGGAATATTGTCTTGAAAAATGAACCTACCTAAGGTAACGGTCGGCAGTAAGATACGCTGGACAGAAGAAGAAAAAAGACAAGAGAGCCAAAAAGAAGGAAGGAAATAAAATAAGTCGAGAAATATAAGAAATAAAAAAAATATTCTGCAAAGCACATGGTATCATGGGAAGCGTCTCCTCTCTATACAGCGCACACAGTCTTTTCACCAAGGGCGTTTCCCTTTTGTACCGATGCGGGGCAAGTGCAAACTTCCAGTCTGTTACGCGGCTAATGTCACTTATCGCTTACCAAACCAAAGTGTTGGTGAGCGATAAGTGAAATGTAAGAAATGATTTGATACAGCGCACCTGCTAGCCATGGCAGGACGTTCAACTGCGCACAGTTGCTCTGGTATAAGCGGCTCGATATCAGATCAGTTTATCTCGTTTTGGTTTGGCTGAGAAACTCTTACACATTCAAACAACGAAGTGTTATTTGTCTCATTGCTGTACTGCGATATATTTTTTGTAACTGTTGGCTAATGTCTCCCTTAAATAACATAATGATGTGCTCTCAAGTATCATTCATTTTTATCACGACATTCTTGAGAATAGAGGAGCTAGGAGCTTCCTCCAAGTTTCTTCTTTTAGAGCGCTTTCTTTTAGCTTTGCTGTCTTCTTAAGCTGCTCCGAGCTTCCAAGCGCTACCCGAGATGAGTTGAGGCTATTGTCTCGAAAAATTCGACTTCCCCCGCCCCCGCGTCGCAGAAAGATGTAACATGCAAATTAATATTGATCAGTAAATTTATTGCCTAACTAATCAGAAGAAAGGGATCGAGACGAGTGCGCCTGCAATGAACAATAGACTTAATGATAGCTGAATGTGTTGGACAGTATTGTGCATGGCGGCAAGAGGACGAAGCAGAAGATAGACAAAGATATAGTGTATCTATTGCTCTCTTTTCTCTTTTTTTTTTTTAAAGCAGAAATCCAAATACTCAAGCACATTTTACTTTTTCTCCCTCTGTTTCCCATCGGGGAACTCAAGATCGCAAGTGCAAAAATACTCACGTTCGCGCTCATTAAAATGTGCGTCCACTTGTCAATTTAGTACAGCTAAAAAAAGAAAAGGAGAAAACAGTTGAAGGTCAATTGAATAAATGACTCGTTTAAACAGGACGTAATCGGCCACTGATAACTAGACAATTTTTGTAATGAGTCCGTGGATTTCATCTTATGCAATGTTTGAAAATTGACGAGTAAAAAACTGTCCCATTTTATTATGGTAAGTTAGGTCGCAAGATATAGAAAAAAAAAGTTATGAATGGGAGTTGCCTTTTTCCCTAAAGTAAAGTATATGTCCCAAAGGGCAGGCTAAAAATTTAGCCGTGGTATCCGTGCCTTGGAACTTTTGAATGTGCTTTCGAAACTCTCCACGCTTGAGCAACCCCGACCCTTTGATCTTTTTTTCTTCTTTTCTAACCAGCAGTGCGCAACACTGTGGGATGCGGAGTAGCGAAAAAAACCAGGCATTTTCTAATCCTTCCTTCACGCGAATGTCAATGATCGGGCGCATGCGACAATCTCCGTGGAGAGACCATTTCTTTGTGTAAGTCGCTCTTGCCTTTGCCAAAATGCTTTAAAGAGGCCTTGAAATCAGTAAGGGAAAGACGTCTGTTGTTTTTAAAGCATGTTATAATCACACTTTGCGGCAAAAAGAGCACCCATTTGTTCTCCGGGAGTTTCGCGAAACATTTCGCACGCTTATAGCCAACTATACTACAGAACGAATAAAAGTTGAGAAAGCAGAGTTTTGAAAACCTTTCAGTATTTCAGCGATCACCATGGTAACCGATAAAAAGAAAAAGGAAACGCCATCCGCGCAGCCTATGTTTCGCAACGTTGCTCTGAAAAGGCGTGAACCGCGTTGCACTTCGTAAGGTATTGAGCAATTCTTGACCACTGCGAAAAACTGCGATTCAGAAACAGTGAATGCAAAACCCAGGGACATTGCTCGCTGGCGACTACTTTTTATAGTTCTCACACTAACACTGAACGGTTCTCACGAATCTTTTCGAACTGCGTTCACACCCATTTGAAATAAGCTAACTAGTAGTATTGCTGCCTCTTCACCCCTTTTTTACAACTCGTACAGACGTTGGCACCCCTCTAAATTTGTTGAAGCATTAGAAGAATCCAGATGGTAAAATTTAGCGAAAGCAGGAAACGCACCCGTAATTTGAGCAAATTAGCAAAGCGAAGAACACAATTTTTGATGTGAAACACCGAAGTGAAGACCCAACAAAACTCCCGAAGATTAATCTCAAAACGGGCGGGTGTGTGGAGAAGTCCCAATCAAGGCGAGCTTCTAGAAATTTTCGGCTCTTCATTTTTTTTTCCTACCTAAATGGTTATATTCAGTTCACCATACAAACGAGGTGCGAGTGAGATAGTACTGAATTGATATAAGAGTTAGGACAATTCAAGGGTTAATGACCAGAAGAAATAGACCCAATTAGTCACCCAGCGCCACTATGAGATAGCGCATCCGAAGCGAGCTTAATGAAGAACTCGCTTGCTGTGCTAATCTGAAAGAGGCCGTTAATTGACCACGTCAGGAGTTTTTCTTTTGTTCGCTTTCTCTACTCTGGCAACTCACAAACAAGCGCGCATTTTACAAAGGCGGGACGCTGAGGCTGCAGTTAGTGCAGCTTCCTTTGTGTCTACCGTCTCTAGTAATTTCCTCGTGCGAGGTTAGCTGTTTTGTGCCACGACACTCTACCAGTTATCTCGTTCTCTGCCTGAGGGCTTCCCATCTGCTTTTAGTTATTTCCACCTGGTAGCATGGCTTTCGAGATAGACGCTACAATTTAGTCTTGTAAACAGCTACGCACAATGTTCTTCCATCGAAGAGAAAACAAAGAAAATACTCGAATAACGAGGGCGAAAACTCGGTTCCCGGAGGAATTACGCAAAGGTGAGTTTGGTTCCCACACTAGTCATTCATATGAGACAATTGCTCGTCGTCGATTTAGGGGAAACTTAGTCACTTAGTCACTTCGCCTCGGGCGTCTTTTGCAGTGTGCTGGCTGACGTTGTTGTTGAACGGTTGTCTTTATTTACTCGTGTCATGTAAGAAACCCAGGAATAAGTATCGAATTGTCGAAATACCTTCAACATTAACTTGATAACAATAAAGACTTACGGTCATCGGGCGTTGCGAATATATTTATGAAATGCACAGTCCGGCATAGCACCTCACTCGGGATGGGCCTATGAACCAATTATTACAAACGACAGTTTCTTTATCACATTTTCATAAGCATAACCGCCATTTCAAACTAGGAATAACTGAGTAGTACCAGAGACGATCGATGGCCACTTCTTGATGACGACTGGCAGATCAGGCTAGCTAAGGCTTCGAAGGTAGGCTGTTTATCTGGCGGTAATTTTGCCCACAACGCAGAAGTTACTTGCCGGCAGTGGATGCATCATAGAGACGCACTTGGCGCTCTTCCTGCTTAGGGCTCTGCAGTATCTAAAGATAACCCACAGGTTGCCAGATAACGAATCTACGTCACAGAATTGTAGAGCCCAGCGCATGATTGCAATATTTTGCGAATAATCTATAGTCGGTTACGGCTTAAGAACAAAGCTGCAAATGTCCTTTAAGAACTGCCCCGAACCAATGATGTCGACATTTTTTCATAAGGATGCTCTCAGCCGCCTTGCACCTGCGAGCGCGACATCGCTCGTAACTGACAGGTGAAGGGCGGTAGACCGTGGTGCCGTGTCAGTAGGTCGACACCATTGCTTAGAGGACATCATTTAAGGGGCATTTGCTGCTGCGTTTTTAGTTCTATTTGACTGTAGTTACGTCAGATACGCGCAGAATAACCAGCCCCACGCCCCGCACAAATGATGATAAGTCTGCGCTCAGACGGCGACTAAAAAAAGATAGTTCCTACGAAAAGTAAACACTACAAAACTGCATCGCCATCTTCTACTAGTCTTAAAACGCACAGAGCTGTCATTTGCATCTTTTGAGATATAGACAACTGAAACCGGTTATGAACATAAAAAAATTCGTGCTGGCATGGTTTGAACTCTCAGAAAAAAAAACAGCTCCTCATATGGTAATTAAAAAATGGCTGAGGCTTAACTTGGTTAAGCCTGGAGAATGCGAAGCATCATCGTGTCGCGTAATTTGGAGGCGCACAACCACAGCGACGGCGCGAGGTGGGCCCCCGTTTCTCCACTGTCGTGACGTCATCGTGTCACGTAGTGTGACGTCATGTATCACGTGATTTGGAGGCGCACAACCACAGCGACGGCGCCAGGTGGGCCCCCGTTTCTCCACTGTCGTGACGTCATCGTGTCCCGTGGTGTGACGTCATGTATCACGTGATTTAGAGGCGCATAACCACGGTGAAGGGCTGAAGTGGTAGCTAAAGTAGTATGCTTCGCATAAAAATAACTTCTGGGAAAGTTAAGGTAACTTCATTCGCAACATACGGGTGCTGACGTTCTACATCTTTCTAACCGCCATCATGGCATCATATTCCCCGGAATATGCTCGTTCGATCTTATCCGAAGCTAAAGGTCTGTCTGCCATCCACTTCAATGCTCGTAGCCTACGGAAGAATTACGATAACATAACCGCTTTGCTTACTTCCCTTCAGCATCAATTTTCCATCATCGCATTTTCTGAAACTTGGCTATCATCCCTTGATAAAGATTTGTATGCTTTTCCTGGCTATTCATGCGAATACGCACACCGTGTTGATAACCCCTATGGTGGTTCGGCTATCTACATTTCAAAGCACATTGCTTACAAAAGACGTCTTGATTTGTGTTTGAATATGAGTAAATGTGAATCGGTTTGGATAGAAATTGATTGCCGATCTACTGGTGGCACAGAGAAGGTTATATGCGGCGCTATATATAGGTCTCCTTCAAATGATGCGTCTGAATTTTGCCGGGCTTTTGAACTAGCACTCCATAAACTATCACTCGAAAATAAAAACGTCTTCATTATGGGAGATTTTAATATCAATCTGCTAGACATGACTAATCCCATCTGTGTCGACTACACGACCTGTTTCTACAGCTATGGTTATGCAAATTTAATTAACACGCCTACGCGTTGTACTGACCATGGCTCGCATTCATTACTTGATCATATTCTTTCGAATTTTCCCACTGCTCCTCCGGTTGGCGTGATAGAATGTGATGTCACTGATCATTTTCCTGTATTTCTTTGCGCACTATCATCTCGCTGTAGTAACAACATGTCCACGAGGAAGTCAGTTTTTGATAGCGGAAAATATTTTGAAGCCATATCTAATACTGATCTTTCATACATTTTGGGTCTCTCGAACCCAGGAGTGGCTGTACTTGAGCTGTCGAAAATAATTTCATCAGCAATCAATAAATGCACATCGCTCCAATCATCCACGAGAAAATATGTTACCCCCATTTCCCCATGGATAACTACTGCTCTGTTAAACTCTCTGAAGAAAAAAGAAAACATGTATAAGAAAACTAAACACCAGCCGTTCAATCTGCGTCTTAAATTGAGATATAAAAGGTATTCCAGTGTACTAACGTCGCTTCTAAAGAAAGCTAAACGATGTTATTATCAAAACCAGTTATCCACACATACTAACAATTCTAAACGAAAATGGCAGCTGCTTGACGAATTTCTGAATATTCGTAAGTCACCTAGTGTTGTTAAATCTATTTTCCACGGTGGTGTTACTTTATCTGATCCCGAGGAAATGGCGAATACATTTATCAATTATTTTTTCAATTCACCTAATTATCCTTTCTCTTCGTTATGCACACCTTCTCTTGAGCGCTGCCCTCACTCCTTTTTTCTTACCCCCACGTGTCCAGACGAAGTTCTATCTGTAATTGCTAATTTAAAGACGACCGGCCCCGGCGTTGACAATATCCATGGAAAGCATGTGAAAAGTATCCGGTCATTGCTTGCACCAGTCCTCAGCCACATCTGCAATCTCGTTTTTAAATCTGGCAGTTATCCCAAGCAGCTGAAGATAGCTAAAATAATACCGGTCTTCAAAAAAGGCGATCCAGCTTTGCCAAATAATTATCGTCCGATTGCAATTCTTCCTTTTTTTGACAAAATTTTAGAAAAACTAATTGAAGTAAGGTTGTCTAGTTATATTGAAAAATTTAACATATTGACCGATAGTCAACACGGCTTTCGGCGCGGACTATCTACAGATACTGCAATAGCGTCTCTCATAGATTACGTTAGACTAACAATTGATAAAGGAATGTTCTCAGGAGCAGTTTACATAGATTTTAGCAAAGCATTTGATTCCATTGATCACTCCATCTTGTTTCACAAATTGGAATCTTATGGTATCACTGGACCTCCCCTAATGCTCTTGAAGAGCTTTCTCTGTGACCGAGAGCACATAGTCTCTATTAATGACCATACATCTAACATAGCTTTAATTAACAAGGGTGTTCCACAGGGCTCAATTCTTGGCCCTGTATTGTTCTTACTCTACATTAATGATTTACCATCCTGTTTAAAGAATTGCAATAGTATACTATACGCAGATGACTCTACCATGCTATCATCGCACCAGGACATTAATCAGCTGATTCTTAACCTACAGAATGATCTTAATTCTCTTGAGCGTTGGTGCCACATTAACCGCCTGTCCGTGAACGTCACTAAAACTTGTTTTCAGATTTTCCATCCCCCTCAGAAGTCATTGCCCATCACACCACTTCTATACCTCAATTCTACTGCTATTTCACCGCAAGATCGCGTTTCTTTTCTTGGTGTTATCATTGACCCTCACTTAAAATTCCATCATCATGTAGCTGAAACGTGCAAGAAAATTTCTTATGGGTTACGCGCACTAATTAAAGCCCGAAGCTATTTTCCAGTCCAAACTTTATTATCTCTTTACTACGCATTCATCCACAGCCACTTAAACTACGGTATCTCATCTTGGGGTAACGCCTATCATATTCATCTCTGGCCTTTAATAAAACTGTAAAAGCAAGCCATGCGCATCATAACCAATACCCCTCGAATGTCACCCTCCCGCATTTTGTTCATAGATTTAAACGTTCTACCTATCTCGGCCCTTTATTTTTACAACCTTGGTATCCTATTCTTTAAGATTCTTCATCATTATCTCCCGCTAAGCATATTTTCTCTCGGCACGATCATGAGCAACATCGTCACACGTTTTGCGATGCGTAATAACTTTTTACTACCTAAGGTCAGAACTAACTACGGCAAACAATGCCTTCATTTTTCATCCGTATCATTTTGGAATTCTTTGAACATAGACGTCAAACAAACTAATACGCTTTCTTTATTCAAGGTCAAACTAAAGCTTTTCCTTCTTAATTTGTGATTTTTTTGTTATGTTATTGATTCTATGTATCGCGGCATCTGTGTTTTATTTTACATTATCGTGCATTACATTGTTTGTATTTAAATATTTCAGTAACTAATATTACATTATGTACCCATATTTATTCTGTTTCGTCGCTAATTAATGTGTTGTGTATTTTATATTATGTTGCATATTGAAATTTATTTTCATGGGAGGTCCCGCCCGCGGTCTTGTACCATGGGACCTCTCGCTGTATACAATTGTAACATTTATTGTATTACTCAATAAACTTTCAACTTTCAACTTTCAACTGAACAGTGCATATTGCAGCATATACCACTCGGTGCAGCCGGCGGGGCACGAATCGAAGAGCCCACCAATCTCGTCATTTGAATGAACGATGCAGATCTTCGAAATGACAAGCAACAGCCCTACACTGGTGCTGCGGAACGAATTAAAACGATTGAGAAATAAAAGATTTCAAATCGTTCAAGCACTTCAATAGCAATCAGAGCGCGAAACGACAAGCGCACAATATCGAAGCACACGCACTGTTCTACTCCTCTGATTCCTTCATCCTTGAAGTATTGCCTTATTTTAGTTCCCGCTGTAATCAACAGCAATCTTTCTCAAAGTCCAACACTGGTACGCCGTTCATGGCTATCACTGATAGCCTAGTTGCTTTCCCCAGAATGGGGCACGAAAGGTCCGCAACTGGGAAAGGA
The DNA here is from genome assembly GCF_055824585.1 of Amblyomma mixtum. Lineage (NCBI taxonomy): Eukaryota > Metazoa > Arthropoda > Arachnida > Ixodida > Ixodidae > Amblyomma > Amblyomma mixtum. The sequence goes on from NC_143013.1 coordinate 252,935,025, forward strand.
TGCTGAAACAGGCCGTGATGCTATAGCTCTGTGAAATTCAAGGTAGCACTTCATCTTCCCCTCAACACACCCACAGACAGATTACTAGGCCTGGGCCTCCACAACACGATCGAGGAACTGGTAGAGGCCCACCGACAGGCCCAATACATCATCATCATCATCAGCCTGACTACACCCACTGCAAGGCAAAGGCCTCTCCCATGTCTCTCCAATTAACCCTGTCCTTTGTCAGTTGCCGCCACTGTATCCCCGCAAACCTCTTAATCTCATCCGCCCACCTAACTTTCTTCCGTCCCCTGCTACGTTTGCTTTCTCTTGCAATCCACTCCGTTACCATTAAGGACCGGCGGTTATCTTGCCTTCGCATTACATGATCTGCCCAAGCCAATTTCTTCCTCGTGATTTCAACTAAGATGTCATTAACCCGCGTTTGTTCCATCACCCACTCCGCCCGCTTCCGATCTCTTAACGTTGCACCTATCATTTTCTTTTCCATAGCTCGCTGCGTTGTTCTTAACTTAAGCTGAACCCTCTTTGTTAGCCTCCACGTTTCTGCCCCATAGGTGAGTACCGGTAGGATACAGCTGTTGTATACTTTTCTCTTGAGGGATATTGGTAAGCTACCATTCATGATCTCAGAGAACCTGCCATATGCGCTCCACCCCATTCTTATTCTTCTAGTTATTTCCCTCTCATGATCCGGATCTGCGGTCACTACCGGCCCTAAGTAGACATATTCTCTTACTACTTCCAGCAACTCGCTACCAATTGCGAACTGCTGTTCCCAATACATCAGGCTCACACAAACCTCCACAGGTCGGTATATTCTGGACTCCCTCGGCATCAGAATACCGGCCAACGACCCAACCCTCCTCGCCATCCCACGACCCCTTCACCGGGAGCTTCTCATTAGGCCGCTCCCGAGGTATATGCACCCCTCCCACCATGAGCAGCGCCGCAGAGCCTGTGCGAAGGCACTCCATCGAGCGTACGGCCCCGAGCCGGACGCCGTATGGGTGGACGCTGCCTGCACGGGTGATGAAGCGATAGCAGCTGCGGTGGACTCTTCACCTACCCACCTCACACTACCTCTCCCTCCAGACACGTCCCCAGAGGCTGCAGAGGAAGCCGCCATTGCACTTGCTATCACCCGCACGGAAGCCCGGTATATCTTAAGTGACTCTAAAACTGCGATTTTAAATTTTGCTCGAGGCCGAGTCCATGTCCTTGCTTTTGGCATACTGGACTCGCCCGATGCACCCCCAACCCGCCAAGTGGAGCTGATATGGGCGCCTGCGCACTCCGGGAGTCCCGGAAACGAGGCCGCCAACCTTTTAGCCCGAGGTTCTTTAAACCGGGCTCAGGTGGCCTCGGATCAGGGATTCGCGAAGGAGCGCATGCACTCATTCAGCGAGCTGACGCAAGCCTACAGAGCCTCACGCCAGCTCTACCCCCCGCCCCACTCCTCCCTAGATAACAAACACGCAACACTCTGGCGCAGACTACAGACACACACTCTCCCCTCACCCTTTAACCAAGTTCACTATCATCCATCCTTTCCCACTTCCGCATGTTTGGTTTGTTTATGGGGTTTAACGTCCCGAAGCGACTAAGGCTATGAGAGACGCCGTAGTGGAGGGCTCCGGAAATTTCGACCACCTGGGGTTCTTTAACATGCACTGACATCGCACAGTACACGGGCCTCTAGAATTTCTCCTCCAAAGAAATTCTAGCCGCCGCGGCCGGGATCGAACCCGCGTCTTTTGGGTCAGCAGCCGAGCACCATAACCGCTGAGCCACCGCGGCGGCATGTGCCCTATGCCCAGAACCCTTCGCTTCTTCCTTCCACATCCTTTCCCTCTGCCCTGCGGACCCTCCCCCGCGGGACCTAGAGAACCTCAATACCTGGGAGGACCGGGAGACCCTGCTGCGCTCGGAGGACCCGACCGTGCAGACCATCGCCACCGGCCGTGCTGTCAGTGTTATGGACCTCAGGAACATAAACACTTGAGTGCAGTGGGGTCGTGCGGGGACCCTGGGGCGTGCCCCGAATTCCTGTTGAAATAAAGTTTTCTCTCTCTCTCTCTCCACGTTCCGGTTTGGGCGTGCGGGAGAGATGGCGCCAGGAGCGCGTTGCCCTGCACGCGGAGCTTGTTACGAGGGACAATGGGCGACGCCGCGGAACGCAGGAACGGGCGCCAAAAGGGCTGCGCTCTAAAACGACAATAGACTTCCTCCTCTATCCCTTCCATTGCGGCGCGGTTCGAGTGTACACCGAGATATGTGAGACAGTTACTGCATCATTTCCTTTATTCAAAACCAATTTCCAACGCAAATGGTACCGCGGATGAGCCCGCCACTATGGTGATGATGATGATGTCCTCAGGCTTAATGGGTACGTTGTTCTTCTTTTCTTCTTTCACTACCTTCTTTATCCCCTCCTTACGGCGTGGTTCGGGTGTCCACCAAGTTATGTGAGAGTTACTGCGCGATTTCCTTTCCTCCCTACAAATTTGAAACTGAAATGAAAATTTTCATTTTCAAAGCCAATATTCAATCTTAAAAATAATATCTGAGACCTCCACTACGGCATCTTTTTCTCCCCTTCTTCCCCTTCTTCTTTCACACCTTCCGTTATTCTTCCCTCACGGCTCGTTTGAGGCGTCTACCGAGATGGGGCAGAGTTATTGTGCTATTTCCGTTACTAAAAAAAAAAGGCTCTGGTTTGACCAATGGGCATCCCGAGTAGAATTGCGGAAGCAACGGCGCGGCAATCGCAGCGGCGACGGCATCTCAGGGGGAACTTTGACTGTCTAAAGTGCGCAGAGCGTTTTCCGCAACACTTTGACTGCCTCTGTGGCACTGGTGACGTCACCACTGGATGATAGCACACATAATTAAGTACTTATTACTAAGCAATGAAAAATTACTAATTAATGGCTGATCACAGATTAATGTCTAAATACTTATTGACTGCTAATTAATGACGCTTAAACTTCGCCTTTAGGAGTGGAACGCGACAGCGTGTTATAGCGCTGCCAGGGAGTCCACGGAACGCCGCCACCCGTTCGGCGCGATGCCTTGCTTTTTGAGCGCAACGCTTTTGAAGGAAAGGAAATGGCGCAGTAATTCTCTATCATCTCGGTGGACACCTGTACCGCACCGCGCAGGAAGGGAGGAAGTCGGAGTCAAAGGAGAAAGAGAAAAGCTATGTGTGTGTGGGGGGGGGGGGGGCATAAGGAAGAAAATGCAAATTGTATTTGAGGAAAGGAAAGGAAAAGAAGTGTGACGCAGTAACTGTGTCACACTCGCTCCTCGCGCATGCGCAGTTGGGGCTCTCCGGGACACCGCCAAATCACTCACACCTAGCGTAGTGTTGCTTCATCAAAAAAACACATACAACCAAAACGAGCAATAATGGTGTCAGTAGACAGCGCCCACACTTTTTATTTTGATGTAAATAAATTGACACCTTCACACATTGTATATTTAAAGTAATAATATAGCGCAGCCAACGAAGTGGAAGGCACCTGAAAGCCTTGAAGACAAGAAGCTCGTTTATATTCGTGTAATATACCTTCTGAAGAACTCATGCGCTATAGACGGCCCCTCTTTGGGACACTTAAGTTCTTCAGAGTGAACATCTGGCACCATTCGCAGTGGGCTTCCTTGATCGGAGGTGTGTTGGGACCGGGGAAATTAATACCCCCGTCTTTTCTAGCACATGTTGCTTTGGGTTTCTTTGAATTCGTTACTGTTTTTTAGCTGTGTTAGCTGCCTGGCGATGCAACTGTCTGTAGGCGGCCTCCACCTTGTACTACGTGTACGTTGAGAGCAGGTTCTCCCCTCCTTTTTGTGTAGGTGAATTGGAGCAGGTTCCCAGTGTATATATGTGTGTACTGAATTATTTGTTTGGTTTGTACACAATAAATTTCTCTTTGTGTTTTCGCTTGAACTGTGCCTTTGAGTACTGCAGTCCTTTTTAGAGCGCAGCTCTTTGGCGTCCGTTCCTGGGTTTCGCGTCGTCGTCGGCGTCGGCCTCGTAACCAGCTCCGCCCCCAATGCCACGCTTTCCAATTGGTCGAAATGCTCGTGACGTCACAGTGGGCGAATTTCAAATGGGGCCAATTGCACTTTGGCTAGTAACCATGCAACCAATCAAAGGGATCGTATAGTGATGCTGCAACTAAGTTGGACTGAGTTTAGTTAATTGCTTAATTAATCAATTAGCCTAATTAATATAGAGGAGAATGAAGAGGTCAGAAGAAAAGAAAAGAAAGACGCGCGCCGCAGCGACAACAGCGTCCGCGGAAGGAGACGCTGCTGAAAAAAACAGATAAGTACAAAGCCGCGTTCCCTCCACCACCACGCACTTCCCCACTCAGTAAGACGTTGCTCGTTTCATATACGTTATGTCGAACATCCTTGACAGTTCCAACAATTGACAGGTGAATGACAGAACACGATGGATAGCAATATAATAATATAAATATGAAATAGCCTAATTAACCTTTCTAGTTAGACCGCATAAATCAATAAAACCGAGAACGAAATTGGTCGAGTTGGGAAATCGAACCAGGGTCTCCGGAGTGCGATACGAGCACGCTAGCCACTCCGTAATGCCAGCTGAATGGTTTGGAATGAACAAAGGCGCGTCTAGCTAATACGGCGTCTTCGTTCACTCCCATCTTCCCCCTTTCCCTTACGGCGAGGTGCAGGTGTCCACCCAGATATGCGAGAGAGATACATTTCCTTTCCTCAAAAAATAAATTTACCGTCCAGCATGGCGTACAGCCGAATTGGCGATGGCGTTCTGTGGACTCCCTGGCAGCGTTGCAAGACGCTGTCGCGTTCCACTCTTACAGGCGAAGCTTAACATGTTAACCACACACCAGTAACACACGCAGACAGCCAATGGACGCGTCATTCGCTGGCAGCACTTGATTCATCATTCACAACCACATTCTTAATGTACGCTCCCTTGCCGCACATGCCAAGGACGTACACCACGATCACATTCTGCGCCATTCCTCTGTACTTTGCTTTGCTGAAACCTGGATGGATCCCGAAGAGCCTCTCGAAATCATAGATTTCCTATACTGCTGTGGTGCTCGCAGAGGCCACAACAGAGCGGCGGGAGTCGCTATCTACTTGCGCACAGGTCTCTCTGCAATACCAGTCGAAAGGTCTGGCACGTCACATGAAGTTGGCGAACTGTGCGCCGCAAAGTTGCCCAACGGCTTGCTGGTAGTAGCTGCCTACTTCGCCCCTACCGCACTCACGAAAGACGTCGTGCACTTCCTGCAACTCGCATTAACCGTCCATCGATCCACACCGATGTTAGTAGTGGGGGACTTTAATGTTGACATAAAGACAAACAGCAATTTCCTAACACTTATGCGGGAGAACATCCCGTTCCTCTCGCTCGTAACGCGTCCCACGGCTGTGACAACCTCGCGAGGCACTTGTATAGATCTCGTCTTTGAGAATCAAGCATTGGTGTACCAATTCGAACATATATCACTCTATTTCTCCGACCACAAAGCTTCCTTCATGACTGTCAAGAACTGTTAGTGGTGTCTTTGTTAAAGGAATACGTGTGAAAAAAAAAAAAAAAATTCTGTGATAGCGCATACATGTGTTGCTCGATTTCTTTGCCTCAATCTATCGAAAAGGTGAAACAGCTTATTTGCTGCGCTCAAATTTCGCATTAGGAAGTAACGTAATCGTCGGTAATTTTTTTTGTATTATCAGCTTTGTCTCGTTTTGTTTGGCTTTGCGTGCTACCCTTTCAGGATAGTAGTACCGCTAAGCCACACACTGTGCCTTTAATAGCTAATGTATACATCCGTGAAGTACGATCTTGTTGTTTTGAATTGGTACCCTTTTTTGTTTCATTGTACGGAGCCGGCTCCTTGGTGTTCATATGTATTTATTATATTCTGTATCGCTTTGGTTGTACACAATAAATTCTCTTTGTGTAGGCGCGTTTTGGCGTCAGTAAGCTCACGTGAGCACTCGGTGCACTTTTGCTCGATTGCGTTCCTCTTGCACGAGGCAAATTTTCTATCTCCCAGTGTGTTGCTTATTCAGTTGGTCCTGAGAAAAAATTGCCTTGATTACATTGCTTCCTAATGCGAAATTTGAGCGCAGCACAAGAGCTGTTTCAGCTTTTCGATAGATTGAGGCAAAGATGATGATGAAATAACTTTATTGGCACCCGTCAAGGAATCAGAGGGCGAAAAAGACGAGTCTTGACCGCCGTCATCTTCCTCCCCTTTCAGCAGGCTGGGATCCCTTGGGATTCAGCGGTGTCCAGGGCCAGACGGATGACTTCTTTTTGTTCTTCTTCTTTCTGGCTGGCCATTAAAGCCTCCCAGGACTCTATATTCCTGTCTGGTTCGTTGTGGCTAGGGCATGTCCACACCATGTGGATCATGTCTGCTATTTCATTACAATGTTTACACCTGGGGTCTTGGATCGCCGGATGCCATCTGCTTAGTGCGAGTGGGTTCGGAAAAACTCCCGCCTGTAACTTTCTCCATATGACCTCTTCCTTTTTGCTGAGGCACTTGCATGCTCCAGGTAATGTCTGTCTTCCTAATCTGTAATGGCTAAGAATATCTTGGTACGTGTTCAGCTCCTCGCTCGTCTGAAGGGGCTCTCTGCTCGACGAGACCGCATTGGGGTCCCGGTGTGTGAGTCCTCGGGCCAATGCGTGCGCTGTCTCGTTTCCCCGGAGGCCCTCGTGGGCAGGAGTCCAAACAAGGTTAATTAGTTCTGCCGGTGTCGGGCCGGCATTCAGAATTTTGACTGCTTCGACAAATACCCTGCCTGCGTTGTAGTTGCGGATAGCCGATTTGGAATCTGTTATAATCACCCTGACATTCCGTTGAGTTAAAGCCAGCGCAATGGCTACCTCCTCAGCCGCTGTTGCATCTCTCTGTTGGGTGCTGCAGCACGAGACTCGGTCTCCGCCCTCCCTGGTCGCTAGGGCTACGAAACCCGTTCTGCCTTCATATTCCGCCGCATCCGTGTAAACCACGTCCTGTCTATTGGCTAATTTTTTCTGCAGAGCTTTCGCTCTGTCCTTTCGCCTACCCTCATGGTGTACCGGATCCATATTCCTTGGGAGTGGTGGGATTCTGATTTTGTTCCTTATGTCTGTTGGGATATTCTCCGTGTGTTTGAGCCGCGCTCGAGGTTCGAAGCATAGCTTTTCTAGTATTTTTAACCCCGAATGGCTGTGTAGGAGTCGTTGTTGTTGCGCTACTCTGGTAGCCTCAATGAGCTCGTCTAGTGTGTTCGAAATCCCCATGTTCAGAATTTTCTGGGTGGATGTGTACGGGGGGAGGCCCAGAGCGGTTTTGACGCCTTTCCTAATTAGGATTTCAATCTTGTTTTTTTCTGCTTTGGCTAGCCGTAGGTATGGTGCCACGTATGTGATTCTGCTGATTACAAATGATTGAACTAGTCTTAAGAGGTTCGCCTCCTTCATTCCCGCCTGTTTATTTGCTATTCTTTTGAGTAGCCTACACGTCTGGCTTACACTCGATTAGAGTTTTCGTATCGTTTCGGTGTTCTTACCGTTTGCCTGTATCCTAAGACCCAGTACTCTAATCATCTCCACTGAGGGTATTTTGTCCCCGTTTACCGTTAGCGTTATCCCATGTTCATGGGGCTTTCTTTGTCTCTTTTGTGGGCCGAGGAAGAGCGCTTCCGATTTCTCGGCAGAACATTTGAGTCCTATTTGTTTTAGGTACGACTCAATTTCCTCGATCGCTCTTTGGAGGGTACCTTCGATGTGCGCGTCACTGCCTCTGGTAACCCAGAGGGTGAGGTCGTCCGCGTATATTGTGTGGTTGAGCCCTTCTATACACGCCAATTTATGTGGTAAGCCAATCATTGCAATGTTGAAGAGTGTTGGTGATAGGACCGAGCCTTGGGGAGTACCTTTATTGCCCAGCTTTATGCCTTTCTCTTCCTTCCCTCCTAGGCTGACAGTAACTGTTCTGTTTGAAAGAAAGTCCTTCACGTAGTTGTATACCTTCCCCCTACATTTAGAGTTTCTAAGCGTTCTAGTATGGCTGCGTGGTCAACGTTGTCAAAAGCTTTGGCCACGTCAAGGCCGACTATTACTCAGGTATCAGCTGTTTCGTTGTCTAGCACTTGTTCTTTAAGTTGAAGCATAACATCGCATGCAGAAAGATGTGTCCTGAATCCGATCATCGTGTCGGGGTAAAGCTTTTGTTCTTCTAGGAATCTGTTTAGCCTCGTTTGAATAACGTGCTCCATTAGCTTACCTACACATGAGGTAAGCGAAATGGGCCTCAGGTTTTAGAGACTTAGTTTCTTACCTGGTTTTGGAATAAGAATTAGGTTGGCCTCTTTCCACGAAGGTGGGATTCGGCCCTTATCCCAACATTCCTGCATGTACGCTGTTAGGTTTCTAATTGATGCATCATCCAAATTCCTCAGCATGCGATTGCTGATTCTGTATGGACCTGCCGCAGTTTTAGTTCTGAGTATGTTCAACTCCGCCCTAACCTCTCCGATGGTGATGGGCCGATCGAGAAGAGGATTCTCTGCGCCCTTGTACTCGGGGAGGGGTGTGGGTGGTGTGCACCTCAAGTATCTGTCCCTCACTTCAGAGATTAGGTGATCGCTAGTGCCTTCGTATTTATATACGAGTTTCTGTAGTTGTTGTCGTGCCTCATACTTTGTCTTGTCCGGGTCTAAGAGATGTCTGAGCATTTTCCACGTGTTGGCTTTGCTGATTCTGCGGTCCATCTGCTCGCAGATACTACCCCAGTTTTGTCTGGTTAAGTTCAGCGCGTGCTCCTCGATATCTCTATTCTGTTTGGCTAGGAGCTTACGTATGTTTCTGTTATTCGAGCAAGACATGTATGCACCATAACAGACATCTTGCTATTTTTCGCCAGAGTGCCAACGCGCGAAAGGCAGAACATAGGAAGCACGTGTAGTTCGCAGTGGTTCGCAACGGAAGCTTGGCGGCTTTCTGTGCACGGTCGCGTACAGTGCTGCACATGTTAGTGCCTTAAGGTCGTGAATTAATGGTTGTAAAACATAAAACCATCAGAGGAAATAAAGAACAGATACACTGTGAAATATGGTGTGGAAAAGTGAGTTGTTATTGCCTTATACTTTTTGAGGTGTTTGTTAAAGTGCATTGTCTGTTATACTTAAAGCATTAAACATTTCTATTAATTGGCTCCAGTGTTTTTACTTAGGCTACTGCATTGTGCCACTTGTTTCAAATGACTGATGTTTGTCGCTTTCTTTTTTTTTTCAGAAATCCTGTGGTTGAGAAGGTTATGGATGTGTGTCCCAAGCTTGCCACATTTTAAGAGTCAGATTTAAGGAATTTTACAAATATAACCCATTACTCGGCTGATTTATCATCAACCACAATAAAATATTCCTGCTATGCATCAAATTGTTTTTCGTTTTATTGCATCGCGCGGAGAAAAAAATATGCCCAGGCTTAGCTTGGTTAAGCCAAGAATGCGTTGCATATTGCGCGGTCTTTTTGCGCGAGGTATTGGTTGGCGGCACCCGATTTTCTCAGCAGCTTTTCCTCCGTGACGTATGGATGGATGGATGGATACGAGCGCCCTCTTTGAAACGGGGCGGTGGCAACCGCCACCATGCTCAGCCGTCCTTTTTTGTTTTGTTTTTTTTTTTCCTTTCTTCCTTTCCTTTTTTCCTTTTCTTTTTTTACGTGGTTTGGTGACGGCACGTCATCACGTGACGTGACGTCACCAAACAACGTGACGTCACGTCACGTGGTTTGGTGGCTGCCCGGCCGCGCCCAAGGGCTGAACTGAGTGATTGCAATATGCTACGCATAAAAGCACGCATGCACCATATATGCGAATATTCGAGAAAGATTCGCCAATGAACGTACTCAACTGGACGTCCGTTAGCGGGCGAACCGTATACCTTTGTCTTGTCATCGGAGGGCCGACGGACGTCCATCGGCTCTTTGCGGGTGTTCAGCAGACGTAACGGAACATCCGAAACGGACCTCTGCCGGCCGTTCGAAGGATATCGGAGGATGCTTGGGCAGCGACCTCTGTGTGTGGCTGTTGCTGGCTGTTGAGATCCCCGCCAATTAGGAGGGGTGCTTCCCTGCTAACCGGCGCAGCTCTCGCACGAGGGAGTTCACCCAGGCCATCGGCTGGGAGGGGGGGGGGGGGGTTAGATATTGCAGTACATATGGTCTGGAGAGTATGTGTGTAATGGATAACTTCGGTTATCGCGCAGGGCGTCTCTTACGTGATGCAATCTGTCTTGTGATGCGTGAGACTGTGGTGCACAAGTGGGGATGGCCTGGATATGTTTGTGGTGTCAGCGTGTATGCAGTTGTAGCTGGCGAGTGCGGCCTAGCGGCGGGCCCTGGAGTTCGTGAAGTGTGCCACGAACGTGGTCAAACCGAAGACCACAAGAGAAAGAAATCTGAGCAGGCACGTGAGTGCGTAGACGCAAAAAGCTTCCTGTGAGATACCCAACCCAGCAATTGCAGTGAAATGTCAAGATGGACTTGTCATTCCTGACCTCTCAGCCGCAAATACCAATCAGCTTTTTCTAATTAATGGGCTACTCCGGTACGCTAATATATAATAATTTTCTGCATTCGCCCCTACTGGCTTCGGTGGCTCAGTGGCTAGGGCGCTCGGCTGCTGAACCGCTGTACCAAGATTCGAACCCGGCCACGGTGGCCGCGTTTTAATGGAGGCGACACGGAAAGGGCGTCCGTGTGTTGTTCGATGTCAGTGCACGTTGAAGATCTCCACGTGGTTGAAATCATACCGGAGCCCTCCATTACGGCATCACCTTTAGACCGACAGCTCAACTCCTCGGCGCACAACTTCTGATTTCGATGTGGATGAGAAAATGACCTCCAATGCCTCACAAGGTCGAACGGAACTCAACTGCGTGGTGGTATGGCTCAAGCTATGGTAGTTTGACCACGTGATCATATGGCTGTGAGCATTGGGTACCTGACCTTGACCTTTGACCCTCGACCTTTACTCTTGACTTTTTATTTGAGACAGTGGGCCCCCACCAACAATGAACTTCAATGTCTCACAAGGTCAAACTGAAGTTAACTACGGGGTGGTATGGCCCAAGCTATGCTAGTATGACCACGTGATCATCAGACTATGACCATTGGGTACCTGCCTTTGACCTTTGACCTTGATATTCGATTTGAGACAGTGAGACCATGCTAACAGAGCTTTCGCTCGTACAACTAGGTTCGAGCCACGTTGAACCCACCAACTTTTTCTGTTGTCTTTCACTCCCACGTTCCTTTCTTCCCTCATGGCGCGGTTGAGGTGTTCACCAAGAAGTGCGACAGTTAGTGCGCCTTTCATTTCCTAACAAACCTTTCGCTTCTAACTTCTTCCCTTGGTTGGTTGGTTTATGGGGTTTAACGTCCCAAAGCGGCTAAGCCTATGAGAGACGCCGTAGTGGAGGGCTCCGGAAATTTCGACCACCTGGGGTTCTTTTACGTGCACTGACATCGCACAGTACACGGGCCCCTAGAATTTCTCCTCCAAAGAAATTCAGCCGCCGCGGCCGGGATCGAACCCACGTCTTTCGGGCCAGCAGCCGAGCGCCGTAACCACTCAGCCACCGCGGCGGGGCTCTTCCCTTCCATTGTGGCGCGGTTGAGGTGCCAATATAGGAGTGAGGCAGTTTCTGCGCCTTTATTTTCTTCGAAGAGCGACAAAATTGGCAGAGGCTTAGCTTAGTTAAGCCCGGTAGGTTGTGAAAGCAAACGAGGCCTTGGTGGAAACACCTTATATATGTACACATCCACACGTAATCTTCTCTCAGAGAGAGGAAGGGAAAGAGAGAGAGAAAGAGAGCAGCAGCGGCGAGGTTACCCTGGGACTGCAGGTGCGCGGCGCGCCGTGGTTACCCTGGGACCGCGCCGATGAGCCGAGCTGGGGGCCCTTTGTTTCGCAGCTGGTATGACGTCACTACGGGGGTCGTCTAAAGGTCAAACGTGGTTACCGCCGGGACCACGCTGATGGCCCAAAACCTAGCGTAGTATAGCTTTCGCAATAAAATTAGCAGTTTTTTTTTTCGAGGAGGAAAAATGGCGCTGTAACTGTTCATTTCTTGCTGAATACCTTCAGCACGCCGTGAGGGAAGGGAGGGAGGCAGCAGTAAAAGGTTAAAAAAAGAAAAGGAGGTATCGTAGCGGAGAGCTTTGGAATAATTCAGACCACCTGGGGATCTTTAACGTACACTGACACTGCACAGCACAAGAATGTCATTTGCGTTTGGCCCTCATGAAAATGCTTAATTTCCGCATCTTACGTTTTAATCCCCAAACAGTTTTTTACAGTGAAAGTTTCTCTAGATTTGCTTTACCTATACAGCCCTGCATTATACCTTATATTGTACAGTGTCAGCCGTAAAACTAAGTAATTACCTAATTATTCTGAGGAAAATACGAAATATAATTAGGTTAATGGCCGCCATCTGCCTACCGTGGCAGAAAAAAAGGGCGAAGTGGACACAGACTTTGGTTTCGTTTCTGAGGTTCAACGCCCCAAACCGACTCAGGATATGAGGGACGCCGTAGTGAAGGGCTCTAGATAATTTCCACCTGGAGTTCTTTAACGCCCACCGGTACGTAGTACAGTAAACGGGCCTTCAGCATTCCGCCTGCAGCGAAATGCGACCTCCAAGGCCGGAATCGAACCCGCGTCTTTCGAAGCCTACTACCTCCACTCGGTTACGGTGGTGGCGTGGATAGAGACAAAAACTTCCTCTAACGTTTAGCAGAGGAAACGGAGCGGGAACGCGCATGATAGAAAAGAAAGAGATCGCTGCTAGTCCTCATACCCCTTCTGGCACAAGACCTTCCGCCAGCATCTAAAGCAGTGCCTCCTGCCTCGCCGGCCTAGTGCCGAAGGGGGGGGGGGGGGGGGGGGAGGATTCCATTTCTGTTCGACAATAAAAGTCCTTTCCTTCTCATCCTCAGGCGATGAGGGACGCCGTAGTGAAGGGCTCCGGAAATTTCGGCTACCTGGGGTTCTTTAAAGTGCAGTGACATCGCACAGCACGCGGGCATACCTCGACGTGAGCTGCCGCTCAGGGAAGGTGAAAAAAAATATATTGAAACAGCCGAACACGATCATTTATTAAAACTTCTCTGTTGCGCTAAAGCTATTCAAGAATTTCTCATTCTTCCATGAAAAAGCGCCATCATACAGCGGCAAGGAATGATTTAAAGTTCCCAACCGCATTTTTTAGTATGCAGATAAAGTTCCCACTTGATAGCTGCCACCTGGCCATGTCGGTAGGCGGAGCGTGCTGACACTAGGTGAGCCACTAGCGAATAAGTTGTGTGTCCTGGTAAAGCCAACGCCTACCGGCTTCCATTTGCCATGGTTGGTAGATGGCAAAAGGTAGAGAGGGAAATTCGTTTCCTTTTGTGCTTGCACCTTTACATTTTGTGCGTGTGCTAGCACTAGGTGAGTCACTAGCGAAAATGTTATGAGTCCTGGTGCAGCCTGGCGGTGTTCTGGTGAAAGACGAAAACCGGTTCGCGGCAGCTGTAGCTATCTGGGAAAGGAGAAACCGCGTGGCGCCATCTACCGGCCTTTTCTTCCTTTCCGTGTCAGGCAGGATAAGTATGGTAGAGTTTACAAGATCACAGAGCAGGACGATATTTTGAAGACGGTGCAAAGGGGACGCCAGGACACGCAGGCACATCAAATAGCCGGAGCGGTGTTAGTCTTGTTTTATGGTCCATGTGTGTCTGTTCTGTACTGAAAATAACTTACTACGAGCCAACAAGCCCAAAGGAAGCAGCGAGGTATAACTACCATCACATAGTTCGCTACAGGGGGCTCCAGCTGGGACACTTATCAAGAGGGTGGCAATGCAAACAAAGTTATCAAGGAGCGAAAACTAGTTATGAAAACGCGCTAAAGCAAAAAGCGAATGAAAACAGATTATGAGAGGAAATAGTCGTTTTGTTCTTTTACAAAATAATGTAAACAAGGTATGTTTTACGTCGTGCAGCAATGAAACGCATGAATTACGAAAAACACATAGAAGGAAAAAGTTACGTAACTACATTCTGCTGCTGACAGAAGGCTTTTAATAAGCAAGGTACTTTATAAGTTATAGTTTATATAAGCGATATGTTTATGGTGCGACACGAATGGGCAGGTTGTTGCATATGACGCTTTGACTGTCCGATAGCAAGAAGGACTAGTAAATACTTTAGTTTTGACATGAAAATAAACCTATTTCAGAACGGATGTCCGTGTTTTGGGGCATTTTTGTTCTGTTTACAATTTAGTACTCGTTAGCAAAAAATCAACAATTTCAAAAGTACCGACCAAGATTAGGTGCGATTATCAGTACTGGATGGCAGTATCTGACTAAGACCGCTTCTCAGCAGAGGGGCAATGAAAATATGTATTCAGTTAGTTAGTTTAGTTTATGGGGTTTAACGTCCCAAAGCGACTAAGGCTATGAGAGACGCCGTAGTGGAGGGCTCCGGAAATTTCGACCACCTGGGGTTCTTTAACGTGCACTGACATCGCACAGTATGCGGGCCTCTAGAATTTCTCCTGCAAAGAAATTCAACTGCCACGGCCGGGATCGAACCCGCGTCTTTCGGGTCAGCAGTCGAGCACCATAACCACTGAGCCACCGCGGCGGCGAAAATATGTATTCGAATCCTTGATTATCACTCTACGTCATAATACATTAATAAAACACACTATTCAAATTTCGCACGAAAAGTGCGTTCTAAGTGGAAGACACCTGGCAACCGAGTCTGTTTCTGGGCCAGATAGCACAGCTTATTTTGAACCGCACATCCCCACAGCACTTGAGAACTCAACCGCACGTCCACGGTTAGTGTCAGTCGCGACACAACGCAACTGCGAATCCGAGGGACAAAGAGGAGAACAATACCATAATGAAAGCGCCGGAACTGAAAAAAAAAACAAAACAAAAAAAACATGCGAAAGTGCCCGAACGTTAGCAGCCATGGCGTCTAGTTTGACACGAGTAGCGCCATCTTTGTGACAAATGTCGGGAACTCTTTTATGCATAACTGAGCAGAAAGGTGGCTCCATCGAACGTGCACTCACAAGCGCAGACAGGGAAAAAATATATAGACAACTTCTGACTGGGACCACTGTGCACGTAATATCAAGACGACAGGTGCGTAGGTACGTGGAACACAGCGCTGCTCACGTAGAGTACGCGACGCTTATCCACGGAACGCCATCAGTGTCAGCCGCTGAACGTCGTCTTTTGCCTCTCTATCGCTGTGACTTCAGTTTGGAGCAGTTGACGCCTCTACGTCAAAAAGTTTCACCTAGTTTGACGTAAGCCTTTGTCTGCACAGCCAACGAGTCTGGCACGTAGCGAGATGGGGATATCCTGCAACAGGTCGTATGCTGTCGGAAGAGTCGACCTTCGGCCTTTGAAAGAACCTGCGTTACGCGTGTTTATCAGTGCGAGCCCAGTTTCTGGGACCCATAGTGAGCTTTATACTTTAGTGCTTCATATTTCGATGGAGGTGAAATTCTAGAGGCCCGTGTACTGTGCGATGTCAGTGCACGTTAAAGAACCCCAGGTGGTCGAAATTTCCGGAGCCCTTCACTAAGGCGTCCCTCATAGCCTTAGTCGCTTTGGGACGTTAAACTTCCATAAATCTATGAACCCATATTCACACATATTGAAACGGCAGAGAAGAGAATAGAGACAATTCAACGCGTTCTGTGGAACCAGCCCTGCTGGCATAGCCTGTTCACAGGTGTAACGCCCAGTGTTTTGATGTGGTGTTACCTGCACGGGTACAAGGCAAAAGCTCAGTGCAATAAATTTTCGGTTCCGTTTTTGAACTAGCCAAGAAATTCTTAAAAAAAATGGAACAATAGAGTCTCATGCAGACAAAAGCTAAATACGAAGTCTACGTTTGTAAATAAGCAGATGTCGGAGATTGGGACTACAAACGAAGGTCTTCACATGTGCGACTCTCGGTTTGCAGACTACGTCTGCCACGCCGACAGCCGGTGTACCGCACCCTCCGGGACGTAATACAGGGATTAAGCCCCTCAAGATCAACACAAATATTAGCGTCTCCAGACTGGATAAAGTAAATATTTGTATGCGAAGACAGGGTGCTTGCAAGAGCTAAAGCCGCCGCTTCAAGACGTTTCTATTTCCGCTAAGCTTGCGACAGCGCCTCACAGCTCGGGGAGAAAGCAGTGGTTCTTACTGTACTGCCTTTTAAGAAAGTCTTTTTTTTTGTTGTTGTTTTTAGTGGCAATATATCAGGCTGTTATAATGTTGTAGATTACAGATTCTCGTTAACAGTCATCAAGCTTATTTGTTATTGACTTGCCTGCATTGCTTTAGTCGCTCTTAGTTTGGACCATGAAAATTGTGCCTTGTTCAACTCTTATTTTTGTTCTGTTTTGACTCCTTTTTAAATCATGCTCTAGATGTGCGAGGGATTCAGAGGCAAGTGACGGTCTTCGTAAATATTGCATAACTGTGTTCTTTCTTCTTTTTTCTTTGTTTGTTCGCCCCGTCAATCCTTTTTTTTTTTCATTTGTTTTCTGGCTGAGACCCGTAATCTCACTGAAGAAAGGAGTTAAGGACGCTGAAAAAAATAGAGTCTTCTGGAAACCACGCATTTTTCCTACTCGCGGCATTGCTTTTAAGGGGGGTGGGTGGCCGAACTATTTTTTTATCCAGATCATTTTGATCGTGTTCTGCGTTCTTGCAGTTACAGCTGGCAAATATCTAGCTTGTAATAAATTTAATAAAAACTTCTGAATTGCCTTCCAGTCTATAATGCTTAAAGAAAAACGCGTCCACTGCGTGCCTGCATTTTCTGTTCCTTTCTTCGGCTGGTATAGCGGAGTGGTAGTGTTTGCGCATTTTTTTTTTCACGCAGAACTGGTGCATTACTTTTCCTTCAGACATTGTAGCAAGCTTAGATGGATAGGCACAATGGCCTGCGCTTATTTTTGCCAAGGTGGTGAGATGTAAGGGAATAAAAATTCTAAGGACGATTACGATACTCCCTAATGCGAAATTTGAGCGCAGCTCCATAGGTGTTTTGATTTTGTGATATACTGAGGAAACAAATTCTAGATATATGTATGCATGTACAGGGTCGTTCAAAAGCTTCCAAGCCACATGGTATACTTTTGAGCAGTATAATTAGGAAGTTCCGACACCTGCGAAGCTCAATATATCTGTAGAGGGTAAAAAAAAGCATCGTTCTATGGCCTCTGAGAACCTTGATAGTATTATCGGCATTATCAATATATCTGTAGAGGGTAAAACAAGCACCGTTCTATAGCCTCTCAGAACAATAATCACATCATCCTCATCTTTAGTGCCAGGTTATACCGATGAAAAACCCACCCTGTGCCTGGGAACTTTTGACCGACCCTGTACATAACAAAGCACTCTTTATTTTCCACGGATACTTTTTCTTCAATAAACGCTCCTCTCCTAGTCATTAATTGTTACGAAGGCGGCTTTGAGGTCGGAGAAATGGGTGCAGCTATGTTCAACCTGCTGCACCAATGCGTGGCGCGTAAGCACACGGTTTAATCTAGGAAGACCACGCCGTGAGTGGCGTGGCTGACGCGGACAATCTATTACGTGCAGCGAATTTCACAGCACTGCCCGGACTCACTCTCACCCTGAGAGAAGCATGGCGCGACTTCGAGGAGGCAGCGCGCGGGGTGAGTGTGGGTGAGGGTGAGAGTGAGGGCAAGTGAACCGCAGCAGACAATCCTCTCCTCCCCTCAGCGGCGACGGACGACGGCAAGCACGGCGCCCCAGAGCCATCGGATAGAGTCACTATACGGCGCCCATCATTCTGGTGCCATTTCTGGCGCCATCCCCGAAAAGTTTGAGGGATGGAGAATAGCGGAAAAAAAAATATTTCCGCGCTACCTGGCCAACCAGTCAGGTAACATTCTTCTAGCAGACAGAGCACCCATACCTGCTCACGCTTATTTCGTTGGCCTGCGACGCCTAGCTGCGTCGCAATATTTTTTTTTTCTCCGCAAATTCCCATCCAGCAATCTTTTATCTATGACTGTGCATTCGTAACCAGAGACTTTCAATCTCAGCGAGTTTTTCTCATTTACACATTTTCATGAGCAACGAGAACCAATAACAAATGCCAGCACCTTTCAGCTTTTACTGACCATTAAAAAATTCTATACAGCGTTTAACTTATTTTGAACGCAAGTGAGCATCGATACTTGGGTAGAATGGCTGACGCAAATGCATAAATTGTACACTCTCTGTCGTCCACCATCATCGGCATCATTTAAGCCGAATCGAATGCAGTACGTGCAAAGACATCATCTAATGACCTTCATGTAATCCTGCTCAGCGCCAGTCGTGCCCGCAATATTCGAGTCAGTTTCCTCACCTCGTTACTTCGTGTGACTTTAGGCTGCGCCCGATCTCGTTCTTCTGTTCTTAACATACATTGTGACACTCTGTTAAAATAAACACTAAATATGCGTTGACAAACTTCCACAAAACACAAGAGGGAGGAAAGATTTACGAGCAAGTTATGACAATTAATTTCTTGCTTTATGAAAGGGTATGACGTTCACCAGTCTAGTTTTCTACCGTATTCTAAGCTTTCCACATCCTGAGTGTGTGCATAAGCGTTAGACATTCAGAAATGACTCTACTTCTGCACAAGAGAAGAAAGGCTGGATAACAGACTCCAAGAACATGAGCCAACCACTGTGATTATTTACAACTTAACCAGAGGAGAGACCACCTGCGTTCTGTCCCTTCTAAACAGAGAAAGATTGCATCAACGTTCACCGGGAATCAAAACAATTAAGACATGTATTACAAGCGCCCGCAAGTTCTCTGGAGGAATCCAATCCAAAGAAAACTGTCAGCTTGGTCAACAAATGCATGCAAAACTTGTGTGTATGAAGTTCATTTTTTACCTACTCGAAGCTTGTCTCATGCTTGTGGGACCTTCACATGAAAAAAGAAGCGCTTTTACATAGCAATGCATAACAGAATACAGAGAAAATGAATTCGGTTCATTCTTAGCCCGTACACAGGAACAAACACGAGAAGCCAGTGTAAGAGATGTGATGAATCGCTTGGCGCTTGCGACCCCTCCACACATATGTGCGTGCAGAGAGCAAGCTCACGTTCTTGTGGCTTTTAGTTTGGGATTGACAAGCATCATTACTTCCATCCCCCTGTATCAAGCGCGAACAGTAGATTTAACAATTCCTTGATTATCAAACAGCTTCTCATTTGTGCCGATGCTTTTAAATATCACCTGGTCCCAAATAGTAACGGGCTAGCGCGGATCCATGTAAAAATAAAGATGTATGGGCCATTATAAAATATATCTGAAAGATACGAATGTATGATTTCGATTGGGATTTCCTTTTTTTCGATGCTTTTATCATAATGATTTTGTTTCTATCAGCTCGGTCCCTGGTTGGTGCTAAGATTCAAGTACTGGAACTTGTAATTCATAAGTGAAAAACAAAAATCAAATAGCAACGAACTGCTTGTTTTTTGTTTATTGACTGCGAAACTAAGAAGGTGTCGTTATAAGCTTTAACGGGGCAGTGCTATAAGAACGGTAGGCTGCTAAACTAGGCAGCACACAACTAAAATCTCAATATATGTAGAGGCAGCTGAAGCCACTCATAGTTTGCTCGCAAGGACAACCGCACGTGAAGCAAGCTAGCGAGCAGCGTCTCTCGATCGCTTATAACGGCGTAAGACGTGGAAGAAATGATCTACCCCAAGTGCGCTCTAGTTTATGCAGAAAAATGTCCGCCAGACTGCGCGCGCTGCACGTGTTGTAAGCTACCGGACACACACAATACCCGCTTTCAAGGAAAGCGTGTTGGCGAGCCCGGCATTCCTCCTTATTTATTTTATTACCCAAAGTTTACCCCCTGCTATCCTCGCCAATGGTGCTTGGGCAACCGGTGTCGACCCTAGAGACTTGCAGGTTTTCAGGGCGAAAGCCAGACAATGTCTGCGAGCGGCGGGTAATCAAGCCTAGTGCAACGTCACGTCTCGACATCCCTTCCCGAAAAGGGCTCCATGTTTGGGCAAAAAGGAAAATAAAGGGGTCACTGGCTCTGGCGCGTCGCGAGAATATAGTCCATCGCTGGATAGCCCTTCCTACTGCTCTCAGTAGGTCTTTTCCTTTTTCCCTTTACTTCCTTCTTGTTGGCTTTCTTGCGCGGTACTTACAGTGCGACGTGAAGGCTCCTAGTCTGCATCTGAAGGCATAAAGGAAAGGGAATCATGCGTTGCGGCCCCACGTGCATTATTTATAAGCCTCTGCAGTGTAGCAATGACCTGCGTCCGAGCAGGGGTTCAGTGATCGCGGCGGTACTCGACACGTGATCTTGCGCATTCGAAAGCTTTCCTTCTTTCTTATTTCTAAAGCGTTCAGTTTTCTTCGGGATTCGGAGTCTGTAAGGCTCAAGTGTCAAGAAAGAGGTGATCCTCCTATTGGTGGCGCCGCAGCCTCCCAAGCACCGCAGTTAAGGAGCTGAAGACGTCGTATATCGCGCATGCCTACTGTACCACCTCATCACTCGTCAGCAGCAGGCACAGTCTTGGTCAAAAGTGCTAAGGACACAGCATTCACCCGCAGCGAATTGGATGTCCCTAGAATTTTCCATGCACTGGACCATTCAAAGCACAAGTCAAGCAGGAAGCTTCTCTACATTCAGAAAAAACTTTCTGCTAGCACTTCAAGGTCCTTCGGTCTTTGATAATGCCGTAATGGCTCTGTTATGGGGCTGAAGCGAAAAGCCTTTGGCCTTAAGACTTTTGGCCAAGACTGTACTATCGCGATCAGAAGTTTACCGGGCACGAATCTGCGGGAAAAAAATTATTTCCACGCGCTCATGTAGTCCAATCTCCTGGTATGTGTCAGCATATAAGGGGACGTGCATGCTCTCTCCGCTGGTGACTATGCCACGTGAGTGGGTAGCGAGGTAGAGCTTTAATCAACTTTTTTTCCGAGAACACGTGTCCAGTAATATTTTGATCGCGATAGTACATCTCACGCTGACAACTCCAGAGCTTCCCATAATGCAACACTTGTCAGCAGAATTCTTGCTTCTGGCTAGTCGGTGCGATTCCATTTGGGTACGCCAGCTTGAACAGTGAAACACGGACGACGTACAGCAATAGATGGGACAAAGAACCTAGCGTTCTTTAACTTGCGCTGACTTTACTCAGCACACGTACGTTGTTTTCATTTAGCCTTCATCGAAATACGACCGCTGTGGTCGCTATTCAATAAAACTTCGGTCGGGCTTAGTTGGTACATGATGTTGTGAAGGTGTAGGTTGCGCAACCACAGGGCAAACCACGAAGAAAGACACAGAGACACACACAAGCGACTTTGCACACAAGCGCTCAAGCGATCCCGCGTCTTTGGGTTCAGTATCACAGCACCCCGGCCACTAAGCCACCGCGGAGAATCTTACTACTTTCAGTTCCTACTCCGTAAAAGCCTATCAGCACATCTTCCTGGTGTTCTAAAAGGGATTAACCATGTATTTGCTTGTTTACTATAGGCATTTATAGGATAATACTTACACCTCCCCAGTATTGTAGTAATATCATGGCAGCGTCGACCAGACGGTCTTTTAGCGTCCTGTGCAGGACCGCACTGGTGAAGCGGACGAGGGTACGCGCATGTGCACAGGGCACTTGCTAGTTGCAACGTCGTCTGCTCGGCCTTTCTGCTTACGGGAAACAATCTAGTAGCCGAGTAGATGACGTTACAGCAACTGGCAAGCGCTCTGTGTGCGTGCGCGTACCCTCCCACGCTTCACCACCGCGGTCCTGCACAGGACGCTAAAAGACCAGATTTAACAGCCGAACGGCGGCTGTGACGCAAAGGACGAGTTAAAGTCACGTGAAGCATACAAACACTGCAGTATGTTTGCTCAATATGAAACAGTTCAAGTTTACGACCAAAGAAAAAATTTTTCATTTTAAGGGAAAATGACGTTTATGCAAAGAAGAAGCAATGCATTTTATAAAAATTCCTACATAGACAAAATTGCGCAATGCGGTTTTCACGTACAAATGTTTCGCTTAACCGTACACGCCTGAATAACCTAACCTCAGATATGATCACAGGCGAACTAGTCAGGGATCAAAACTTTGCCGCTTTTTTTTTTCAGACGCCACTCAAAAATGTGTAACCGCATTCAGACAACATCCTGAACAAATGGCACCAGTGTTATTCCACTCTTCGTTTTTTATTCCTTGTTTCCTTGCCCAACATATCTCCCATTCTTTTTCGACTGTTACCAGGAAATAAACCTGTATTTTCTTGTGATTGTCATCCCAACTGTCCCTTCTTCACGCTTCTTTTTCTTCTCCCCTTAACAAAAGAAGAGCGCTCTAAAACGTTATGCTAGTAAGGAGCGCGCATGGAGATCGAGAAAAGTATATGCAAGAGCAGGAAGAAGCATGCACAATTTCAGGAATTTTCGCCCTGTGCTAGCGAGAAGTAAGAACTGTATCTTCACTGCGATAGCGGCTAGCCTCTCTATGCATTCCCTGTCATCGGAACGAAAGGCATCAGAGAGCACAGATGGAACATTCCCTAAAGCGCACTCTAAATCATGTCCCCAGCCCACCTGAATATAATACAGGCTGCCCGGAATGTCAGTTTAGAAGTTATCGTTTACGACATACTACTCTGATCGTCACATACTTTCTTATCCCACAAAACTTTACACACCAAGACCTGAAATCTAGTTTCCACACTAAGCCAGATGTTACGGACAACGGACCACTTCCTCCTAACCTAATGTCGGCACTGCTTCTATGCTTTTCCGCTTTAGCAACTGCGCCATCGGGACGGAATCTCAGCAGCGGTGGCTCAGTGGTTATGGCCCCCGGCTGTTGACCCGAAAGACGTGGGTTCGATCCCGGCCGTGGCGGTCGAATTTCGACGGAGGCGAAATTCTAGAGGCCTGTGTGCTGTGCGATGTCAGTTCACGTTAAAGAAACCCAGGTGGTCGAAATTCCCGGAGCCCTTCACTACGGCATCCGCCATAGCGTGAGCCACTTTGGGACGTTGAATACCCATCAACCAACCAATTAGGCAAGAAAGCAGAGCAAAGAGGCTCAGTGTGAAACCAAACGGCTGTGATAATTTGGGTAAGAGACTGAGGTGTCACAGAAATGCGTTCGCAAGACCTCACCCACCTGAGCACACCTCGTGCCTTCACAGAACAGTGCAGGTTTTTAGCAATTCTGAGGAGTATAAAGCAAGTGCTACACATGCCTTAGACAAAACGGGAAATGCAGAAAAAGCAGTGTAACAGGAAAAGCAGGATGCGTGGACGTCGGGGGCGAACGGTCTTTGTAGTCAGCCTCGGGTGAGAAGCTCTAGCATCCCTTGTTTGAGCAAGACAGGCCAGGCAAAGATATGGGCGTCAAGTACATTAACTTCGCGGCGCTGCTTTCCTAGGTACAGTCTTTGTCAAAAGTAACCAGGCTGCATGATTTTGCTTCTGAGTCGTATATTTAAACTATTATGCTAGCCCTCAAACTCTAAATCTCTGTATGGTAAGGAGAACACCTGTCCTCACCTTCAAAGAACTCTTCGACCTTAGGGAATGCTGTAAAGGCTATACTATACCAATGAAAAGCAAACCATGCCGCCTGGTTACTTTTGACAAAGGCTGTACGTGACAATGGCCCGCTCGAAAGAAAACGCCCCAGCAAAAGGTCAAATACGGTGGTATGTGCGGCGGGCAGAAGGAAGTGTTGACTGCGTGCGTGCCCTATTCTGATTTCATTTTTACGTGACTAGTTGGGATGTTAGGTCTCGTCAAGGCTTCTTTCTTCAGTGAATTCAGGAATATCGACCACCTTGACCTATTCGGCAGCATTAAACTCTTAATTTCCATTCGGTTGATGTTAAAAATTTGGTTCTTTGTATGTGTTTTATTTCTCTCTTCAATACTCCCGCACACTGATTGCTTACTAACTTCATTTTCTTTTTAGCCCTCTTTCCTTCTTCACCTTTGTATCTTCTCTTTTTTTCTCCTGTGTAGAGTAGCAAACCGGCTTCACGCTCTGGTTTACCTCCACGTATTTTCTTTTCCTCTTCTCTCCCTCTAGAAAATGGAGGATTCAGGGACATCTTGCAAGGCGAAGAGAGAAATTATCTTTCTCTCCTATTTGTTTCAAAGCTTTGAACGACCCTTTAGAAGCTGGGCAAAACATAAAGGGGAATGACTGGACTATCTGAGTGATTTTTTTTTTCAGCGCTAGATTGATGCTTTATTCAACGGAAAGGGTGTGTTTTTATTTTTTGGAACCTATACCATCTTATAGAATCTCGTGTGAACGCTATCGCTCAACGCTGAGAAGCACATTGAAAGGCGATGAATGAAGACTGGTTTTACCTATAAGAATTTAGATTTATTAGGAATTGCAAGTCGTTATTCATGAATCGGGGCTTAGTTGGAACAGGCGAGTGACTCTACTATCTCAGAAGTATGCCTGCAAAGCACACTTTGCCTTTATTACATCCACTATGCGACGAAGCAATTAATCTCAGACTGACCGGGACGATGGGGAACAATTTAACCGCTTAGAAAAAGCAGAGATGGAGATTCCTGAGGATAAAAGGCGGTTCTCAAAAAGAGAAAAAGTGGGAGGGAGTTAAAAAAAGAGCAATTAAAAGATAAGAAAGAAAGAAAGCCGGTAGTGCTCCAAGGAGGTAAAAAAGTGAAACTTAAGGAATGCAGTCAGAAAGAAGCAATAATAATAAAAAAACCTGGGAACCTGTTTGGACTCATGAAGACGAAAACATCAAGCACAAACATTCAGAAAGTAAAAAAAAAAACCTGAACTCGTTAAGCATGCACTTTCAACAACAATGATAAGAGTTTAGAACTTCAATTAGTGCAATTTTTATATTATTATCTTTCTAACACCACAAAAGCTATTATTTAACTAAGCACTTCTCTTTTCCAGAGTAAATGTGCGCCGTCATTCCCACTTGCTAGGTTTGCGCTTAAGGCTGATGTAAGAAGAGCTTCTGATATCTAGACCAGCGAAGAGTTGCCCTTTTTTTCGTGGTCTAGATATCAGGTTTGGTTTGGTTTATGAGGTTTATCGTCCCAAAGCGACTAAGGCTATGAGAGACGCCGTAGTGGAGGGCTCCGGAAATTTCGACCACCTGGGGTTCTTTAACGTGCACTGACATCGCACAGTACACGGACCTCTAGAATTTCTTCTCCAAAGAAATTCAGCCGCCGCGGCCGAATTTCTTTGGAGAAGAAATTCTAGAGGCCCGTGTACTGTGCGATGTCAGTGCACGTTAAAGAACCCCAGGTGGTCGAAATTTCCGGAGCCCTCCACTACGGCGTCTCTCATAGCCTTAGTCGCTTTGGGACGTTAAACCTCATAAACCAAACCAAACCTGATATCTAGACCACGAAAAAAAGGGCAACTCTTCGCTGATCTTATCGCTGCGATCAAAATTTAAGAAAAAAGCTGTTATCAAGAGCTCCCGAAACACGCGTAAACTAACGAAATGAGTGCGACCCAATGCGTACAATGTTTCCACGTCATCTTCATCAATCACAACAAACAAATTCCACAGGAACACTGTCCGCGCTAACTATAATGTCCTGCGCAGTCGATATCACTAATGACTGAAAATACTATGTAGCCCTGTTTGCGCGTATATTAAATTGTATTAATGCGAGAGCATTATATGGCTCTGTCGTGTTAACAAAAAATTGCCGACGGTTACGTTACCTCCTAATGCGAAATTTGAGCCCAGCTCATCAGCGGTTCCAGCTTTTCGATAGATTTAGTCAAAGAATTGGAACAAGACGTGCATGTACAATTACAGACAACTTGTTATTTTTCACACATATTCCTTCTTCAAGATACACTCCACTAACAGTTCTTGACTGCCATGATGGAAGCTTTGTGGACGGAGAAATAGATGGTTATATGCTCGACTGTCTGCACCAATGCCTGGTTCTCAAAGACGAGGTCTGCGCAAGTATTCCGCGAGGTTGTCATAGCTGTGGGAGCCGTTACGAGTGAGAGGAACGGCTTGTTCTCCTGCATAAGTGGTAATAAATTTCAACTTGTCTTTATATCTACATTAAAGTCTCCACCCACCTTGCCACCCTGGGAGGTGGCAGCCTTTCTGGCACAACATTGTCAATCCCAAAGCATGCAGCGTACATATATCACTGCTGCCACGCAGCTTAAAAGCACGATAGAGGTGTCCACTGTTCCAAGGGAGTAGTTATGCGCCTTCCCTCTGGTTCAGGTGTCCACCGAGATGTTCGAGACAGATACTGCACATTTCATTTCCTCAAAAACCAATTTAGAAATTTTACCCCTGTTTTCCAAGCCCCGCTCTATTGGTTTCGCAGCTGTGGGAGACAGATAGTGCGCATTTCTTTTCCTCTAAAAAATACCGAAGACACTTCGGAAATTCTGAAGTGTGCTTGGCGAAAGCCTTGTGGTCAACCCACTGCCGCTTGCCCGAACCGCTTGGCTAGAGTACTCTAGCTTGGCGCTGAATCACTGGGCCGTTTCGGAGCCATGTGTCTCACTCACTCGACTGCAACGAGACGTCTGGCGAAGGAGCGGCGGTGTAGCTGCCACCGGCGACGCACGCGCGCTCGTTCTACCACTACTGTGTGACGTCACGGTTGCTATGCACCGCTGCGCCCCCCTCTGGCGCGCCGGTTGCTAAGGAGCGGAGGAGGTTGCGCTTTTACTTTCTTCTTTCCACGCTCCCGCTCCATTGTTTTCGCAGCTTAAAGGGTGCACACTGCTGGTTACAACGAGCAACGGTGACGGCGACGCCACGAAACGTAGAAACGGGCGCCTAAGAGCTGCGCTCTAAAAGTGTGCTCAATTTTTGAAGTGAAAAGCTTCACTAGGCTAGTCAACAGCGCGCTTCGCGTGAGCTGGAGGCCAGATTTGCCACTTCTGCGCATGCGCGATACCGAGCGACGTCACGCACGGCGCAGGTGGCAGCCGTCGCCGCCGTCGCCGCGGCCGTTGCTGACTCCGTCGCCTGACCTTTCGCCGCCGCCGCCGCACGCTACTGCGCATGTGCGCCGCCACTCCTCCTCCTCGCCACCGTTTGACCTTTCGCAGTAGCCGTGTGCACAATGCGTATTTGAAAGGAAGGGTATATAAGCCCATAGAACCGGCGCAGTATCTGTTCTCGCTTCGGCGAGCGCGGCTTCGGCCAATTATCTGTTTCTTCAGCAGCGTCCGCTCCGGTGGACGCAGTTGTTGCTGCGACGCGCGTCTTTTCTTTCCTTTTTCTCTCTCCTCTGATCTTTTACCTCTCCTCTATCTGCACGTGGCAGCGGTGGTGGCTTGGCTCGAGCCAGTAGGCAGGCCCGTGCAATTTCCTTTTCATCCTTCTCTCAGTCACAACAACAACAACAGGCGCAGATACTCGCCATGGAAGGAGAAGAAGAAGCAACAGTTGTACGGCGCAGAAACACAGAAATACCGATCCAGAATTGGTAGTTTGGAAGTTGGCTGAAAAGCAGCGAGAGCTTTTCTCTGCGAGGTATCCAGGCTCAACCTTAGCTAAGCCACAGCCAATTTCTTGTCCGCACAACTACGTCGTTCTCTGAAGCTAAATGCGTGAAAGTGTGATTGTGACGGATAGTGTGTGATAAAATTTGGTCGTAGGAAAAATTTGGCTGATGAAGTGCAAATGGAATGAAATTAAAAGCAAAAAACGTGGAAAATACACCTAGACGTCACTATAGCCATGGACGATGGTATTGTATACGGATGTCAGAACAGTCACGGACGTCGGCATATATGTGGACGCTTTGCTTTCGCTTTGCTCCAATGCGGCTCACCGCAGGGACCTCACAGTTTTTGTCGCTGCTGGTGAGCGCAACCTTAAATGATTAGCTGATAGTATATTGCATTTAACCAGTGATATATTCCGGGACGCATTGTTTACTTAACCCAATTAATATGAACAGCAGGTCCCCTTTCAGCCATCGCCTGTGGGGCCTCCTTCTGCATATCAATGTATATTGATCAAATGACTGACACGTAAAAAATTCAGAAGTGCAGACAAAGGTCATAAGTGCGAGCATTTTACCCGCTAACCCCTCCTCTGTCTAGGTGTCCCAAGAAGCGCCTCTGCAACAAGAGCCTGCTTTATTTAGGAATATAATATGTTGCTGACGGCTTTAATCAGCACATCATCGATAAGCAGGATGAAATGAAAAGCCCTCTTTCGCTTGGACAAAGGCTTAAGAAGAAGTTAAGAGCCCGATCAAAGACTATGCAAGTTTCAGAACTTTTAATGTAAAAACAGAGCCCGCATATTCTTCATCACCGAATACCATCCCAAGCCTACTTCTATTCAACAGCCCAAAAAGTGAGTTCATTCTTGAGTGTAATCTGTATAAAGCATGTGTGTCGCCGTGTTTCGATGGAGACGAAACGCTAGAGGTGCCCGTGTGCTGTGCAATGCCAGTGCACGTTAAAGATACCCAAGTGGTCGAAATTATTCCGGAGACCTCCACTACGGCATCTCTTTCTCTCTTTCTTCTTTCACTCCCACCTTCCTTCCTTCCCTTACGGCGCGGTTCAGGTGTCCCCCCAGATATGTGAGACAGATACTGCGCCATTTCGTTTCCTCAAAAACCAATTTATCAATTTTTACGCGCATCGCATCCAAGGTCATGACAACCGCTTGTAGTTTGCCAAGATCGCTGCCTGGGGAAACATTTACCGCACATAATAAAGTGTTCTTGAAACATTCTATGCACGTGTTGTGGTATTAAGGGTTTCAGCAAAACGCAAACCAATCCGTTCGCTTAGGCCTACTCCCATATGGACGCCTTCAGTGTAAAGATCCTGCGCACAAACACGTTGGACTCACCCCCGTGCGGTCACAATTGAGCAGCGTGTGCTTGCAATTCTCTCCCCCGCCGTCCTTCTGACTTCTCATTCCTCGCGGCGCTTTTCAGAGTCAACAAAAAGTGAAAGTGACTGCGATTTCCTTTTTCTATCCTGACTTTACTTGGCCTTACTGGCGCTGGTCTAATGCAAATTGCTTTGCCACGCTCCCTCTCTCAAAGCGTAAGATGGCGGTTCATGGAGCAGCCGGCTATGAGACGCACTTTAAAACTGGCGTTTTTTTTTTCAGCGTTCTGCTGTACATCCTACCTACATGCATTAATTCGCTTTCAATAATGAACAGTGATGAAACGTGCATCAACGCGCTCAGAGACGCTCGTGGTAAAGGCAGAAATTTGGTTTTGGCTCCATGCTGTTCTATGAGGTTGACCAAGAGAGGGCTAGTGCGTTGATTGCGCTCTCCTCAAGAAGTGACGCAGTTGGATTAGCGGTAGCTCAGTGGTGGTGGTGGTGTAAAACATTTATTTATACTATGTACAAGAGGTATTGCTTGGACCGTGCCTAAAGGGCCCGGCCCTCACAATCACTAGGAGGGATCCCTAGTCCGGGACCCCTGTGGCCTCCGCGGCGGCCCGGGCTCTTGTCACCAGGGCTCGTTGGTCCTGGAGAGTTGAGCACCCGAGCAGGGCAGCCTCCCAGTCCTCTCGGGTGGGATGGGAAAGCAGGATTGGCAGGGCATGCCCACACCATGTGATACGTGTCCGCATACACTTCCCCACAGTGTGGACACTCGCCCGAAAAGGCCGAATTGAAATGTTTGAGCACTGCCGGGCACAGTACCGTGTTGGTGGAGAGGCGAAGAAGCCAACGCTCCCCTGCCTTCTTGAGGCCTTTACAGGGGGGTGGGTATCGGCCGTGAGCGTTTTGATACAGGAGAGAGATCTCCCGAAAAGTAATAGCCGGATTAAAATCAGTAGCCGGATCAGGCGGCGAGAGAGGCGATGCTCGGTGGTTAAGCGCGCGGGCGGTAGTGTACGCTACCTTATTTCCCTCTATCCCCGCATGTGCTGGGGCCCAGATGACGGTGCTGACGATGGTGATGATGATGGTAGTGAGCCCTTCACTACGGCGTCTCTCATAGCCTGAGTCGCTCTGGGACGTTAAACTCCATAAACCATAAACCAAACCACGGTTGGATTAGTTCATCATAGAGTCGTTACGATAGTCGTAACTGAGGTGCCTCTTTTGGCTTCGAGCTCCGAGCAGCTTTAATTTTATTTATTTTTTTCATGATTAATGACGCTTTTTTATTGATTACGGACAAGTCTTGAAGTGTACAGAGCCATTGACCCTTTTGAATGCGTGCAATTCTTTGTGATAACTAATTTCGAAGTTAAACTGAATCGTCATCATCATGACCATCATTATCAGCTTGACCACTCCCACTGCAGGGCAAAGGCCTCTCCCATGTCTCTGCAATTATGCCTGTCCTTTGAGAGTTGCGGCCACCGTATCCCCGCAAACTTCTTAATCTCATCTGCCCACCTAACTTTCTGCCGCCCCCTGCTACGTTTGCTTTCTCTTGGAATCCACTCCGTTACCCTTAAGGACCAGCGGTTATCTTGCCTTCGCATTACATGCCCTGCCCAAGCCCATTTCTTCCTCTTGATTTCGACTAGGATGTCATTAACCCGCGTTTGTTCCCTCGCTCACTCCGCCCGCTTCCGATCTCTTAACGTTAAACCTATCATTTTTCCTTCCATAGCTCGCTGCGTTGTCCTTAACTTAAGCTGAACCCTCTTTGTTAGCCTCTGCATTTCTGCCCTATAGGTGAGTACCGGGAAGATACAGCTGTTGTAGACTCTTCTCTTGAGGGAAATTGGCAAACTGCCATTCATGATCTGAGATAACCTGCCATATGCGCTCCACCCTATTCTTATTCTTCTAGTTATTCCCCTCTCATTATCCGCATCAGCGGTCACTACCTGCCCTGAGTAGACATATTCTCTTACTACTTCCAGCACCTCGCTACCAATTGCGAACTGCTGTTCTCTTGCTAGAGTGTTGAACACTGCTTTGGTTTTCTGCATGTTAATTTTTAACCCCACCGTTCTGCTGACTGAATATAACTGAATATAAGCTTGGAAATTGAAAAAAAAAGTTTTCGCAGGCGTGAGCAGTAAGTAGTGCAACCGAACGACAAGTCACAACGTTTTAATACAATAAAATAAGAATATGGGGATGGTGGGAGCAGGGCGGGAGGCCTCGTGGTAGTTGACTTCACGAACTGCTAAGGGGTTGTGTTTTGTTATGGTGCCCTCTTCTTTACAGCTGCTTGTAGTATTTCAAGCATGATACGTTGCCTACCAACTTCGTGACGCTGGTCTGTTTCCGCGTCGGCAGTGATGGCTTGATTCTGGTTCTTTACGAAAGATCGTTGGCACCCTCCCTGCAATAACTACCTACTCACTACATCAAATCTTTTAAGAGCGGACGTGACGATAACAATAAATATCAGCTAACCCACCAAGAATACCAGATCCGCCGACAAGATGCGATGACCAGAATAGGCGGGAGGTCGTTGCACTTACTTCCTTGCGGACCATACCGGTCAGTCCCTTCAGCGAAAACAAAAATTGGCTGTGGCTTAGCTTGTTAAGCCCGGAAATTGCGAAAGCAATGGGCACGTCGCTGTCGTTTCGTCCAGTTCCAACGTTCATCACTGCTGAGACTACACCTGGCTTCTGCATCACTGTCCATGGCATTGAGCGAATGAGTAACATCTGTCCCATCTTCCACTGTTTCCAGTGAAGAGGTTGCACGTCCACGCAAAGCTGCATACTGAGCACGCCTCTTAGAAAGTCTTCTCTCGCGTTGTTCCTCCGTCTCTGTAGCTCGCTGCTGTCTCTTACGCTCATTGCGACGAGCTTCCCTAGCGGTAGGTGGCATCGTCGAAGCAGATGTTAAGCCGCCGGCGGAGGCACCGCCACTACTCGCAGATGGCGCGAGATGGTCGCCCAGCTCTTCGGCGTGACGTCACAACACCTGTTGCGCTCCTGGCGGACAGCGCGGGAGTTAGGCGGCCGGTGGTGGCACCGCCACTACTCGCAGACGGCGCGAGATGGTCCCCCAGCTCTTCGGCGTGACGTCACACAGAGGTCATATGAAAGGTCAATGGTGGCACCACCACGGCACAGCAAAGGCTTGAAAGTGCAAGTAGTATTGCTTTCGCAATAAAAACTTTCAGACAAATTGCATAGGGATTGCAACGGAAGCGTTAAATGTGCCACGAGGTCATTTTTCGTTACAGAGCCACAGCAGGCAATTCCACAGTGCCATTCCCTGCGGATCATTGCTTGGCAGCCTGCCAGAGGCGCAGACGCTTTCCTCTGTGCCTTCTTTTATTTTGTGGACACCCATAATAAATGACATCGTTTGGTTTCCCCGAAGCATCAATGCTTGGGCAAAGCTTCAATCAATGATCCTCGCAACTGTCTTGAAAGAGAGACCCTTCGCGCCTAACTCTGATTTAGGATCTCTAAATTAGAGCTTATGAAGTCTTGGCCGCGTCATTATCGGATGACCGTAGGTGACTGGTGAAAATACGCGCTTAACTTTTGCTGATAAGCGGGGACAGTTGAGGAGACTTCAAGGCTACAGCTGATAGTTGTTCAACCCTGCTTCGGGCAGAGCCCTGGAATGAGTACGCGTCAACCCTAGGCTTACCGAAGGATGAATGGATTAACAAATTTTACAAGCCGCAGAAACAGTATTAGTTATGAGACCCATTTTGTGGAAGTCATCTTAATAATTTCTAATGCTTCGAGATCTTACCGCGCATAGAATCTCAGTACGCGGGTGTTTTTTTTTTTTTTTTTTTTTTACAGCGCGAGCTGTTAATAGTTCATTTCTTGGCGTCGCGTAGTAGGTGTCCGTCAGTGATCACTCGAAGATCGCGTGCCGTCAGAATCACGGCGCGCGGCTTGTGGTGCCTGCTACGTAGCTCGTGATCACGGCCTAAATCACTGGCTCTCTGCCGTGCGAGAGAAGTTGCTTAGCAAGAAGCTGTACATGGAAGTCGGACTTCCCCAATGTCGGCGGCAAGGTTAACATAAGCAGCGACTACGTCAAAATCTCGAGTTGTGCGCCCGTAAAAACGGCGAAGTCGCAATGAAAGCGTCAGAGGTGAAGGGATCCTTACCTGCGACGTCACGATGCCGAGAAGGTTAGACAATGGCGTGAAAATTAAGAAGCCTGCCCACGAACCCAAAATCATGGAACATGCAAACGACAACGTTGCCACTCTGGGGTTTCAGCGTAAGTCCAGCATATACCCGTTTGACTTTGCGGGCTCAGTCGCCAACACAAACTCAATAATGATATAAATTTGGGAGCGATATCACGCTAATTCAGCTTATTCATCAAGAACATGGAAATGACGTGCAGTTAAGCCACCAGATAAAGCAGGAATTGTCAGCATCCTGGATGATCGCCAGGTATTTTTTTCTGCATTTCATAGCCTGAAGCTAAACCATCCGAGCTCGCTGGCTAGCATCCCCAAACACCAGAGATTCTGAAGCTATCAACAAACAGCATTCAAAGTGCAAAAGCGCCTGGAAAACCTATGCACAGCTCCAAGGCGCACCGATTTAAGAACGAATATTTATTAGGGGAAGGCAAGGAAGAAGATAAGTTGTGCGAAGGCACCATTTAGGAGTGTGCATTATTTCCCCGTGTTTGGTATACTGAGAAGAGGCATCGCACAAAAGTTGAGTAGGTTATCATTTGAAAGGTCTCTCACAGTCGTTATTTTTAAGCCTTGTAGCTGCCTAGCCTTAATCAATTTCTTATTTTCATGCCGATACTGACTAAATATTAAAAAAAAAAAACGCGTCTAGATTTACACTAAGAGGAGCCGCGAAAAAAAAACGAAATTCATACGGATGGCGAGCTTTCAAGGGGGTATGCGAGGAATTTAGTGAAAACTGAATTGAATTTAGGAAAAACTCAGTTCGCACTTAAACCGGCCAGTGCTGTGACAATTCACAAGTCCCAAGGGGGCACCTTCGATGCCGTGGTGTATGACTACGCGGCAAACCACCCACAGAAACTTGTCAACGTCGCCCTCAGTACAGCCACAAGTCTGGATGGGCTCTACTTGACCAACAAGGAGGCGTGCCATAAGTTTCTCCATAGGGGGCCCAATCCAGACAGGGCACTTCGTTCGGAGTTCGAACGTCTGGAAAAACATAGGCTACACACTGCGTACAACCGCTGCGAAGAACTTCTGGCTAGCAGTGAGATTACAGTGGCCACACTGAATGCCAGATCATTAATAGCCCATCTTCAAGATATAGCCAGGGACACATTGCTAATGTCTGCCCATGTTCTGGTGTTTACAGAAAGGGGGTTTCCCAGTCAAACGCTCTTCCAATACCTGGCTATAACCTCGTAGCTGCGACCGGACGGGTCGGCCAAAGCAGAAACGCTGGGGTAGCGATATATGTCAGGCAACCTTTCTAAGCCATCTTAGTAACATCGCCTGTACCCACTGAGCTTGGCGAGCCACTATGTGTTCAACTACGGCCTTGGAGCTGGTTATAACTGGCGTTTATATCTCTCCCCAAGCAGGAGTTAAAGAAGCTCTTGACGTCATCTCAACCGGACTGCCAAGCCGATTGTATAAGAGGTTGATTACCTGTACCGGAGACTTTAACAAAGACCATCGCAGAGGCCCTGGCTCCATCGAAGCAGTAGAATCAGAGCATCTGCTGCAGGTGAGTACATTACAACCACGC
Source organism: Amblyomma mixtum (assembly GCF_055824585.1). NCBI lineage: Eukaryota > Metazoa > Arthropoda > Arachnida > Ixodida > Ixodidae > Amblyomma > Amblyomma mixtum. The sequence goes on from NC_143013.1 coordinate 252,969,809, forward strand.
ACAACCACCCACTGGGGAAACAGTTTGGACCTAGTCATGTACACACAATCCATCGCCGACGGATTCACCATCACCCAAGTTGAAACAAAAAGTCATTTCTTCACGGATCACCGAAGAGTATTCATAGTCATAAATAAACAGCAACCACAGTACAATCCATGTCTGGCCTCAGTTTAATCACATAGCCGAACAATACATCGGTACACCATGAGCTTGACTCAAAGGAAAAGCCATGAAGAAGCCATTTTTAACCAAGGGCACCACCAAGGTACACCACAAGCCGTGCTAAGGCGTAGCCAAGGTGTATTGCTTTCGCAGCCTACCAGGCTTAACCAAAGATAAGCCCCCGCCAATATTTTTACCACTTATGCGGGATAACATCCCGTTCCTCTCGCTCGTAACGCCCCCCACGGCTGTGACAACCTCGCGAAATACTTGCGTAGACCTCGTCTTTAAGAACCAGGAATTGGTAAAGCAAGTCGAGCATATATTCATTTCTCCGACCACAAAGCTTCCTTCAGGACAATCGCGAACTGTTAGAGGAGTGTTTCTTGAAGAAGAAAAATGTGAAAAATAACAAATCTGTAATTGTGCATGCATTTCTTGTTAGAATTCATTGCCTCAATCTATCGAAAACATCAGACAGCGGATGAGCTGCGCTCAAATTTAGCCCTAGGAAGTAACGTGATAGTAGTCAATTTTTAGACCGCAGCTCCTTGGAGCCCGTTTCTCTGTGTCGCGGCGCCGCCGTTGCCGCGGCGCCGCGACTAAGGTGTGCGTTGTAACCAAACGCGGACACCTTAGTCGTGCTTTCAGCTGCGAAACTAATGGAGCGGGAGCTTGCAAAGCCGAGGGAAGGCGCATAACTGCCCTCTTGGAAACGTGGACACCTCAATCGGGCTTTAAACTACGTGGCGGTAGTGACAGATGTGCGCTGCATGCGTTGGCATGGACAACGATGTGCATTTTATGGAAAGGAGGTGCGCATAACTGGTTCCTAGGGTCAGTAGACACCTGAATCGCTCTTATAGGTACGTGGTGTGATGAGAGAGAGATGTGGGCTGCTGTAATTGACGACGTTGTGCCAGAAACACGGCGCTGAAGCCATAGGCCGTTGGCGTTCATTGTGTTCAATGCGTTGGCGTCGACAACGCTTTACACTCCGATCATTTTAAAGAAAGGAAGTGCGCTTAACAGGCCCCCTGGTCAGCAGACGCCTGAGGGATGACTGCATGCGTTAGTGCTGACAGCGCTGAATGAACTCTCGCGATCAACCATTTAAATGTCACCTGGAGCATAGAGAAACACCTGCCAGGGTGGCAGGGTGGGCGGGGTCTTTAAGGTCTATATAAAGACAAACAGGAATTTCTTACCACCTATGCGGGGGATAGGATAGGATAGGATAGGATAGGAAAACTTTTAATGTCCAACAGACAGAGGGTAGCCAGAGGGCTACCCGCCTAGACGACGGCCGAAAGGTCTTGACACTCGGCGGCGGCTTCGGCCAGTCGGACGAGTTGTAGCTGAGTCGCCGGGTCGGAGCTCAGTAGTAAGGTCTCCCATTGATATTTCGTGTTTATACCTCGTCCCTCCCGGGGGGCATGATGGTTTAGTTGGTTTATTGGGGTTTAGCGTTCCAAAGCGACTGAGGCTATGAGAGACGCCGTAGTGAAGGCCTCCAGAAATTTCGACCACCTGGTGTTCTTTAACCTGCACTGACATCGCACAGCACACGGGCCTCTAGAATTTCGCCTTCAAGAAATTCAGCCGCCGCGGCCGGGATCGAACCCGCGTCTTTCGGGTCAGCAGCCGAGCGCCGTAACCACTGAGCCACCGCGGCGGGGCACCCCCGAGAGGCATCAGGATATTCCCATAATATGTGGTCCTAGGTGGCCCTAAGTTCGCAATTTTCGCATTTGTCTGAAAATTTCCCCGGGGTACATAAGACTCCAGAGGGCCGGGTTTGGAAAGGTGTAAGTTTGTAACCGGTGCCAGTTGATGGCTTCGTATCTGGACAAGGATCGATGCGCTGGAGGAAGTCTAGCTCGTTGCAAACGATAGTGCTGTGTAATTTCTTTGTGTGTCACCATGCGTTCCCTGGCTGTAAAGACCACCTCGCTCGGGTCCGCCCGGAAGGAAAAGACTCGGGCGAACTCGTGGGCCGTGTCATTACCAGGCAGGGATGCATGCGCTGGTATCCAGACTAGTGTAATTTTCTGGTCTATTACATGACGGCTTAGAATTGTATTCGTTAGAGGGGAGACCCGACTCCTGCTGAAATTTAGTATGGCAACTTTGGAGTAACTGATGACGTTACCTCGTTTTTGTGTCTACACAAGGTAGTGCTATGGCAGCTTCCTCTGCAGTCTCTGGGTTACCCGAGAGTATGGAGGCACTTATTTTGAGGAGTTGTTTATTATTGACGACCGCGACGGTCATCGTGTTCTTACCATACTCAGTGGCATCCACGTAGACCACGTACTCGTCTTTGTAGGAGCGGAAGCGTTTCTCTAGCGCCTCTGCCCGTTTAGCACGGCGCACTGAGTGATAAATAGGATGCATATTCCTGGGTTATGGAGGTACAACTATATTGTCCCGAATTTCTCCGAGCATGTCAACTTTGGCGGTTGTTCTGTTATCTCGGCTCAGATGGAGTTTTTCTAGAATGGCCCTGCCGGTTGTAGCCCCGCTAAGCGTTCGATTTGGGCCGTTCTCACTGCTTCCGTAATTTCTTCCAGGGTATTATGCTCTAGGAGGCGGTGAGTGGATGTACGAATGGGCAATCCTAGACCTTGTTTCGTGCACGGACTGATAATTTAATTATCTTTTCCTTTTCTGAAACTTTAAAGGGTCAGTCTACTCACCGAGATGAGTGTATAAATAATGGCATATTCTGGTAGTTGGCACCCTATAACATCAATAACGAGGGGTCTGCGCCCGGTTTAGGCAGGAATTTATATTTTATTTCGGCGTTAAAAGTCGCGTAAAAAAGCATGGTGGCGACCCCAAACGTTAATTTTGTTCAAGAAAGGGGTAGTCTTTTTTTGTAGAAGCATAAGTGAATATACTACGTACCATTTGTATGCCCCAATGTCAGAGAAACGCACGTTTTCTTCTAGCAAACTGTAGAAGGCGTACCGCTCGCTTTTTCTGTAAATCACATGAATATTTATAGTTACACGTACGCAAAACGCAGGCACATTCCCACTTTTAGTTCAGCGTATGCTAGCAGAGACGCAAAAATAAACAGCCTATAGTGGCGCCATCTGGTCGTCAGGACGGGAACCATTGCTGTAAACAAACCGACTCTCCACTTAAGCCTAGGAGCGGCAGAATCGTCACTCTAATTATTAAAATAAAGCAAATTTATCTCTTGTATGTTTTCTTATAGGCGAGATGTGACGAAGCGAAAGACAGGCGCCCCATTTATGGCCAGTGAACGCACTGAAAAAGGCAGCAACAACGAGAATTCAGTCCGAAGCGAGAGGTCCGGCTTCGACGGGCGCCGCCATGTTTGTCGCCGCGCGGCGGAAATCCAGATGGTTGCCAGATGAGACTACCATCTCATACAGATGTGTTCCCACATTAATAAATTCTATTTTAAAATGTTCTACCGCACTCCTTGGCACCACAGCTGGCTAAACGGTAATTTGAGTAAAGAGCTATCGTTTGCAGCAAAGAAAATATGGTCGATAAAATTCAGTAGACTGACCCTTTAAGATCAAGGAAGGGGCAGCCTACGAGATACGGCTAACTACGAACGCCTGTACGAGCCGTAGGAGATTCTGCTCTTTCTTGCCGTGTCTCCTGTAGACAATCGGCCGTAATTCGGCCCCTGGGCCGAATTACGTAACAGGAAGGAAGGAACGCCACCACCCGTTCGGCGGAATACCTTGCCCTTTGAACGCAACGCTTTTTGAGGGAAGGAAATGGCGCAGCAATTCTCCGCCATTTCGGTGGACACCCAAACCGCACCGTACAGGAAGGGAGGAACGCCGCCACCCGTTCGGCGCGAAGCTATATCGGCGCCTGTATGCCGGTCCTGTAGGAGGGCTTAGAGAGTCTCGTTATATCTCGTACGGTGCCCGGAAGCTCTCGTATCAGCTCCCGGATGTGTGGAATTCAGTGCCCAGATGTTGGCTCTCGGTCTCGGCGTGACGTCACCACACTGCCGACAACGGGAGCTAAAAGCATTTCATGCATAAAAGTAGCGCCTGCTCGCCGGTTCTTCGGTATAGCTAAGTTTCATTTCGTGGGTACACACGGACATTAGCAATGTGCACCACCCATAAGTGAAACACAAGCGTATCCAAGGGGATATTATTTCGAGAGCAGTACTGCTTGCACTTTCAGCCCGTCGCGTGGCGAGACCGGTAGCTACCAAGCGCGGCCTAACTCCTGCTCCTGCCACGCGCGGCGCGCTTAGCGGTCTGACATCACAGCTGCAAGAGCGGGGCTCCAACTCACGCCGTCGAGTAGCGAAGCCGCAGCTACCAAGCGCGGCCTAACGCCTGCTCCTGCCACGCGCGGAACGCTTAGCGGTCTGACGTCACAGCTGCAAGTGCGGGGCTCCAACTTGCGCCGTCGCGTAGCGAGGCCGCAGCTACCAAGCGCGGCCTAACACCCGCTCCTGCCGCGCGCGGCGCATTTAGCGGTCGGTTCGGGCGTCCACCGAGATGACAGAAAATTACTGCGCCATTTTCGTTCCTCAAAAAGCGGTGCGTTCAAAGGGCAAGGCATGGCACAGTAATTCTCGGTCATCTCGGTGGACACCCGAACCACAGGAAGGGAGGAACGCCACCACCCGTTCGGCGCGATGCGTTGCCCTTTGAACGCAACGCTTTTTGAGGAAAGGAAGTTCTCTGTCATCTCGGTGGACCCCCGAACCGCACCGTACAGGAAGGGAGGAAGTGGCAGTGAAAGAAGAGGGAAGCTTCTAGACAATCATCCGTTAGCGTCAGCCGCTCGTTTTGGCGACCGAGGCACGCATAAATCTCCCAGCACGAGGGGGCCCTCGTGCGATGAGTATAATCCCAAGCAACCACAGATATCCGTCGGACGTACGAGCTAGATCCGAACGTCCTTTGCCGAGATCGGACGTCCATCGGACGTACGAACGCAATCCGATTTCGGATATCCGTATTCGTACATCAGCCGGACGTACGGACAGCGTCCACTTTTGTATATACGCATGAGAGACGAGGTGTACGTCCGAAGGATGTAAGGCTGAGTATTTTCCCAGGCCATGAGTATGGACGTTTTTAATTTCACAGAAAATTCGCGTCTTTCGTGTATGTATACTGTTTTATTTACATCAGTTGGAGGGTTTGACGCGAAGATGTTTGTAAATTGGTGCGATTCCACTCCTACCTGCAGTGCAAGAGCCGCCAACGAGCTAAATTTATCTAAGAGGAGAAGCAGGTGTTGCAGAATTTTGCAAGAACTCAATGACTAGTTTTATATTTATAAAACTTCTCCAAATTAGAGGAGTTGCGCGACACGTCCACTGTTATTGAAACCATTCGTAAGCATCAAAACCATGATCAAAACTCCCGTGCATTCTGCTATCACCATCATCATAGATGTCAGTTCGCGGTCAGACCAATCCAATCCATCAGTACGGCTCCGTAGCGCTGTTGTTGATATGTCGCCTAGTGTTGTCGCGCAGATCTTTATAGCTCTGTTATTATAAAATGTGGCTATGTTCGGTCTGTGGACGAAAGTTGGATGTAACTTAAGCAATTCGAAAGATACGGGAAGCGCCTGAAGCTCTTGTGGAACACCGGAATCCCGTACTGCGTCGACCTTGGTTTAAAGAAGGCTTAGTGCACATGGGATTGCCTACGAAGGTATGTATCCAGTACACTTCTTGGAACATGCTTCTAGGACAATGCATGCTCATATAACATTCGTTCACAGGACAGTGGGAGCAGTAAGCGCGAGGAGATGGCTTCCACAAGTGTGTGCTGTTCTTACACTTTTGGGAGCCTACATCACACAGCTGCGGGAGCCCTCAACTCGCGCGGCTAATTCCCACTCCTCTTCAAAGTTGCGGGACGGAGTATTTTAGCATCTTGTTAATTTTTAGGGCATCGCTAGGTTCACTGTGCCTATATAAAGAGTGACAACGCGCGAAAGGCAGACCATAGGAAGCACGTGTAGTTCGCAGTGGTTCGCAACGGAAGCTTAGCGGCTTTCTGTGCACAGTCGCGTACAGTGCTGCGCAGGTTAGTGCCCTAAGGCCCATGAGAATAAATAAAGAACAGATACATTGTCAAATATGGTGTGGAAAAGTGAGAGCTGTTATTGCCTTATACTTATTGAGGTGTTTGTTAAAGTGCATTGTCTTGTATACTTGCAGCATTAAACACTTCTATTAATTGGTTCCAATATGTTTTTACTTGGGCTGCTGCATTGTGCCATTTATTTCACATGACTGATGTTTGCCGCGTTCTTTTTATTTCAGAAATCCTGTGGGTGGGAAGATTACGGATGTGTGTCCCAAGCTTGCCACATTTGAAGAGTCACATTTAAGAAATTTTCCGAATATAACCCATTGCTCTGCTGATGTATCATCAACCACAATAAAATATGCGTGCTATGCATCAAATTGTTTTTGGTTTTATTGCATCGCGCGGAGTGAAAAAAGCACGCATGCATCATATATGCGAATATTCGAGGAAGATCCGCCAATGGACGTACTCAACTGGACGTCCGTCGGCGGGCGAACCGTATACCTTTGGCCACCTTTCGGACGGCCGACGGACGTCTACCGGTTGTTTGCGGATATTCAGCGGACGTACAGAACATCCGAAACAGACCTCTGTCGGCCGTCCGAAGGATATCGGTGGTTGCTTGGGATGCCATGTGAAACAAATGGGCAAAACTTTCATAAATAAGCTTTACTAAGAGCACTACCAAGACACACCACCAATCAAACCAGGCGCAGCAAGGGCTATTGCTTTCGCAACTTACAGGGCTTTACCAAGCTAAGCCTCTGCCAAATTCTTTTGCTTTCGCAATTACCTACGCTTAACCAATGCTAAGCCCCAGCAATCACAATCTCCCGCGATACCAAGGAGCGTATCGAGGAGCCGAAAACGAGAAACTCGACCACCCCATAACTGTGGAAGAGGTTTACGCGGCCATAAGAAACACCACCAGAAACACGGCAGCCGGAGCGGACAGAATCGACAACGCCCTAATCCGCAACCTGAGCGACGACCTCATACAAGAGCTCGTCAGCTTTCTTAACAAACATTGGGAGGCGGAGACGGTTCCCGAAGATTGGAAACACGCCGAAGTAATAATGATACCTAAACCAGGTAAAAAGCTACAAATTGAAAACCTTAGGCCCATATCACTCAAGTCGTGCCTTGGCAAGCTTTACGAACGGGTTGTAACTTTAAGACTGCAAAATTACATGGAAGATAACGGCTGTGTAGCACATACCATGTTCGGCTTCAGAGCGAAGCTCTCGACACAGGACGTTCTCCTCCAAATACAAGATGTCCTGCGAAACGTACCTCGGACGGGAGAAAATGTCATAATGGCCCTGGACATCAAGGGGGCATTCGATAACGTCAGCCACAAAGCGATCCTTACGGGCCTAGACAACCTGCATTACGGACGCAGAATCCACGGCTTCGTCAAAGCCTTCCTGTCCGATAGAACTGCCACCATCGGCATAGGAGACCTTCGATCGGACAAAATTCGCACTCCAAACAAGGGAGCACCCTAAGGGTCAGTTATCTCACCCCTACTCTTCAACATAGCTATGATAGGCCTAGCTCGAAAAATAGGGAACATCGAAGGCATCAGGCATGCAATGTATGCTGACGATATAACAGTCTGGACAAACACGGGCTGTCTCGGAGAGAAGGAAGGAAGGCTACAGCAAGCGGCCTCTTGTGTAGAGCAATACCTCGCAGAAAGAGGACTCGCATGCTCGACCGAGAAATCGGCACTGCTGATAGTCTGGAGAGGCAAGCAAAACCGGACCGTCCCAACCAACGAGGACCTAAAACTCAACGTCTATCTAGAAGGGACGCCCATGCCCGAGAAGACAACAATAAGAATTTTGGGCATGTGGGTTCAATCCAACCAGCGCAGTACTCACACTTTTAACCTACTGAAAGCAACAACGCTACAAGTCGCACGCATGATCACCCGCATCACCAACAGGCGACATAGCATGCGTGAAGAGGACACACTAAAACTAGTCAGAAGCCTAGTAGTTAGTCGAATCCCGTACAGCCTACCCTACCAGTGCCTCAACAAAAACGAAATACAACAAGCGGATGCCCTGCTACGCAAAGCGCATAAGACAGCGCTCCGACTACCACCCAACAGTCTACAGAAAAACTCATGGCCCTGGGATTACATAACACCTTTGAGGAGCTACGAGAGGCGCAGCTTGAGTCGCAAAAACTCAAGTTGTTGCAAACAGCGACTGGAAGAGCGCTCCTGCAGAGGCTCGGATACCGCGAGCAGATGCGAGAAATGTCGAGGACGGCAACGATCCCCGACGAGCTTCGCAAGACCCGCAAGGTAGCTTCAATACCAAAAAGTGGCTGAGGCTTAGCTAAGGTTAAGCCTAGTCAGATGCGAAGCATATTGATGGCTAGGCTTGGTAAAGTTCCTCGCTTTGTTCTTCAGTTGTTGTAGAACGTTGTCGCCGAGCCGCATATTGAGCACGCCGCTTAGCCAGACGTTCATCCCGCTCTTCATCGGTCTCTGTGGCACGCTGAAGCTTTCGCTTCTCGTTCAAATCAGCCCTGCTTCTAGGCGGCATCCCAACACCTGGCCGCCTCGTAAGTGCCCGGAGAGTTGTTGTTGTTGTTGTGACTGAGAGAAGGATGAAAAGGAAATTGCACGGGCCTGCTACTGGCTCGAGCCAAGCCACCACCGCTGCCACGTGCAGATAGAGGAGAGTTAAAAATTCAGGGGGCACTTTGGCTGTCTAAAGTGCGCTGAGGCGAAAGCGTTTTCCGCACCACTTTGACTGCTTCAGTGGAACTGGCGGCGTCACATATAATTGAGTACTAATTACTGTGATGACAAATCACTAATTAATGGGTAATTACTGATTAATGCCTGAATACTAATTAAGTGCTAATTAATGACGCTTAAGCTTCGCCTTTAGGTGTGGAACGAGACAGCATGTTGTAGCGCTGGCAGGGAGTCCACGGAACGCCACCACCTGTTCGGCGCGATGCCTTGCCCTTTGAACGCAACGCTTCTTGAGGAAATGAAATGGCGCAGAAATTGTGTCATCTCGGTGGACACCTGAACAGCACCGTCGAGGAAGGGAGGAAGTGGGAGTGAAAGAAGACAAAGAGGGCACGTAATGAAGGAAATGAAAATTGTATTTGAGGAAAGAACTTTCTCACATATCTCGGTGGACACCCGTCAAAATTCAAGGGGGCACTTTTTTTACCTTAAGTGTGGTCACTGATGTGTGGTTAAGACGTTAAGCTTCGCCTCTAAGAGTGGAACGCGACAGCGTCTTGCAACGCTGCCAGGGAGTCCATAGAACGCCATCGCGCATTCGGTTCTACGCCTCGCTCGTCGGTAAATTGGTTTTTGAGGAAAGGAAATGTATCTCTCTCATATCTCGGTAGACACCTAAACCTCGCCGGAAGGGAAGGGAGGAGGATGAGAGTGAGCGAAGACACCGTATTCACTAGACGCGCCTTAGTTCATTCCAAACCATCGAGCTGGCATGGCGGAGTGGATAGCATGCTCGTCTCGCACGCCGAAGACCGGGGTTCGATTCCCGAGCTCGGCCAATTTCCTACTCGTTTTTATTTGTTTATCTGGTCTGACTAGAAAGGTTAATTAGGCTAATTGGTTAAGTAAGCAATTAACTAAGCTCAGTCCCACTTACTTGGAGCATCACTATACGATCCCTTCAATTGGTTGCATGGTTACTAGGCAAAGTACAATTGGCCCCGTTTGAAATTCGCGCACTGTGACGTCACGGCCGTTTCGACCAATTGAAAAGCGTGACATTTTCTGTCGACAACTGCTGCTTACAACGATGAGGCATTAAAGGCTTTCGCCTTAAAAGATCAGAGGAAGGTGAGAGAGGAAAGGAAAGGAAAGACGCGCGTCGCAGCAACAACCGCGTCCGCCGGAGCGGACGCTGCTCAAAAAACAGATAAGCGGCCGAAGCCGCGCTCGCCGAAGCGAGAACAGATACACTCCTCCAGTGCCCGGAGAGCGAGGCAAGCTCAGCTTTATACCGCTGCTGTAGCGTCACGTGGTCAGCTGCAGCTCCTCTGATGTGGAGCCTCCACCGCCGCGGCTGACCGCGCGAGCCGGCAGCCCATCTCTCCTCTGCTGTGACGTCATGTTGTCACGTGGTCAGCCGCCGCACCTCTGATGTGGAGCCTCCACCGCCGCGGCCGACCGTGCGAGCCGGCAGCCCATCTCTCCTCTGCTGTGACGTCATGTTGTCACGTGATGTCACGTGGTCACGCTAAAGGTGAATGGTAGCTCCACCGCCGCGCTCGACGGGCTGTAGTGTAGCTCTAGTAATATCCTTCGCATAAAAAACATGGATCCCAAGCTCCATCGAGGCAGAAGAGAAGCGAGGGCCGAATTCATTGAGAAAACATACGCTCCTCAAGCCACGACCCTGTATAATGACGCGTCTTGGAGAGGAGGAGATACCAAAATCGCTGTAGCGGCGGTGGTCGATTCGTCTTTACGCGAAATGCCAGCGCGTCTCTCCGAGGCTGCACAGCTGCAGAGTCCGAGGAAGTAGTCGTTGCTCTAGCGGTGGCGGAGGGCTATAGAACCGGGCGGTCACTAACAATACTCACGGACTCTCAAACAGCCTGCCGAAATTACATGAATGGCAGGATAGGTCGTCACACGCTCCGTATACTCCTCGCGGCGAGCGACAGAATTAAAAACCAGGAAGAACAAAACGACAAGATCCCACACAAAATTGTGAGGGTACCGGGACACACGGGGGTGGCAGAGAACCGAGAGGCCGACAGGATAGCTCGAGGATACATTACTTTCCGAGCATGCGACGAGACCGCGGAACTCGCGCCAGCACCGAGGGAATACTCAGCCATACTACAAAACTATAGAGGCAGAAGAATGCGATATCCCCCACCGCACAAATCTCTCAGCAGAGAGGAAGCTGTCACTTGGAGACAATTACAAACAGGCTCTTTCCCAAACCTACATATACTAAACAAAATGCACCCTACGATATACACGGACAAATGTCCCTGGTGCGACAAAAAACCCACTTTATACCACATCACATGGGCCTGCCAAATCATACACGTGGTCCCCAAAATACAAAACCCGAGTGCGGAGCAGTGGGAGACTGCTGTCCAGCGACCACTGGGAAGACCAACAAGGTCTGCTACAGCGAGCTGACCGGGCGGCAGTGGCCAGCGGAGCCCTGGACTGTGGGCAAGCGACCACTGATTAGAGGCGGACAACTTCGACAGAGAAGGCTCCTGGGGGTAGAACCAAGACGTCTCCGAAGATGCCCCCAAACCGCAGGACAAACCATTAGTGTAAATAAAGTTTTCCCTTCCCTTTTCCCGTCCTTCGTTGAGGACCACGGCGTACGAATAATTATTCTTACACCCAACTTCAAACCCCCTCCATTCCCCCCACCCTACCTCCACAAGCACAAACCACCTTCCCTGAGCCACACATACCAATTGACACCCGTCTTAATACCCTCCTCAATCCCCCCACCATCCAATATGGCGGCGGGGGGGAACACTAATTATCTCCCCATTATAACTTGGAACTGCCGCGGCTTCCGGGCAAAGCGCGCACCTCTGCAACTTCTCCTTCCCACCATCACACCCACGCCCCACATACTTCTTCTCCAGGAGACTGCACACCGAGCAACCCTCCCCAGCTACACATCTACACACTCGGATACCACTAACACACCCAGGGCGTCCACACTCATCCACCGCAGCCTCAGCTACAAAACTCATCACATTACGTCTGAGACGCCCTGCGTGATCACGGAAATTATACATCACACACATTCACTTCCTTCTATATTTATAGCAAACATATACCACCCCCCGTCCCTGCCGATGGCCCCGCTAAAACACTTCTGCGAAAGCTACACCATCTAGCAGGGAAACATCCCCTACTCATCGGTGGGGACTTCAACAGTCAGCATACTGACTGGGGATACACAACCACGACACATCGAGGTCGCAGGCTCTGGCTGCTCCTGCAGAACCTCCAACTCACTGTGCACAACACGTTTCAGACGCCTACGCGGATCGGCAACAGTGTCAGCATGGACACCAGTCCGGACCTGACGCTGAGCCGCTGTATCCGCGGCGTTACCTGGAACAGAACACAACATACACTGGGCAGTGATCATTACATTATACAAATCACTGTCCCATACAAACGACCCCGTCACGCAAATATGACACACGAACTCATTAACTGGGATGCCTTTCGCGCTGCACGCACCGCCCTCCCAGACACTCCCATCGCAGACATCGATGCATGGGTGCAATCACTCAAGCATGACGTTCACCACAACACGCGACACATTGAAACTACAACCGAAACACCGACCCTTGACACACGCCTAGCCCACCTCTGGGAGGCTTATCACAGCATCCTGGAACGCTGGAAAGGCAACAAACACAACAGAACGCTTAAAAAGCGGCTGGCCGCGCTGCAGACACAAATCCAACAGCACTCTGAGGAGCTCTGTCGATCCAACTGGGGACAGATATGTGACGGCATCGCCGGAAACCTGTCCAGCAAACGTGCATGGCAACTCCTCCGACACCTCATTGACCCCACACGCACCAAATCAGCAGCACAGCACCACGTGACACGCCTCACACATGAACACATTGACGATCCCGACACCCTTCTAGACACACTTCAAACCATGTACACATCTCCAGGCGGCCCCATACCTCTACCGCACTACACAGGACAAGCAAATCCAACACTCGACACCGACATCACGGAGACGGAAGTCAGAGCGGCCCTCCTGACTCTCCGCGCCAACTCCGCACCTGGTGCAGACCAAATCACAAACTCCATGCTCCGTAATCTGGATGACCAATCGATCACCCACATTACGAAATACTTCAACCAGTGCTGGAGGGAGGGTAACCTCCCGCAGTCCTGGCGCCACGCGAAGGTAATATTTATACCAAAACCCAACAAACCACTCACCATTCAAAACCTTCGCCCGATTTCGCTAACCTCATGCCTCGGGAAGCTCCTCGAGCATGTTGTGTTAGCGAGACTCACAAGTCACATGGCGGACAACAATCTCTACCCGCATAGCATGGTCGGATTCCGCCCTCATCTATCCGCACAGGATGCCATGCTGCAACTCACACACGACCTTTTTGACCCGCTTCTTCCAGGTCACACCAAGGCAGTCTTAGCTTTGTATCTCTCCAAAGCTTTTGATCGCATTGAACATGAGGCGATCATGACTGCTCTATCCCCATTGAATGTGGGTGTGCGCACGTATGCCTACATTCAAGCATTCCTGACTGACCGCACGGCTGAGATACACTTCGGCCCTCTGTCTTCCACCTCCTACACACTTCAGAGTATCGGCACCCCTCAAGGGTCCGTCCTTTCCCCCTTTCTCTTTAACATAACCCTCATACCCCTCGCCCGGAAATTGGCAACTATTCCCCACCTCAAGCACACTCTTTATGCCGACGATATCACCCTGTGGACCACCCACGGCAGTGACGGCGACATAGAGAACACCTTACAGGAAGCAGCCACCCTCACCCAAAATTACGCACGGACCATCGGACTGTCTTGCTCCCCAGAGAAGTCCGAACTGCTCCTCATCCGGCCTAAGAACCACCGCTGTCCCCGCTCCCCCATTGTCATTGAATTGAATGGTTACCCGGTACCTGAGGTTGGCACACTCCGTGTATTGGGCTTGCACATCCAGAATGATGGCAAAAACACCACTACCCTCAAGAAACTCAAGCAGGTTGCAGGCGCGATATCGCACCTCATCCGCAGGGTTTCGGGACATCAAAGAGGCATGAAGGAGCGCGACCTATGTCGCCTCATTCATGCCTTTGTCCTCAGCCGTGTACTGTACACTACCCCATACTTACAACTATCCAAACATGACAAACGCTTTGGATGCTTTGATTCGCAAGGCATTCAAGGTAGCACTTCATCTTCCCCTCAACACACCCACAGACAGATTACTAGGCCTGGGCCTCCACAACACGATCGGGGAACTGGTGGAGGCCCACCGACAGGCCCAATACATCAGGCTCACAAAAACTTCCACAGGTCGGTATATCCTGGACTCCCTGGGAATCAAAATACCGGCCAACGACCCAACCCTTCTCGCCATCCCACGATCCCTTCACCGAGAGCTTCTCATCAGGCCGCTCCCGAGGAATATGCACCCGTCCCACCATGAGCAGCGCCGCAGAGCCCGTGCGAAGGCACTCCATCGAGCGTACGGCCCCCAGCCGGACGCCGTATGGGTGGACGCTGCCTGCACGGGTGATGAAGCGACAGCAGCTGCGGTGGACTCCTCTTCATCCACCCTCCTCACACTACCTCTCCCTCCAGATACGTCCCCAGAGGCTGCAGAGGAAGCCGCCATTGCACTTGCTATAACCCGCAAAAAGCCCGGTATATTTTAACTGACTCTAAAACTGCGATTCTAAATTTTTCTCGAGGCCGAGTTCATGTCCCTGCTTTTGGCATACTGGACTCGCCCGATGCACCCCCGCCCCGCCAAGTGGAGCTGATATGGGTGCCTGCGCACTCCGGGAATCCCGGAAACGAGGCCGCCAACCTTTTAGCCCGAGGTTCTTTAAACCGGGCTCAGGTGGCCTCGGATCGGGGATTCACGAAGGATCGCATGCACTCATTCAGTGAGCTGACCCAGGCATACAGAGCCTCTCGCCAGCTCTACCCCCCGCCCCACCCCTCCCTAGATAACAGACACGCAACACTCTGGCGCAGATTACAAACACATACTCTCCCCTCGCCCCTTACCCTAACCCACTATCATCCCTCCTTCCCCACTCCTGCTTGCGCCCTATGCCCTGAACCCTTCGCTTCTTCCCTCCACATCCTTTCCCTCTGCCCGGCGGACCCTCCCCCGCGGGACCTAGAGAACCTCAAGACCTGGGAGGACTGGGAGACCCTGCTGCACTCGGAGCACCCGGCCGTGCAGACCATCGCCACCGGCCGTGCTGCCAGTGTTATGGACCTCAGGAACATAAACACTTGAGTGCAGTGGGGTCGTGCGGGGACCCTGGGGCGTGCCCCGAATTCCTTTGTAAATAAAGTTTTCTCTCTCTCTCTCTCTTACACCGTGGTGAGGACGAAAGTTTAGCATGCAAGTTCATATTTAAGATTGGCGGGTGGTTCCTACCACACCGGTAACCACCTACTTCTGAACACACGTCGCCTACATGTGGTGAACCTATAACTGCGTAGCTGTAGAGATCGATGAATGAAGTAGTACGCCGATTCTTTCCGACCACATGCTCTGGTATGGAGCACACAGAGGTGCGAGGAACGAGCTGTAATTTCAAGCCAGTGTACTCACAGAATTCAAAAGGAAGGCTTCGGGGCACCCATGAGGAAGTTGCGCTTAAGGCATTGCACCACATTGTTTGTCAAAATGAATGAATGTTTACTTCTAGAGGTGTGAAAAAACTTCAGCGGGCACTTTGTTGACCTGAAGTGCGGTGAGGATGAAGGCTTAAGCGCGGTGTTGCTGCTTGTGTCACTGATGTGTGGTTAAGGTGTTAAGCTGCGCCTCTAAGAGTGGAACGCGAGAACGTCTTGCAACGCTGCCAGGGAGTCCACAGAACGCCATTGCTCGCTCGGCTGTACGCCTTGCTCGTTGCTAAATTGGTTTTTGAGGAAAGAAAATTATCTATCTCGCATGTCTCAGTGGACCCCTGAACATCACCGTAAGGTGGGAGTAAACGTAGACAGAGTATTGAATAGAGAGAGAGAAAAACTTTATTTAAAGAGGAATTCGGGGCACGCCCCAGGGTCCCCGCATGACCCCACTGCACTCAAGTGTTTATGTTCCTAAGGTCCACAACACTGGCAGCCCGGCTGGTGGCGATGGTCTGCACGGCCGGGTCCTCCGAGCGCAGCAGGGTCTCCCAGTCCTCCCAGGTCTTGAGATTCTCTAGGTCGCCCGGGGAGGTCCGCCGGGCAGAGGGAAAGGATGTGGAGCGAAGAAGCGAAGGTTTCTGGGCATAGCGCGCATGCCGGAGTGGGGAAGGAGGGATGATAGTGGGCTAGGGTAAGGGGTGAGGGGAGAGAGTGTGTCTGCAGTCTGCGCCAGAGTGTTGCTTGTTTATTATCTATGGAGGAGTGGGGCGGGGGGTAGAGCTGGCGTGAGCCTCTGTAGGCTTGCGTCAGCTCGCTGAATGAGTGCACGCGCTCCTTCGTGAATCCCCGATCCGAGGCCACCTGAGCCCGGTTTAAAGAACCTCGGGCTAAAAGGTTGGCGGCCTCGTTTCCGGGATTCCCGGAGTGCGCGGGCACCCATATCAGCTCCACTTGGCGGGGCGGGGGTGCATCGGGCGAGTCCAGTATGCCAAAAGCGGGGATGTGGACTCGGCCTCGAGCAAAATTTAGAATCGCAGTTTTAGAGAGAGAGAGAGAGAGAGAAAAGGACGGAAAGGCAGGGAGGCTAACCAGGCGAAGCCCAGTTGCCTACCCTACACTTGGGGAGGGGAACAAAGGGGAAAAAAAAGAGCGGCAAGGAAATGAGTTTTCCTCGCAGTTTTTGAATCACTTAAGATGTACCGGGCTTCCCTGTGGGTGATAGCAAGTGGAATGGCGGCTTCCTCTGCAGCATCTGGGGAGGTGTCTGGAGGGAGAGGTAGTGTGAGGAGGGCGGATAAAGAGGAGTCCACCACAGCTGCTGTCGCTTCATCAACCGTGCAGGCAGCGTCCACCCACACGGCGTCCGGCCGGGGGCCGTACGCTCGATGGAGTGCCTTCGCACGGGCTCTGCGGCGCTGCTCATGGTGGGACGGGTGCATATTCCTCGGGAGCGGCCTGATGAGAAGCTCTCGGTGAAGGGGTCGTGGGATGGCGAATAGGGTTTTGTCGTTGGCCGGTATTTTGATTCCGAGGGAGTCCAGGATATACCGACCTGTGGAGGTGTGTGTGAGCCTGATCTATTGGGCCTGTCGGTGGGCCTCCACCAGTTCCCTGATCGTGTTGTGTAGGCCCACGCCTAGAAATCTGTCTGTGGGTGTGTTGAGGGGAAGATGAAGCCTTTCACTACGGCGTCTCTCATAGCCTGAGTCGCTTTGGGACGTTACCCCATAAACTTAACCAAACCAAACCTCCTCCTCCTCCCTGCGGCGCGTAAGTACCCTCTCCACTCCTCTCCACAGGAGCTGGCACCCGTGGCGTACGTGAATAAAAACCTGTGGAGCCACACGGGTTACAGCCCTTGGCGTGACTATTGGGTTTAAAGGTTACGTTTGAGCATGCGTGCTCAGGTGTATAAGTACGTGTTCCCAAGAAGAAAAAAACAATTGTTAGTGCGCTTGTGTGTGTCTCTGTGTGTTTTCTTTGTGGTTAGTCCCGTGGTTGCGCAACCTACATCTTCACAACATCATGTACCAACAAGGCCCAACCGAAGCTTTATTGAGGCTCTTGTCGCCTCGCTGCAGTGGCTTAGTGGTTAAGGCGCTTGTCTATTGGCACTCGGGTTAGAAGCCGACCGCGGCCGCGTTTCGATGGAGGCGAAACGCAAAAGGCGCCTGTGTGGTGCGTGATGTCAGCACACGTCAAAGATTCCCAGGTGCTCACGGTTATTCCGGAGACCTCCACTACCGTATCTCTTCCTTCATTTCTTCTTTCACTCCCTCCTTTACCCTTTCCCATACGGCGCGATGCTGCTGTCTACTGAGATATGTGAGACAGGTACTGCGTCAGTTCTTTGCCTCAATGTCAGCTTTATGCGAATCATACTAGCCGCACAACCGAGCTCTTCCTTGCTGCGCCGCGCGCGGCCGCGTAGCTGCCTCTTTACCTACATCGGCGCACCACGTGATATGACGTCACAACAGCTGTGAAAGCTGGGGCTCAACTCGTGCGCTCGCTTGCGGACGCGCAGCTATAGTGTACTAGTACACCATAGCGCAGCCTCCGCCGGCGGTATGCTTCGCATCCTAGGCTTAACCATAAGCTAAGCAAGGCCATTTTTTATTGCGAAAGGTTGGTTTGGTTTTATGGGGTTTAACGTCCCAAAGCGACTAAGGCTATGAGAGACGCCGTAGTGGAGGGCTCCAGAATTTTCGACCCCCTGGGGTTCTTTAACGTGCACTGACATCGCACAGTACACGGGCCTCTAGAATTTCTCCTCCAAAAAAATTATGCCGCCGCGGCCGGGATCGAACCCGCGTATTTTGGGTCAGCAGCCCAGCACCATAACCACTGAGCCATCGCGGCGGCAAATATTGCGAAAGCAATACTACGCTAGGTTTTGAGCCTTCAGGGTGGTCTCGGCGGTAGCCACGTTTTATCTTTAGACGGCCTTCAGTTTGATGACGCGTGGAGGCGCTCGCGTCTGTGACGTGATACCGAGGAGAAATCTGAGCTACCAAGTCGGTTTGTCGGCGCGGTCCCAGCGGTAGCCACGGAGCGCCGCAGATGCCAGGCAGTAAGAGAGGGGACTGCGTTCATTTCTAGGAAAGGAAAGGCGTCTTACCAACTCTATGTTTTAGTGGACACCTCAATAACGCTTTAAGATAATTCCGGCGTTCATTGATGTGCTCTGACATAAACAACGTTATAGGCTGCGCTGATTTGGAGGAAAGGAAAGGCGCCTTACAAACTCTGTGGTTCAGTGGACACCTCAATAGCACTTTAAGCTAATTCCGGTGTTCCATGCAGCACTCAGGCTTTCGCCTTTCACTACTTTAGTCGCTAAAGTTGCTCGTAATTTGCTTTCGCAACCTCCCGGGCTTAACCAAGATAAGACTCTGCCAATTTTCTATTTAGATGTCAAATTGCGGAGCCAGAGGTTATACGATGAAACGCGCCTGAGAGGGTCATGATAGCAGTAGAACTATCTGTCTAAAATTCATTTTCAGAATATGAAACGAGCAATATAGAACCGTCTCATTTTTTACCTCTCAATCGACCCGTGAGGGAAGGGAGACATGTACGGAGAAAGAGATTGCACCAACATGCCCTGCTCGGCAGAGGCGAAGGTCCCAGCGTTCTCTATGTGGCTTTTTTGCGTTACATAATATAAGGGCCGAAGGAAGCAGATGACGTTGATCCCGTCTGTGCATTTAAACGACCACAACCAGCACCGCCGTCACAATCGCCGATGTTTAGCTAAGGAAAGCGGCTCGACTAAATGGCAGCTATCACCATCCATAAGACGCCCTGGAACGCACCACGCATGCTCTGGAATGCATTTTTGCCGACATCTGCACTTGCGACGATTCATTAATTGATTGATTGAAAACTTTATTGCATGCATGAAAATTCTTGGAGTCGGGTGGTCCGCCTCGTCAGGCAGCCCAGTCTCTTGCGCCGCAGCGTGGGCTCTGCGAAGCAGTCCTCTTTCAGTCACACAGCGCACAGACCAATCGCTTTGTAATCCAGGTCCACCGCGGAGGCCGTATAATTTTTATGTACGCACAGGCAGCTCTGTGCATCCTGCTGATAAACTGAGTAATTTGAACAGGAACAAATTCCAGATCGTGCCTTCCAAGTTTTACATAGATATGAGAACCCGGGTTTCCCAACCTGGCGCACCACCGTCTGGGCCCCAGCACATGCGGGGATAGAGGGAAATAAGGTAGTGGACGCTACCATCCGGACGCTTAACCACCGCGCATCGCCTCTCTCGCTGCCTGATCCGGCTACGGATTTAAATCCGGCTATTACTTTTCAGGATATCTTTCTCCTGTGTCAAAGCGCTCACGGCCAATGCCCACTCCCCTGTAAAGGCCTCAAGAAGGCAGAGGAGCGTTGGGTTCTTCGCCTCTACACCAACACGGTACTGTACCAGGCAGTGCTCAAACATTTCAATTCGGCTTTTTCGGGCGAGTGTCCACGCTGTGGGGAAGTGTTTGCGGACACGTATCGCATGGTGTGGGCATGCCCTGCCAATCCTGCTTTCCCACACCACCCGAGAGGACTGGGAGGCTGCCCTGCTCGGCTGCTGAACTCTCCAGGACCAGCGAGCCCTGGTGACAAGAGCCCGGGCCGCCGCGGAGGCCACAGGGGTCCCGGACTAGTGATCCCTCCTAGTGATTGTGAGGGCCGGGCCCTGCAGGCCCGGTCCAAGCAATACCTCTCTTTACACCACCGCCACAGACACGCACGGACTAGAGGGGAGACGCCACAAAGCGCCGACATCAACAAAGTTCACTGCTGCGTGCAGCGAATACATATGGAGTACAGCGGGCATGCGCAGCAATGAAAAGGGAAGTCATGCTAAGACTAGGAAGTCGTGCTAAGGCCTCATTGCTGGCCGGGGTCGCCCAGGACGGAAATTAGGAAATCTTTAAATAGCCGGATTGAATTCGCATGCCCACACCATGTGAAAAGCCGCAGCTATTTCTCCACAGTGTGGGCACTCCGGATTGTAGAGTAGTTGTTGTTGCGACTGAGAGAAGGATGGAAAGGAAAGTGCGCGGGCCTACCGACTGGCTCGAGCCGAGCCACCACCGCTGCCACGTGCAGATAGAGAGAGTTAAAAGATAAGAGGAAAGAGTGAAGGAGGAGGAAGAACATTCATTTCCGCCGAATTTGGCGTGGCAGCTACCTGCGGGTCCGCACGCAGGCGTCCCCGGGACATCCGCCAGGGATGTCCGCGGCCGGAGGACATCCGACCCCGACTAGAAGAAGAGGTCTTCAGCCTCGGCCGCCAGGTGGACGATGAAGCGCTGAGTTTTTTCGTCGAAGCTTCTTAGCGTGATCTCCCATTCATCGTTAGTTTTAATCGCGTTGCGCCCTGGGGCACGAACACATCTCCATATTATGTGATCTAATGTTGCCACTTGGCCGCAAAAGTTAAAAATTTCGGTTTCTGCACCGTCCCTCTTCCGCCCTCTGGCACCCGTCCAACTCCTCCACAGGGGCGAGAAGAAATTTCGAGCATGGAGTCTTCTCCAGTCGTACGATTCCTTTTTACTGAAGGATCTATCCGGTGGCGGATATATCCTCCGGTCTTTTTTCAGATTGTCGGCTACATCCCTAAACGTAAGAAGAGACGCGCGTCGCAACAACCGCGTACGCCGAAGCGAAGACGCTCGCTGAAACAACAGAGGGCTCGTAGAGTAAGGGGTAGCGTTGGTAGAGATTTAAGGGGTACCGTTGGTAGAGTTAAGTCTTGTTACGAGAGCCTGTAGTCGGCGGAGGGTGTGTTCCGCCTTGTCTCGTGAGGTAGAGTACGCATGAGGTATGTCGTGAGGTAGGGTAGGGTTTCCTGAGGTAGGGTATGTCTGTCTGGCTTGTCTGTAGGGTTGTAGGTGCTTGGTTTTGTTAAGCATGAAATGCTTTTAGCCCCCGTTGTCGGCAGTGTGGTGACGTCACGCCGAGAGCCATCATCCGGGCACTGAAATCCACTCATCCGGGCACTGAATTCCAGTCATACGAGAACACCCGGACACCCGTACGAGACTTAACGAGATTTAACGAGACTCTCTAAGCCCTCCTACGCGACCGGCATGCAAGCGCCGGTTGGTCTCCAAAAGAGTCTAACTGCTGCCAGTGCTCTCAATGTTTATCAAGATATCAATCGCTGTGCGTTTGATAATGCACGGAATAATAATTTTCTATTTCTAATAACGCATGCAAAAAGCACATAAATGCCACGATACACTTCGTTGTCATACGTGATCTCTTAGGGGCTTCGCGCATCGAAGCAAAGCCGCGCAGGCGCACAGGGGCCCGGGGGAGAAGCGCTGCGTTCAAAGGGCAAGGCATCGCGCCGAACGGGTGGTGGCGTACCTCCCTTCCATTACGGTGCGGTTCGGGTGTCCACCGAGATGGCAGAGAATTACTGCGCCATTTCCTTTCCTCAAAAAACCTTGCGTTCAAATGGCAAGGCATCGCGCTGAACGGGTGGCGGCGTTCCTCCCTTCCTGTACGGTGCGGTTCGGGTGTCCACCGAGATGACATTAGGTCCGTAAACATTTCATGCTTACTCTACTGTCGGTTACGGGAGAGGCATTTTTTATTGGGGTTTAACGTGCCAAAGCAACTCAAGCTATGTGGTACCTGTAGGTGTTTAGTAAAGGGGATTAGTGCTGTGCTTGGTAAAGGTGAATATGGGCTGTGTAACATGTTACTTTGCATCGTCCCCTGCCTACGCCGACTACAAACAGACCTACTCGTAACACCACTTAAACACCACCAGGTACCCCTTAAGGCCGAACCGCAAGGCAGCGTTACTTCGGCGTCGCGTCAGCGTCTAGGCTACTGGCCTCGTCGGAAGCGAAGTTCCGGCGCTTGGATCGAGGCGACGCAGGGAGACGCAGACATATGGCGAGGCCAGATCTTAGCGTCGGCGCCTAGAATGCCTCGTAGGTGGTGATCGCTGGCCACCAATGACTACCCGCTCATTGACAGCGACTTCCGGACTAAACCACGCCACTGCAACGGCAGCAGCTCCCCTTCTGTCCCCGTGCTATTGTCATCCTTGCCTCCGCAGTAGGTTCCCGTTGCCGTTGAATAAGACATGGATGGATGGAAAACTTTATTAAGCAAGTGAGTTTGGACCGTACAAGGTCTCAGGGCCACCGCACAGCCCTCACATTACGCGCATGTGTCCAGACAATCGAATAACACATGGGCACCTTTTTCGTTGCGCCTCCATCGAAACGCGACCGCCGCGGCCGGGTTCAAACCCGGGAACTCCGGCTCAGTAACCAAGGACCCTAACGACTGAGCCACAGCGGATAATTAAGGGGCTTTATCCATGATCTCTCCACGCCGCTGTCTGGAGACGTCAATTCATATCGCCCTCTCCTGCTGGCCCGGAGCGACAACACTGGTAAACGAAACGCTGATGCTACGCTGAAAAAACGCTGCCTTATGGTTCTGCCTTTAGAACTGTTTTGAGAGAGCTCGGGTATGCTCCACAGCCAAATTTTACTCTGGCCTGGGCGGTTTGAACAAAAAATCAATGTCCAACCTAATTTGCCAACACAATGATACCTCCAAATCTGGCTCCGGCCACCCCAAAAATTTGGCCCGCCAGCTCCCGAAATTTCACCTCAGCCGATTTGGACCAGAATCGATGTACTGGTCATTCAAAACAAAGCTGATGATTAACCAGTTCACTGAGTGTCTTGATCAAAAGCGTCAAACGATCAGGTAAGTATTGTGCAAAAAACAGCAATTAAGCCAAGTTAAAACATAACCATCAAGTAAGACGAAGAGCCCGTGCTTTCGCACTATAATCTGTGTAACCGAGTTACAATCCTGACACTTTTTTCGGCATGTGCGTTTCGGATGGTAGCTAGCGATAGCGCGATGGCTGCGACCTCAGCGTGAGTGCGGTTGGACGTGCACATTGACACGCAGTTGATTAGTTTTCCCTGAGGATTCGTTATGGGAATGGTCATTGGGCCTTGTATTGGACCGGTTGCATCCATGTAGAGCATATCCAGGCGGCCATCCCATTTCCTGCGCAGACTTTTGGCTCTGACGTTTCTTCGTTCCGCGTTAAATATCGGATGCGTATTTCTTGGTATTTGGTGTATATAGATGTTCTTTCGGACCAACAGCGGAAGTTCCGCCTCTTGGTTGACCGTGTAGGGCGCTGTGAGGTCTATCTTGCTCAAGAGGGTCCGGTCTGTTTGAGTGATGGCCAGGCGGTTGAGCTGTTACAAGAGGACAACGAGACCGACCGTCAGTTTCGTTCCGATGGAGGCGGAATGCAAGAGGAGCCAGTGATCTTCGCAATGTCAGTGCTGGTTAAGGACCTCCAGGTGGTCGAAATTATTATGGAGTAGGGGCACTGAAAGCTCAGTGACTCTATTAATGGGCCCTGCCCTACGACACCTCTTTCTCGCTTTATTTCATTCCCTCTTTTTGTAGCGAAAGCTACATTGGCCACGAACTTGCGATTTCGCTGTGGCGGTGCTCCGAGGAGGCAGAGAGACCGACCTTGAGCCGTTGCCTAGCAACCGCCGCAGCTGGCGGAAGCCGCGCGCTCGCCGAGCCATCTGGCATGACGTCACACCGCCGCCGTTTGGTATGACGTCACACCGCTTGCCTCGTCGTCGCGCTGGCCTTAACTTTCGCTACGTATATTCTGGCACAACCGAGCTAAGCCACTGCCAATTTTTTCCTTCCTCATGGCATAGTTGAGGTGTCCACTGAGAAGTGAGACAGTTACTGAGCCTTTCATCCCCTCAGAAAGCAGTCTATCTGTTTTTAGAGCGTAGATGTTTGTTGTTGCTGTTTTTGAGGGAAGGAAATGGTGCAGTGCGATGGTACATTACTGGGTGTCGCTGGGTCAACCTTCCTGCCTTTCAGTTCTTCTTTCTCTCTCCAGAAAACTAAGTGCGATTAGGTTCGCATAATTTTACCCACCAGTGAAGCACCTACTATAACTTCATCACCTTCAT
This sequence comes from Amblyomma mixtum, assembly GCF_055824585.1. Lineage (NCBI taxonomy): Eukaryota > Metazoa > Arthropoda > Arachnida > Ixodida > Ixodidae > Amblyomma > Amblyomma mixtum. Next base: position 252,994,435 of record NC_143013.1, read on the forward strand.
GTTCGCAGAACGCAGCTTTCACGGCCACTTTTCAAAAGAACTACGGCGAATGGCCGTTTTCATAACCGCAAAGGGTCGGGGGTGCCGGACACACTTTAGAACACAAGGCCTGGATCGAAGGCGTGCATTGTTTACTCTTCGAAGCAGAGCAGTGCGCTCAACCCAAAGCCTTCGATGGAGTTGTGAGCGCCCTCTTACATATAACTCCACTGCCCCTTAGCTTTGGAAGCTTCCCGCTTAGGCCGTTACTTTCCGCTACGTCGTCCATCGCGATCGTTTTATAAATGGGACCAGCGGCTACAATACTGGAAAAGAAACCGTTCCGCAACGGCAGCACATGCTGGTTGCGAGGAAGGAGATCTGTAAATGGCGGCGGTTCTTCTGAGCAGGGAATATCGGCCTCTCATCCCATCACCTCCACCGACGGTACTTCCGTGGGTCCGTGAAGGAAACAATGCTCAATATATTGGAAGATAGGCCTTCGGCTCCGGAACCTTCCGCGGTTGGCGCTTAAGGAAGAAGACGAGGACAAGTGCTGAACGCTTCGACGCTCGTGCGTGCTCTGGACTGATCGCTGTCGCTGGACTGGATCTGGAATACACTGCTAGTTGCTCGCGACGCAGTGCCTTGTAACAAGTTCTTTATTACAATATATATAAAAAAATCGCTGTGGCTTAGCTTGGTAAAGCCCGGTAATTGCGAAAGCAATATCCGTACCTACGCCATGGTTCAGCTGGTAGTGTAGCTGGTGGTGGTGCTTGTGGTTAGACTTGTGGTGATGCATCGGTTATACAATCTAATCTAATCTAATCTAATCTAATCTAATCTAATATAATATAATATAATATAATATAATATAATATAATATAATATAATATAATATAATATAATATAATATAATATAATATAATATAATATAATATAATATAATCCAATCCAATCCAACCTAATCTAATCTAATCTAATCTAATCCAGTCCAGTCCAGTCCAATCCAACCCAGTCCAATCAAATCCAATCCAGTCCAGTCCAGTCCAATCTACTCTAATCCAATCTAATGCAATCAAGGTCAAATGAAGGTCAATGGTGGTCACCGCCGCGGCACGGCAAAGGCGTGAAAGGGCTAGTAGTATTGCTTTCGCAATAAAAGGCAAGGATCTAGATAAGAAGGCAGAGCATAGAAGGGCGCGGAAAGGCGGAGACCCCGTCCCACCTGTTCGAATTCCTTTCGCAGTAGCTGAGGCTTAAAACAGCGGCAAACAAACTTTTTTTTTGCGTCTGTTTGTCAATGAAATTTTGGGTTTGGATTGTGAGAATGTTCTGTTCCTTTCGCAGAGCTGACTAAAAAAAAAGAAAGAAAGGAGGGCAATTCTTATTGTTCGTTTAAGATAACTTGCGTAAACCTGCTCTCAAAAGTTTACGGCAGGCGACCCCGTTGAAAAAATTTATTTTTTAAAGTTCAAAGCGCATAATCTAGATTTAATGTCCATAAGTGTAATTCGCAAAATCAGAGTTTGGCTGTGATCCCAAGACACGTGGAAAAAATACGATGAAATAATGTTTTTTCTTAAAAATTGCCTTCCATAACCTTCATACTGCGGCAGCACATAAAACCATTCCGTTGTGGAGAGACAAGTAAGTAGCCAGTAGAGGTCTTCAAATTGCACGAGCTTATTTTTGTTTCACTCTTTTCACGCTCCATTACATCCACCATAAATGCTCTGCGCCAAAGCTTAATGCGTGACAATTTCATGTTTCTAGAGTGAAGTCATGCATAAAGTCGTCCTAGAAATCAATTACAGTTACAGTTTAACTCATTGCGCTTTATTTGGATGAAATTGATGGTGGCCAGAGAGAAAGAACGAAGCTGTCGACTTCTTGAGGGGCATAGAGAAGCAATTCTAAGAAGCTATTACTTTTTCATTGTTTCTTAAACATAACAGACCACATTTGCTGGTTTGCATAACGCCCTCAAGGTAAACGATGAGCCGGGCCATTTTTAAAATGTCGACAGAACAACAAAACAGAACAACACAGAAGCACAAATAAAATGAAAAGTACAAAAACGAAATTAATACATAAGGTCTTTCAAGTCAGGAAGCTTCTGAGCAGCTAATCCGCCACTAATGGCAATTACACAACGTGGCGCTTAATCCTGACATGAAAGCAGCTTCTCCGCTGGCTTTCATTAAGCGTTCAAACACAGAAAAAAGCCAATAAACAAGCCGAACTATGTGCTTTGAGTTAAGCTTACCAAACAGTGAACTCTGATGCAAGCGGGCCCTTCATTTCACTTTTGATTAATATGATTGCAGCCTTTGGTTCACTGTACATCACTAGCACTTGTTATGTAAGCGAGCGACGCTACACAGGCGCCCCAACTTGATCCTAAATAATTAATGCTGTTTTTTTTCTGCTTTTGTCAGTCTTATAAGTCATGTACAATGCATTCCTCTTTCAAATAGTTGTTAATGTTTATTTCTTTTGTTATCACTCCGCCATAGCAATGCTTTTAGAGAGAAAAATACGCTGAGGGCACACGTGCAAAAAGGAGATATGTTATGTACGAAACACAGGCATTAATTAAGATTGTTCGGCTAGAGTTCAGATGGGGTTTAGCGGACGCTGTGAATTATGCTGGGGCACGGCGCTCAAAAGGAAGAGGCGATATTACCGCAGTAGTCGGCGTATCACTGAGAATGCAGTTAAGATGAGCAGAAACCTTGCTCTAATGTAATGCAGTTTTGTGCGAATTTATCGAATAAAGTATCTGGAATTTCAGCCCCGTCATTATCTGTGCCTCGTTTTGAAGCTCTGCAGTGTTTGAAGCGATCGCTCTCGAACCAAGCATTGTTATGTTTTTTTTAGCAAGCAACCTAGCACCTAGAGATTGAAACTGAGGGCATGATACAGCAATATCGCAGGAACAGCAGTCGCGCGACTAAAGTTATCGCATTGACGGTTATCTGCTCGGAACAATAAAGGCAAGAACTTCATACTAATCATCTATACGGGCATCTAGGTTAGATCCACTGTACAACAGTGGCTTTTCCATCTGATCTCTGATTAAACAAATGCTCCAGCTACGCCTATCCTATTTCTGTAGAATTACTAATTGGAGTAACAAGCTTTACGTAGTATAATTTCAACGTTTCATTCTCCAACATCAACTATTTTGTCTGGTAGGCGAGTACTTGAACTGGTTTGCTTCTATACTGTAGGGGTGTGCGAATATCAAATTTTTCGAATACGAATCGAATACGAATACTTAGTTCCGAATATCGAATCGAATATCGAATAATCAAGTATAGACGCATTTAATCACTACTAAACATTTATTTAAGCATCCAAGAACATCACAGTTCAACTATAAATGAGCAAATGAACACAAAAGGTGTGCACAAAATGTATCAAAATCGAGAATATACTTATTAGAAGAGTGGAAATATCACAGAAAAGGACTAGTACACAGCATTGATTAAGGCTAACTTGCCATAAGCACAAAAGTACGTCGCTGGGATGAACATTAAAGGTTCTCGTGGAGGAAAACCAGCTGCTGCACATGGTCAGGCCGAAATTGTTCCCTTCGAGCTGAAACGACTTCTCCAGCCACAGAAAATGCCCTCTCACTTGGCACTGAAGTGGCAGGTATTGCGAGGTACTTCGTCCACAGCATTGACTATACCAGCTTCGCAGCCAAAGCCACAAGGAAGCTCACTAGCACAGTCAGCTATGGCATGGCCCACCGTTACGCATGGCTCTGGGTGCCGCCATGTTGCTATGTCTATGTTGATAAGACTTGCGGGCCGAAATGAACACCGGTGCTCGCAATACAATATCGGTCAAATCCGAATATTCGCTCCGGATCGAATATTCGAAACAACACGAATCCTTGGATTTCGAATCGAATTCTAATACTAAAAACATAATATTCAAATTGTATTCAAAAATTTCGAATATTCGCACACCCCTAGTCTATAGGGTTTAACTCTCTATACAGCAGTAGTACACAGTTGACCCGCATGCTTTAAGTGCCGGCAAGCAGACAGCTGTGCACTTGCATGTCGATTATTGCTGATCTATCAAACGAACTCTTCTGCAAGAGAAAGAAAGATACAGAGAGGGGCAAAGGCAGGGATGTTAACCAGAAAGGTTTCTTGAGCTTTGCACCATTTTCACCTGTAAAAAGCCTGAGAATTCTTCAAGAAATTGCCAATTGTAATGCAAGTTTTCTCATACGCTGTTAGGACTGAGGTACAAACACATGCCACATATGAGGTCGTTTTATGAAGTCATTGCTGCAACAAATAGGTACTCCTTTTTCTACAGAACAAGTCGTCGAAATGGCTTGAAAGTAATGTCATTCTATTTCTAGAGCCGTTACGAGTGAAATTTTACCATTTGTATGCATGTGAAAGATGTACACAGCTTATGTCGTGTAAAGGTTTAACGCCCCAAAGCGACTCAGGCAATGAGGGGCGCCGTAGTGAAGGGCTCCGAAAATTTCGACCACCTGGGGTTCTTTAACCTCCACTGACATCGCACAGTACACGGGCCTCTGGAATTTCGCGTCCATATAAATGCGAATAGCGCCGCCGGAATCGTACTGGCGACTTTCGCGGTAGCATCCGAGCACTATAATAACCACCACGTCGGCAAAAAAAAATCGGTAAAGAATATAAAGAACTGTGAAGAGCCGTCAACACAAGTGGCAATACAGGAGAGTATTTTGATTTAGTCGCACTTTATTTCGTTGTGATTATCAGGTTTGGAATTTTACGGCTACGATTTTTTCAGAGATAATAAATAAAAAGTATTTTATTGTTGTAAAGCCGAAACACACAACAGTCTTTTTTTTTGTCTTTTGAGGAAGCAAAATTGTAGGCATAGCTGGGCGGTAACGATACGGCCACGATTTTTTTAGAAATAATAAATAAAAAGTGTTTTAATGTTGTAAGGCCTAAACACACAACAAGGTCTTAATTTTTTTTCTTTTGAGGAAGCAAAATTGTAGGCATAGCTGGGCGGTAACGAGGAAATGGCGGCAGGTAACAAAAAAAAAAAACTAAAAATTCTGCCGCATGTAGCTACATTTTCATGCAGTGTATAAGCGCGCAACATTTGTCGTTTAGTCGTTGCTTAGTAACTGAACTGAAAGGCAGGAATGGTGCAATGACTCAACCATAAATTATTTTAGAACTGAAATATAAGTACTGAATGAGGCGCCTTATTTCATTTTTTTTAACACGGCCATTCACTACAGTTTGAACGGTACTAATGGTGCAATAGCTCAAACATAAATTATTCTAGAACTGAAACATCAGGAGCCCTCATTCATTTTTTTAACAAGCCTTTCAACACAGTTTGATTTTTTTTCTGGAGTTATTGTTCAATCACTCCTAAACGAGCCCTAAGACCATGTACATTTTTTCCCTCTTTTCCATCCCTCGGGGAAAAAAAACAAAAATTCCAGTTGCTTTTATAAATTCTTGTTTTTTTTTTCCGCGCCCTCCCTTCAATATGGGCGTAAGTCAAAATTCCCCATAGAAGCAACACAGGTAGGTTACCTGTGTCACGTGCCTGTGTCGCGTGACCTTGCGACGTCATCACAACCTGCCCACCGGATTGTGAGCATACTTCCCACCATGGCAGGTGGCAGTTGAACTAATGATTGGTCGCGAGCGGCTGCCCCGGAAGAGCTACCTGGGCCTGACATCTCAGGGCAGTGGAGCAGCGGTTGGAGCATCGCTTAACCGCTGCTCCACTGTGCCATGATTAGTATGGGGACTCCCGGTGATCTTTGAATATAAAGTAAAAAAAAAATATCAATTCTGCATATTTAGTCATTAACCCATTAACGCTCTCGCGTCGTACCCTTAAGGCGGAACTAAAGTGTCCCCACCGGTTTTATTGTTGGTCGTTTTATTATTATTAGCATTATTATTGTTAGTTTTAAATCTAGTGTGGTCTCTCAAAAACGTTCAGTCACCTTTGTAATCGCAATACCGTTGTTTGACGAAATACGCCCCTTGCACCAAAGTCTCACCATACATAAACAGCGTAAACATTTCTAGCGATGATTTTGAAGAGTTCGTACCACTAATCGTTTAGCTGCACTTAAGATTGGTAACTTGTAGTCACCTCGTTTATTTGCATGCAGGTTATTGTTGTAATCTTTCTGAAGGGGCTATATAATGTAATTAATTTTCTCGCACCTCGCCATGTGTCCTGCACTGGCAGTTTTCTCTAGGCTAAGGTTAAGCTTCGCGCTTTCGCGCCTTCCTGCATCACTCCTGCTCACAAGACGCGGGTTCGATCCCGACTGCGGTGGCTGAATTTCGATGGGGGCGACATTCTAGAGGCTCGTGTACTGTGCGATGTCAATGCCGGTTAAAGAACCCCAGGTGGTCGAAATTTCCGGAGCCCTTCACTACGGCGTCCCTCGTAGCCAGAGTCGCATTGGGACGTTAAACTCACAACAGTGGCTTTATCATTCATTTCGAAGTAGACGTCACGGTTAAAAAAAAACAAAAAAAACAGAAGAACCATGGTCCGCGCTCGCCTTGCATCACCTTCATCGAGTTTCCTTTCTCGTGGAGAGTCATTTATAGAAAGTTCTCTACGAAGTTTTCATTTGCGCTGCTGGAGGACAAGAATATAAAAACCCCGATATCAGGAAAAGGAGGAACAAAAACTTTATTTAGGGCAGGCACTAAGTGTTCTGTCACCGATTCGCTTTTGTCGCAGCGCAGCAGCGCCCAAAATGATGATGATGATGATGAATAAACCTATTTCCACGCAAAGCACTCAAAGCTTATTTTACGCTTATTTTCACGCAAAGCAGCCGGCTGGGCCGTGCTCAGGAGATTCGATTTCGGTTGAAAGAAAGTTTTTTTGCTTATTGAAAATTGTCGTTTGCCTACCATTAAACGAGTGTGCTGGTCAGAAAATCGCCGGAGCTGCCGTTTTGCATTTCTCGCACGTCATAACGCTGGTTTAGAATTGCGAATCTACTGCGATGTCTGAGCAGTGAGATCCTGGATGCTTCAAACCGCACCCTATGAAGTACAAGTGCATTACAAGTGCAAGTACATTGCTAATTTCGCCGGGCATACAGTCAAGAGAAATTCGCCTTTCTACGCATTGATTTCGATACATTATCTTTTTCCCCGTTTATGCGTTTAGAATTTTAAAACGTGACAGAAAGTGCTTTCATCATAAATAATTAAAAATGGTAACTCGCAATACGACTTCTGTTTGCGTTAATACTCTCAACGTGCACGTACTGTCTGTAACGTTATCAAAGTTCATACTCCGGTGCTGCAGCGTTTCGTCTCGCACAGGTGTTTCTCCCGTAGTTAAAATCAAGGCGCACATATTTTATTTCGTAAGAAATCTGAGCTTTCTTAAGTGCTGGAAGGGAAGTACAAAGAGGAAGACCGACATGTGGCGTTGTACTAATCTTATAAAATTCAAACCGGCTGCCGTAACAAGAGTTCATGCGGTTACTTAACAGTCATAACAGGAAGCGGGCATGGCACAAAAATTAAAGATAATTTTTCAACTTGCGTGATGCTTTTGTGTCTGGATTTATAGATAAGAACCATCTCGCTAGGTTTTTTTTTTCTAGGGGGAGGAGGGGGGTTACATAAACGTTTTTTTGAACATCTGATAGTTTTCAGAGCTACCCTAGAAATAGGCATTATATCATATAAACGTTTCTCACCCCCACACAGTATTGAATAGTGGGGTATGAAATTCCGGCAAAAAAAATCTGAGGCCATTAATATGTTTTCCGTTTTCATGACATGTTTTGACAGCAAGCTGTATGTTCCTTCATGCGTTGCGTCCGTTCATTGGCTGTTGTTTTCCAGTACTTCACACCAACTAGCTCAGGCCCAAGTCTTTCAAATAATGCGCTCAGAAATATTTCTGGGGTGGCTTCCAGCCAATACTTGGATAAAAAAAAAAGAAATGGTAGTGATAGAAAAAATAAAGACAAAGCATCCAGTGGATTTAGCATCTGTATAGCTGCAATGCGTTCAATATCTGCCGAGCTTGATCGCAAGCACAGGATCGTAAGCAAAGATATGTGTTATTCCCTCTTCATTTCAAACTCCCTGGATTTCTTCTTAACATAAACCTGTAGGCTTCAGAAGCGAAATGGGAAGCGTCCCCTAGAATACCAAAGAGATGAAGTTTTTATCACACGGGTAAACGACATAGATCTAAAAAAAAAAGCCTCAAAGGCGGGTTAACGCTCTTACAAAGATGCCTTGATAGAAACAATCGGAACAGAAAGCTGGATGGCGGCTGTCTAGGAAATCTGCAACAACGTGTGGCTTTTTGTTTGTCTTTTCTTGCTTTCACTTTACGAGCGCAACTTCACTCTTTCTCCTCCGTTTTATATATATTTTCCTGTTTTCTGTTCTGAGCAGCACGCATGCGTTATTCTTTCTGGTGGCAGTCCTTTCTTTTGTTTTTAGTTTTCGAGTGTCCGTTTTTCGAGTAATCGATGAAACAACAGCACCTCTCTCTCTATTTCTTTGGGAACTGCCTGTAGTGATAAAAAGAAAAATGGTCGCAGGTTGACGCCAGCCAAGCAAGGGCGAATTCAAACTGCAATCTCAAGGGAAGTACGTCGGAGGTCCAAGGCTGTCATAGACGCCAAATAACAGATGCGGTGGTGAGGCAAAATTTGACAAATTAGTCTTTGGGAACGACAGTTATTGACATAGGTTTCTTCTTCTTTTGTTAGTCAACATTTGGGTCTTAAACTTAAGAAAGCGCTCCTGAATTAAATAGGAATCTGTCAGAAGATTTGCTGGATCTGTGGACGCCAGCAGAAAGGAGGCAGCTTTCGTGTCTTTGACAGTTTCCTTTGTTTGCCGTGCCGTGCATTTATGCCTCAACTATCGGGCTTATTTTGCGAAGTTTAAAAACATTGTTCTGGAGAACTATGCTTTTTTGTGTGTTGTCGGTGTAGATGTTGTTCTCGTGATTGTGTGTGCGTGCGCGCGCGCCGTGTGCATATGTGGGCGAGTGAGTCTGCGTGTGAGTGTGCGTGCGCGCGCGCCGTGTGCATATGTGAGCGAGTGAGTCTGCGTGTAGTGTGCGTGCGCGTCTGTGTGAGTGCGTGCAAAAAAATATGCGAGCTTTTACTATTCTGCACGAACACAGCTACGACTTTGCAGCGGGCTCGGTTGGCGGGTTAGGTTGCTTGTTAGCTTTTGTTCCCCTCCTCAAACTTTTCCTTTCTTGTTTTCTCATCATGATTCAGAATCCTTACCTAAGCCTACGGAGTCAGCAGAAATGTTTCCGCACGTCTTGCTTTTCCCATCTTTCAGGAAATTTCGCTTTCGAGTGGCTCGCGCAGAAAATTAGCCTTAGTTCCTTTCTCATTAAGCTAGAATCTACACGATGACAGGCAATATTGCACCAGACTTCAAAAAAAAAAAATTACTCCTAAAAACTGCGGTGACAAGCTCACATGGGACTAACACGTAGCATCCGAGCAACCATTCGTAAAAGGCGTGCTTCAAAAAATTATTGTGAGCTAAAGACCATTGAAGCCGCAAAAGTAGCGCGCTGTTCTGAGGAAGGGTGATGTGAAAGAGCAGGAAAAAAAGATGTTTACCCTTCAGTCAAGGCCCTGTTTTATTAACATGTGCACTAACGTCTCACTCCACGATTAGGCGCTCTAACGGTAGAGCGCCTAGGATAAGACCAAAATTAACCAGCACCGGTAAAAAGGGCGCTACAGAGATAAGTTGCGAACTTTAACAAAAACTTTTAAAGCCGCAAGAGCACGTTTGAGTCTGTTGTGCTAATCACATGGGCTTAAAACAAAAAACAAGAGCGTCAAGTTTAAGTCCGTGAAAGGCATTCCAGAACATAATAATGAAGATATGTTGCGCCCGTAAAAAACTGACATACTAGTGAAACAGAGGCTATCTTTGTAGTTTTTGTTTCAAAGGTTAATACGAGATTACAAAAAGATGAATAAGAGGTTACCGCTATTGCTTTAGCTACTTTTGGTCTACATCCATCGGTTTCTTGCGAAAGGTCGCCACTGGTTGCTCTAATAGTGTCGCTATTGTCGCAAGTCTTCGACTGATGAACTTGCATGGTGACAACCCTGCTGTTACCATCTGATTCAGTTGTTCTCATTCAGTTGTTCGCCAACCCGCGCATATGCTCTCAGCTTGGTTTTCCTAAAGCGCCGCTTTCTTCTAACCCAACACAACTTTCGGCTGGAAAGTTGTTCAAAAATTTCATGCTCGCGGCTGAACTGTAGGACATCGATAATTTTTTCTGACTTTTACTCGCTTTGCAGTAAGTCTGCCGTGAAAGTGAAAAATACCGGAGCAAGTCAAAGAGGACGCAAAAAGACCTAAAACGCAGAAGCATGGAGAAAGCTACCAGCTTGGAACAACGGACACCAGGTATATAATTTCCCAGCACTTTTCTGTTTTTGAGGCTTTCAGTGAACAAGGCTCACGACACGCGCCAGGACTTTTGCCTGGTACTGAGTCAGACCGGAGGCAGAGAGAGTGAGGAGCACAGAACTAGCGAGAGAGCTTAGATTGACGGTAGTGATGTCATAATGCTACGAGATGCATGATATGATGCTTGCTTCCACGCTTCCATGCACGTCCTAGCAAACATGCAAGTGGTTGAAATCAATCGGTCTCAGTGTCGACTGCGACCGCTGTCGATTCTCCTTCCCACACATATGCCCCAGGAGAGGTGAAGATTGGTTTTTTTCTCACTTCTGACGTCAGTGCGTTACATAGACATGTTATGCGAGGCATTACTGCATACTGACGAATCAACATGGTGTAGTGTTACACCAACGCCGCGAAACCAGAAAACATGGCATTAACAGCTTTTGCTGAAAAATTGCCAGTGATAATTACCCTTTTCCTCCGCTCCTCTGGAGTGCAGGCCAGCCTAAATGACGTGACCACTTACTACACACTCTCGAAAGTACCTACAGCTTGATCCGTATGGCATTCGTATGCTTTGGGATAGCATTAACACACTTGGATAACATTATGCTTGGCGAGCGGGTGAACACCAAAGCAAAGCCTTGGGTGGGCCCTTTTTGGTGAGCGGAGGCTGACGGAGACTGACATCGATTTTTCCCAGAAAGTACTACAAGAAGAGTCCAGGAACTCAAGCCTCAAAAATAATTCATGCCGTGCCACAAAAACCTCCAGAAGAATGACGAAATCTCACGGGGACTTAGAAAGCAGAGTCGATGGTCTTGTTTCTATATTTTTCTAACTTGATAACAAGCTACGCTAATGTACATTGGGCCGGCCGAAGGTGTTCTTTTTTTTTCTTTTAGATGTTTTTCAAAGGCCGCTATCAAATCATTAAGCCAGTTTTCGGTTACAACATACAGTACAGGTGCCGTAGTATATGTCAGTGCGCGGCAGTGCACGGCGGTGCCCACCGGACCGATGCTCCCATCGGTCGTGCGGATCTATGCGCAAAACGCAGCTCGACGTTGCACGCTTTTGCTCACTCATCTACTTTCTTATCGTGCAGTAGACGAGAGCTGTGCTTTGACGCAAGATTACCGTGGGACGCGCGGAATAATTTATTCATGACAGGCTGCACCAACTCCATATCAGTATTTGTGCGGCCACAAAAAGAGCTGCGAGGAAGAGGAGCCAAAGGTATTATTTCCTCTCCACCACTGAAGAAAACAGCAATAAAAAGTCGCTGATATGCAACTAGGTATATAGAAAGATCCTCCCTCAACGGTTTACGACGACGAAGCCTGCGTGCGTTCATGCGCTCAGCTTCGCCGAATAATATACCGGTAATGAGTTTTGGTGCTGTCATAAAAACCGGCATGCATAAGCACAGGTGTGTACTGTAAGCAGTTAATAAGGCTTGCTTTCGCATCAACGGGTAACCTATAGTAATCAGTGCAGACAGCCTAGGAGCAGTGAGCTTGAGTAATAATGAAGCCACACGCAAACCTATCGCGTGCGGGTAGTGAATAGGCTCATCAGAATTCATGGGACGTTGCGTTTTATTTTTCCTTGGCTGTGTTCCGGTCGCATTTTATTCTGTTTTGCTCACCCCTTCTCTGTGTTCTAAGTAAAGCCTGAACAGGGCCGCTTTATCGACATTATATAAGAGCGTACGCACACCCCTTCTCCATTCGCTCTTTTTTCCTGACGGGAAAAAGACTTTCAACTTTGCTCACGAGATTTTATATCTCCAGACGATAATCAGCCGTTTTCAGAGTTTAAGAATCATAATTCATCTAGAAGAAAGAATCTGAATGGCATCTTTCTTTTTTTTTCACAACTTTTGAATGACTATCATGCAACACATTCGCAGCATATTTTATATCCATGATTTATTTTCGGCAAATATTCTGTATGTCGGAGCTTCAAGTTTCAGTTGCTGTGCTGTACATGCCGTTGTTCTTCACCAGTGCCTTTACTATTTTGCAATAACCTTACTATAGCATGAGCTATAATGGCGTTGGTCTCTCAAGACTGTTGCTTTTGAGTGAAAATTGAGCTCATGAAAGATGAACGAAACAAGTACAGCCAACAGCGCTTTCTAGAAATATACGTCATGGCTGCCGCAGACGTGCAGCGTTCCATCTGATGCGTGGCAGCCTCAAAACAGTGAACGAGAGAGCAAATTTCATATACACCCTAGACTCGGCGCTGAAAGCCGTTATACGAAACACGATGGTTAATCCTATTATGGACGAAACTACGTGACCTAATCCTCTTACAACTTAATTCCTGGAAAGGAGGATTGTGCGCCCCGAAGTCCAGACAGCACTTGCGTCCTCTGAATGGTGTGATGAGGTTACGCAAACTAGGCGGGCCCATGCAACCGCTGTCGTTAATTCCCCAAAGTCACACAAATGTCGACTGCTGAGAAAAGGACGAGACAAACACAGTTAGGAATCGGTGCTTCCTTTTCTCTGGTTTATTATTTTATTATTTTGCCTCTTTTGTTCAATAAACGATGCCGACAGCCTAAATCGATTCGGGAAATGATAAACGCTGTAGTAAATCACTTGCAATGACAGCAAGCGCAGAGATATTCATAAAGCGCAAGGCTGCTGATGGCGCAATAGCTATGAATCAATTCGTGAAAAGAAATAGGACCCTATCGTGCCGACTCTCATGTGTGGAAACGCTGCTGTGCATGCTGCTCATCTTATCGATGCGGCGGTTTTTTCGCCTTATTTCTGTGCTGACATCGAGTAAACGCAACGTATTGCAGCCTGTCCCCGCTACCTCTACCGGGTTAGAGTTCGACCGTATTTTTATTTTCCTAGTGGTAACGAATCTTCGGGGTGTTACGCTATGAGAGAGGTTCGTGTTCTGCCTAGATTCACCACAGCGATGTTGAATGATGTGATTATTTATGGCGCAAGAGCGCCTGTACAGCCAAAGAGCGACACGGTGCAAGGCATTTTCGTTTACTCAAGCTGGGGTCACAGAGCCAGTTCCCAAGCATTCCCCCACAAAGAAGGCGAGCACCAGGCCAGCGGAAAGTTTTTACTCATTGTATCACCGTTGGTTACCCGAACGCCATACTTCTGAGGGTTGTGCGCCAGTAATACAATAGTTCATCTCAAATTTCTAGGAGACGGAAGTCTGCGAATTAATGTATTATAAGTTAACGACGCCTCGTTGCTGAAACTGAAATTTGCCGCTTTGTCGCTTTCCTTTTCTTGCGCGAACATGTGGGGAAAACTTTGCATGGGAATGAAGGAAGGTGGGAGTGAAAGAAAGAGGTGGCGTAGCGGAAGGCCACGGAATAATTTTGATCTTTCATGTACACTGACGTTGCACAGTACAAGAGAACGTAGTTGTCCAGGACACCATGAATCTTCGTTCTATCTCTCTCTCTGCCATCGGCCATACCATGCTGAATGCGCCGGTTATCGTCCTCCTCCTCCTCCTCCTCTTCCTCCTCCTCCTCCTCCTCCTCCTCCTCCTCCTCCTCCTCCTCTCTCTCTCTCTCTCTCACACACACACACACACACGGACGCAAGCACGCACGCCCGCATGCATACTCGAAAGAGATGAAGGAGGTGGAATTCGCCTTTCTGGTTTAGACCCTGGGGGACGGTGGTAACCCATCTCCCTTGAATCAAAAGTGGCAACTGGTGCCCCTGAGGATGTCAAGGTAAGATGTAAGTACGGAGGGAAGCAAAAAATTTTCCCTACCATACTTATTGCCTTCCGCTGCAGCGAAGAATGACAATTGGAACGGCACCAAGCCCGTGGATCACGTGGCCGCATAGGGGACACTTTTAACAGCACGCTCTCTTTAGCCTGCCCGGCTAACGCTCTCACGGAGGCGTTCGCACTGTTCGTGTGTATGGCGCGCTCCGACACCAATGTCCCGAGCGAGGTAGTTAGCACCTAGCCCTCAAAAACCGAACCCCTGACTGGTATACGCCTGTTCTCTCTCCTTTGTTTTACAACGAAAGCTGCTTATGGAAGGCTTTCCGCGACCGAAACAGACGTGTAGCCGCGTTGTACCCGTGGACACCAATTAGCACACCTGGGCGACGTGCGCAGAGCAAGTTACTGGCTCCACTACAGGATGGCGCTCTGGCCGCTGGCGTCGTAGGGCGCCTCAATAGGCGAGCGGAGGTTTGGGCATCGTGTCGGGCAGGGCTAAGCGTGGATAGAGTGAAAGCGCGAGCGAGGACGGCGAGCTTTCCGCGAGATTTACGATTTACGGAGCGAAAGCGTGAAAAATTGGGAGGAGAATGGAGACAAACCAGAGATAGTAAGGAAAAGGCTCGCATAAGTGAGGGGCTTATTTGGTGATGCGCTTGCATTGTGAAGACCGCGGTGGAGGGTGCAGGGTGGTGTGAAGTGCGCTAGCACAGAGCGCTAACACGCCCCCCCTGGTGAAAATGATTGCTGCTAAGATCATAAAATGCGGCCGCTTTTCGGAAACTTGGGAAGGAGAAGCAGCGGCAAAAATACATCTCTGCATTAATAAAATAACAATCCACACAGTAAGAAATCTGGCATAACTTTCTCGCTTTAAGCTTATCAGGCATCTTTCAAAACGTTCGATTGTGAAGCAATTGTAGAAGTTGTGTTACCATCCGGAGCCAATAAAAACTGAGAGAAAGCAGCATGGTGACATCAGTGCCATTCTGGGGTTCTGGCTCAATTTATGAACAAAGAAATGTATTTGCAGATTTATGCGTGTGTACGCAAATGTATGTGTTTCTATCTCTCTCTCGAAACTTTGAGATGGTCGGTTTCCCTGTGTGGCGAAAATTCCCATGCTATGCCCGCGTGATCTCAGTATGGGAGTGAACTTGGTTCGGAACAATGCGGGCGTCATTTAGCTCAAGGAGTTATGCGCTCATCGCCTCAATATGCACCTACCCCGCAATACGCTCTCAGCGCTGCACTTAATCCGCTTAATCCGCGAGTCAGGGCAAGACCTCTCAAGGGCTCTGGTGAACCAAAATCGCGTCTCCTCTTTTTAGATAAGTTTGCGCAGAGACTACGTGCCCATCTGCGTTGGCGTGGACGGTGGAACTGCACCCTATCTATCGTCCTGCAGTTCGTCTTTCCGTTGTTTCTTACAGCGCCGGTCACTGACGAACAGGTGCAGTGAGGTCGCCTTGCAAATGGCGATTGAGAACACGCATGCGCAGTACGCACTTTGGGAACGAGGCTTTTCTTCCGCGTATGCCTCTGTGCCACCGCCAAAATTGCAGATGACCGCCGGGCACGTTTATTGCTATTACCACCGATGAGTTGTTTGTTCACTTCTTTGTGGGCTAAAGTCAGTCCAATAAAGAATTAGTTTCAGAGCTCTTTAAGCCAACTCCCCTATGTCCACGGTGTTGTCAACACCACGTGACACTTTTTTCTCGACATCAATTTCGTCATCCTAGTATACCATCGCCTAGCATTTTTGCGCCACCGCAAAGCGTAAGCCTACGGACTGTTACTACTATCTGAAAGGCAGGCACAGTCCGCCAGGAGAAAACACAAGTTAATACAAAAAAGCAGTCTAAGAAAGGCATCCGTAACGAATACTAGGTAAAGGATAAAGACAAAGGTGTGCAAACAAATGAGTATTGACGAAACCCGTAGGAAGCTTAGGCACGAGCTAACTAGCAGAAAGTCGGAGTCTAAATGCAAGCTTTTTGTCTTTCGCTAATGATAAACACTAACATCGTGGAGCGAAAGAGGCCTGCGACCAGGGTTAACGAGCTGCTCCAATCTCGACTGCACATGTCCTCAGAGGACAGGCGTGAAAGAGCCGGGGCCGATTTGTTTTTCTTGGTGTCGCCCACAACCGGGGCCGATTTGTTTTTCTTGGTGTCGCCCGCAATGGCTGAGCAACTGTGTTTTCATTTCTCTTCCTGTTTCGACAAATTAAACCTGCCGCAGTGGACACAATAAAGGAGGCATACGAATCTCAAGGGCCCATCCGGAGCTACCGTCTGTGATGGTCGGAGGTAAGATACGCTCATCAAAAAGAATAAAAAAGGCAGGAAAGAGTGAAGAGAAAAAAAACAGAGTTCGTGGTAAGATACGCACAGTGAAAAAACAAGAAAAGGCAGAAACGAAAAGAAACAGAGAGAATAGAAAGAAACACTGCACAGCACTTGGTATCTTGGGAGGCGTCCTTTCACCACCGAAAGATCACTGTCTACCTCCCAGGGGAGTTTTCGTTTCCTGCCGGAATGCTGGAAGTGCTAACCTGCATGACGACTTCGGGGTTAACGTGAGAGGGAAACATTTGCAGAGCTTGTTCCTCGGTTTGTTAGCCTTAAGAAATAAACAAACGCTTCAAAAGTTTCGTGTCTCTTTTATTTAGCATTGTTTTTGCGACAGCCGAAGTGTCGACTAGGGAGCAGTGGGCTGCAAGAACAGATTGGATCTAGCTCGTCTGCTACTTGCTGCAGCATGTCCCAGGGCACACCATTGCTTTCCACGCCAGGTCAGCATACAATCTGTTTTGAATTTTTTGTTTAAATCAAATTAACTTAAAATATCGTTAACGAAATCCAGTGGTTAGACTTTAAATACAGATAGATTATTTCTAAACCTGATTGAGTGCAAATGCATGATGTAATTGTTTACTGTTATTTCATAAGTCCAACATCCTTTGCCATATTTGCAGTCTCACAGTGCACTGCTTTTACTTTTCATTCATTTTTTCAGTTAAACAGGTAAACTGTTTTGAATAAAGCCGGCCGATTTCTTTCTTCGACTGCTTTCCTCTTGATTGCGCTTGTTTTTTTGTTTTTTTTTGCTTCGGCTGCAACTCTCTGGGGAAAATGGGTGCTTCCAATCGCCACCTGAGAGGTACTGCGGGTGTTATCGGCGAAACCAATCGGGCCCATGCATTTCATAACTTCCATAATGCAAATCAATGCTGATCAGTCAACCAGTTGCATGACCAATAAGAAGAAACAACAGAGTGGCAAGAATATGTATAGGCCGAATATTAACTTGAAGCTTTTTATAGTATGCGCTTTTCAGAGCTAACATGAAACTAGAAAATAAAACACGCGGATGCTTGTCTACATTTCAGTCGTTCTTTTTGCTTTACGTGGTAATTTAAGGAATAAAACCATGTTCTCTTATCGGTTCTTCTAACCTGCTTTACAGGGGCTTTACAGATAATTTAAAAAAAATACTGAAGATTTTTTTATTAGAAACTGTGTGCCCATTCCTCTGGTTTAAATACAGCTGTAAAAAGAAGAAAAAAGATATCATGGATGGTCTAAGGAACTGATTACTCGTTTTGTTTGGACACAATTTTCCGATTATTACTTGCCCGCTATTAAACTAAGTACTATCTAGGACAAAAGTAGTATACTCCACGCGGCGGGAGCCGGAGCAACGGTAAACTGCGTTGCAACGCCATCTATAGGCGCCATCTCGGACCCAGACAGCCAATCTGTGACCTTTATTATCAGCAGGCATGTCACTTGGCTCGTTTCAATGTTTCAAAAATGCGCTGCTCCCACGAGCAGTAAGCCACACGCGCGCGGCCATTTGATACGCATCATGACGGTGCGCGCGCCGGCTCTCAAGCCATACCTCGAACGCGCGTTGAAAAAAAGGACACAAAATGAAAAGAGGGCCACCAGATCGCTACTGCTGCGGCGCCGCTCTTTGGAGAGCAAAAGCGCGAAACATTGAAACGAGTCAAGCGACATGCCTGCTGATAATAAAGGTCACAGATTGTCTAGGTACGAGATGCCGCCTGCAGATGGCGTTGCAACGCAGCTTTCCGTAAAGCCCCTCGATAATATTATCGAGGGACTTTAGCTTTCCGTTGCTCCGGCTCTCGCCGCGTGGAGTATATCACTTTTGTACCCGATAGTACATCACGCACACTTCTGAAAGGTGATGATAGACAATGTATATTATGCAGGAAAAACTGAAAAAAAAAAATTGTCAACAAGTGTAGAGTCAGTTGTCTACCACACAACACTGCATCCAAATATCAACATAATCATCAGCCTATTTACTTCCACTGCAGGCCAAGCACCGAAATATATATGGCCACAAAGGGCACGTTAAGGTTTTCCCCCCGATGTCTATGCCCTGGTTTTCTAAAACTGCTTTCACTCACTGTGCCCAGCGAATGAAAACATCGTCCTTTTCTGTTCTAAGAAAGAGTGTGCAGCACTGTCAGAGGCTAAGCAGAGAAGACCAGATAGTCCATGTCCTCCTTTTTCACAAATATAAATGAACGGCTCCATATGAAAATTCCTGTGACGAAGCCATTCCAATTATTGTGATTGCTGACGGATCAGCGTATGTCTACCGTTGGTGTTTATTTCCTAAAGCGTGCTATTGATGCCAGTGTTCTTGTGTTATGTGCCAGTGTTGTTTCTATATGCCTGAACAGCGCGAGCTTGTACAAAGCATTTTTCTTTCTTATTTTTTCTTTTTTTCCTTCTCGGTGTTAATCTGCTCAAGCAGGCGGATGACACCACTGTTATCATTATCATGTCTTGTAGCTCTTTTTTGTACTTTCTTCACCATGTATGCTCACTCTTGCCAAAGGCCTTCTGCGAAGGCTGGCAGTACCTCTGAAATGTGTACGTCCCCCTCTCTTTGCCAACATGCATTTAAGGAGCATTCATGCACATGCAAAATAAAAAAATATATAGAAAGGAAGCGTTTGGCTTGGGAATACAGTATAAACACACTGTCGCAGAAGGAACACCCAGTTGATTCCTGGGATTCTTAAAATATTTATATATGGGCCATCACAACTAAATATCGAAGCTTGCAGGAAACTGGAAAACCTCTATAGATTATTCCGTATTCAAGAGTTCAAAAAGCTAGCCGATTAAAAAAAAAAACGAGGCTTCGCGAGCATTATGTTTCGTAAGCCTAAACCGCGACTACAAGAGCCGCATCGTAATGAAAGGGGTTTTTGACCACAGCAGAACGCGGCACCAACAGCAATCTTGCATCAGAAAATAGAGGGCATTGTTCGGGATTACTATTCTATTGCGATGAAAGGTATCCTTGGTGGTTCCCAAGAAGCGTTTTGTACGGGCCACTTGCCCGTCTCTAAACGGGCTAGCCTGTGAAGACATGACCTTATATCTTGCCCGTATTTTCGCACCTGTACAGTATTTTTCAAAAATATCCAGCCCAAGGGGTTTGCTTCCAAGCCATATAGCAGGACACTTAAGCACATTTGACAGCCCTTTGCTTGCGATGGTTGATGTCTTAAGTTCCTCCCGGCTTTGTGAGATTAGGGTCCCTGAGTATGCAAGAGGAGCCGCACAGCAGGGCTCAAAGGCAGAACCCTAGGGCTGTATATTTTTGACAAAGACTGTACATGCGTTGGCATCTCTTCTATTGTATGAAGCATTAAAGGAAGCGCCAAGTTGGCAAATTTTCGCTCTGAACAAAAACAGGCCCGCCGATTGAGAAATCTAGCTAAAGGAAGTGCTATTCAATGCGACAGAGCCCACTGACGTACCCACAAAGTTACCGAAAAATGCCTGCACCCGAGAACCAGCGCATGAAATTATAGCCTCAAAGAAAGACACGCCTCTAGGAAGCTTCGGCTCTTCGATGTTTGTCTATATTATTACAGGGGGTTAGCCCAGCAGCAGACGGGACAGGCCACAGTCAGAAGGCACACCGAGCCAAATCACTCCAGCGCAAACTGTCACGTCCTCGTCGTCGTCAACTGCCGAGCGTCCAAACAACGTCGTATTCGCCTAGAAACTATGCACCGTAACAATATCACCAATTGCACATTCAATTTATCACAAAAAATGGCGAATAAGGTAGTGCTAAATTTACAAACTGGTAGGAGGAGTCAAGGGTGAATGGCCAGAGTAAACGAACACATTTAGTCACCCAGTGTCACCTTGGGACAACGTCTTCGAGGCGGCTCTCAATAACTCGCATAGAATGTAGGGCTCAGTTAAAACCAGATGCCCTTCGTGAAGCAACCGCACGTGGTGCTTCTTTGTTCCTTTCCTCTCCGCTCTGACAATTCGTTAACGAGCCCGCCGCTCATTAAGTGCTTGGGGCGAAGAGGTGGCAGTTAGAGGAACTTCCTTTGTGTCCGCCTCCTCTCGCCATTTGCTCGTTCGAGCTGCACGCTTTTATTCTGTGACCGCTTGACCCTTTTTCCATCCTCTGTCTGATGCTCTCTTGCCTCCACGCAGTGATTCCAAGGGTGTGAGGTGGCTTTACAAGACACGCCCTTCAAACTATGCAGTTTAGCGATGTGGGGCGCGACAGGTTCTCCCTGCCGCAAGAAAAGCAAAAGCAAGAGACTGTACATTGGTACGCGAAGCACAGCGTTCGTCCTGCTGTCGTCACTCGTCGGAGAGGAGTGCAAAATGTTGATAATGGGTTCACGCAACTGCATCGAATTGTACGGTTAATCACTTTATCTAGGGCATTTTTTTAAACTTTCGAGGACACTTTGGTAACTAAAGTGTTGAGAGGCGATCTCCGGGGGATGTGACGTCACGCCGCTCCCGTGGCTATATCGATACCCAAATTATACATCTTTCGGGGATCTCAAGTGTTGATTACGCTTAATTACACATTCTTCCATCTAATTTGACACAAATCCGATGTTTTTCCGACCATTCTGTGGAAATTTTCACTATGCTGCGACGACTTCCGGTGGATGTGACGTCACACCGTTCCCGTGGCTATATCGACGTCCGCGCGATTTCGACGGAATTTCGACATTTGTGCTTAAAATTAATTAATTAATTAATTAATCTGCGGTCATCAAACTTGGCTTCTAGGTTAATTTTTTCCTGCTCCATATGAAACAACCGGTGGTTTTCTTCTATCTTTTTTAGTTCCCGAGTTAAACGCGTGTGACACGCTTTATTAACGGACGACAGTATCAGCCATTAAAGGCTTTAGCCTTAAAATTTGGTTACTGCGTTCAAGGGAAATACTGGAATTTTTTAACGCAATTTCTTAATTTTTCGTTGCTTTTTTTCAGACTCTTTTTAAGTGTTCAAATGATATCGGGAAGACGAGCTGTCATTCTTGAATGAATTTCTTTACTTATATCACAAATGGAACACGGGAATAAGTATCCTCATCTACAACTTAACTACAGTAGACTTAACAAACATTGCGTATTGTGAACATATGCGTGAAATGAAGGCCGTGACATGGTGCAGAAGTGAGAACGGACATCTCAGTTATTACTGAGAACAGTTGCCTTAATACAATTCCGTCAATAGAATCGCCGCTTATAGTTTAAAAAGCTCTCATAGATTCCCGACAATATTGTAACGTATTGATGACGACACTCAGAACATCTGGTCTATGAGTCTTTAATATTCACCCCCATTTGAATGAATCTTCGTCATAATCGGCCTGAGTATGCCCAATGCAGGGCAAAGACTTCTCCCATGTCTCTTTACATTTATATTTTAGTGAATATCCAGCCATAACGCAACGAAAGCTACTAGGGCGCATTGTGTTAGCAACACATGGTTATGTCGATTTTTAAAGTCAGAATTACCGAATTTGTAGGCAGCGCACTAATTAAATAGTTAAATGAAACTCATGAGGTTCAGTATAACGGACGAACGTCGTCGGGAATATTCCCTAATAACCCTGAATCCTTCGCGCCTGATCGTCAACCTCCGCCAGTAATCCTGTCACACTTAGCAGATATGCTCAGAAAAAGCTGCCCACAGAATTCTGCAAGCTTCAGAACTAGTTTGTCATTCATGCCACCGCTCAGTCAGTCAGTATGACTGCTTTTCACAAGATGACGTAGGAAATCTTCAGAAATGGATATGAATGCGGAACCAGCCACTGACGTTATTGGCCTGGAAAATTGGTTACAAGCTATACATAATTTCTAAAGAGGCCACATTTAGGTCTCTTTCCTGTCAGTGAGTCAGTTCTCCAACTTAGGAAGCAGCACCGATAAAAGCAAAATGTAGGGTGATAAGCCTTAAACTATCGCACACAGAAGCTTCTGTTTGGCTATACCTGTGATTATTTAAGTTTATGATTTCAAAGGTAGAGTTTGGTCGTAGTACATGTTTTGTAGGAACCATGGCACCAAAACGATATAGAGCTAAACACACTGAGCATCAAAATTATGGCTGGTACGCGCGTAGACAAAGGTTAGCTTGTGTGCTTATAAAAGCCATAATACTTGTTGGAACCCATGGCAGAGAACACCCAACAGAAAAGAAAACACTTGCAGGACTGTTCCGCCAATCGTTGTTGTCTGAGTGCTAGAGCTGATCGTGATAGTTTCCTCCAACGTTCCTCGGTGTAGTTAAAGGTATGCCTTGCGCGAGTCGATCACTCATCGTAAAATGGGACCTAGCGCGAAAGTTTCAGTTCTCTTAGTCGTCTTTGTACTTTCAGCCTAGTTTAACGTTAGCGATTCCTACGAGCTTGTAAGAATCCTTATGCCTTTTGTATAATGTTTTCACTATCTTAAATTCTAAGGAAGCCTCTTTCTGAAGTCATGAAAGAGAGTTTCTCGGCGAAGAATCAACAAAAATGGTAACGTGGAAGCCTTCCTAGGGAAGAAGAAAGAACTATAATGTAGAAATCTTCGATGAGCATGTATGTGTACATGACTACGCACAAAACAAGGCAGCTATTCCTAGCCTTATGCTAAGCTTTCTTTAAAAAACGTGCACCTCAAAAAAAAAATTGACTTTCGGAAATATAAACAGGTATCTTCGCAATTTTTGCAGTTAAACCGTGCCGTTTATTCATGCAGATTTCAATGCACGGCAAACTAGAGACCTATCAAAAAAGATGAGATGTTCCACTGCGGAAAAGATTTAGCTTTTTTTCTTCTATTTTATGCCTGCTACACAATGCGCATCGATTGAAACAAACCGATGATTCGGCACAAGTCCGCACCGTACCCGACCTAAATCGAATCCTTTCGCTGTTCACGAGAAACACCTTGGAAGGAACTGCGTTGCCTATTCTCTCTTTCGCGCTGGGAGCTCATGGCCTCTCTTGGGTAAAGTCGTTCGAGCTCAAGATTGCCTCGAGTTTTCATTCAATGAAAAAAATTTCGTGGAAACTTCCGACGTATATATTCTCTCTTGCGACAGGTTATTTCGCTCTTAGCTCGTTTGAAAAATCCTACCGCTAAGGAAAGCTGACGTCCGAATGCGCTCTGTTCAGAGACCAGTACTAAAATGCCGTATTCTTATCCAAATAGCTGACTGTTTTGATGCTCAACGCCCAAGGCTTAGTTGGAAGATGCATTTCAACCGGATAATACTTGGTCTGCATTATCAGGTCCTTGGTGCCAGGCTTAGGTCCCCCGATCGAGAAGTGTCGCGTTCCAAAATATGTAAAAAAGGCACCGAAATCCGCTAGTGTCTCATCAGCTATTTTTTACTGTTAAGGATCTGTTTGATAACTATATCGAGCTCGTAATATAGCTCAATATGATGCCTGAACACTTCCTCGCTGAGGACGTTGAAGAAGAGAAATTGTTCATCTTTGATCATTTTAAAACAGCGCGAAAAAAAGACGGGCCACATGAAGCGACGCCCGTGTGTACGTCTCTTCGTGTTGCCCGTGTCTTTTTCACGCTGTTTGAAAATGGTCAATCACCAACTCGGCCAAGCTTTTACTTTAGCAAAGAGAAATTGGTTTGCGCATAAAGAATTTACATTTCTAATTCTTCAAAGCCTTAAGGGATGCGGTCTTAAGGGACTCGAAGAAGGCGCTTGGAATAAATTATAATGATTGCATTCAATAACGTGGGCGGAAAGGAAATAAAATGGAACAAAAAAAAACCCCGAACCGCTCCCATTCGTTTAAACATCAATGTTTCCAGCCGCAAAGAACCTCAGGAGTCAGATTTACCGGTGCCTACTCCCTATATCTCACTGATAACTGCTGCTTCAGAAAAGACGAACAATGAGAAGTAATGTTATAAATATTTCTAAGAGATATATTGGTGCAGTTGAGTGCGATAGGCCAGAGTTAAAGAATGGGTGGCTGCGGGATTGATACCACAGAGTGCATGGGATTCTGAAGAGAGTTGGGCGCGACACATGAGTTAAGGCTGAGCCATCTTCAGTGGTGGCCGCTCTGTTGTAGACCGTAATGAGGTGCAATGCGGATCGTGGGACTCTGATGATCACGGCTGAGAATTGATTGATAGAAGGAGGGTGGTAGGTTGCAAAATCTAATCAGGAGCATAGCAACTCGGTGATTCATCTATCGCATTCCTTTCTTCCTCTAGTAGACCTCGGCAACGGCGAAAGTCAACGGCGAAAATGTTCAGCTCCTAGGATCTGCCCCATAATCTTCAGTTCTGAATTCGGACACCGGGCTTCATACAGAGCAGATCGCGTAAATTATAATGAATTGTAATTTCTCAACAGCGGGACTCCTGGACAGCCGAATTGTTAGAGCCCCAAGTAGCCAGTTTTTACCCGGTAGCAGTAAATAAAAAAAAATGCGTTTTTTCTCCATTCAGCAAAACACTCCTTCATAAATATAGACAATTTTTCCCGCTGTTTTGCTTTCGGTGTTGATCAAAGCACAATGATGCTAAGACAATGAGCAATTACGAAATGTCAGAGATGCAGCTGAAAAGCTTCAACACACTTTAACATGCGCGAATAAATTTCAGATATCTGGCTTTGAAATACATCGACAAGAAATCTAGAGTATCCATGCTAAACTTCACTAGCTTCCAAACCATACTTCACTCTCCAAACTGAGCTCCTGAACGGCAGGCACCGCGTTTTGTTCCAACGTTGAACGGATTCGCAGGACCTAAAAGGGGAGGTTTTGAAGCCACTAGAGTGGAAGAGACAGGCGGTCATAAAAGGTTTCCCAATGTAATGCGCTGCGCCGAGTTCCGACAGCTTGGGATCTCGCTATATTTTTTTCCGACTTACGCCTCGATGCCAAAACCTAGCTCAGTAGAGCGAAAAGGAATTGGAGCTTTACAGCTTCGAATGACAGTGCGCAGGGGCTTCCGCGCAATTCCCTGAAAAGTCAATCCGTCGGTGAAGTTTGGCGTCGGCAAACTCGCCGCTTCTTCAAATTAGGTTTAGATAACTCGGCACGTGTGTTTGAGGTGCGCGCCTGAGCTGACACTGAGAAGCCTTTACTCCCTATGGGTGTCCGATGCAGAAGTCATTATTAGGTGCAATGCAAATATTGACAGAGGCCTTCATCGGGGACAAACGCTGCGTCGCACGTGTGCATGTGAAAAGCAGAGTCCTGCGCAAAGCCGATATTTGATGCGGACGTAGCCGGCACAGGACTTTGAAATATACAAATGCTGATGACTTAATAGAGCCAGCAGTGGGCACCGTTAATACTTAGAATTGCGTATTACTTATCAGGCTCCTGCATCTAAGTCTCTGACCCTGGCATTTGAAGCTAGATGCAGCCAGCCACTTCTCCCATTCACAAACGACTTTGATGCAAGAATGGTTTCGCCGCGGTGGCTCAGTGGTTATGGCGCTCGGCTGCTGACCTGAAAGACGCGGGTTCGATCCCGGCCGCGGTGGTTGAATTTCTTTGGAGGAGAAATTCTAGAGGCCCGTGTACTGTGCGATGTCAGTGCACGTCAAAGAACCCCAGGTGGTCGAAATTTCCGGAGCGCTTCACTACGGCGTCTATCATAGTCTGAGTGGCTTTGGAACGTTAAACCCCATAAACCATAAACCTCTTTTATTCATGGCTAGCTTTCCTGTACATACAGCAACTTGCGCCATCTTTTGGCAGCCGGTAGCGAACACCACGTAACTGAATGGGAATGTTTTAAAGTTGTAATTTCGAGAAAACTATAGGGCCCCGAGATATTCTGCGCGCGAACACGGCTGTTATCATGGCCGACTCTTTCCCTCATTACAAAGACTGGCCTCTAAAGTGCTTCCTGCGCTCACACGAACAATTTCCGATGGTCCTAGAAAATCAATGGTGGTGCGCGTCGAACATTCGAAATTCCCGCAGTAATCTTAAGCGTTCTACGCCATGCGGGATGTAGTGGCAGCTGTGTAAACTATAAGCGTTTATCCAGATTTCCTGCGCTTGCGTCAGTAGCTTCCGGTGCATTGCGAGAATAGGCGATCATTCTGTAAAGAGAGCCCTGCTTGATAGCGTTTTGTGGCTGAAGTCTGAGTTCATATTTTTGCCCAGAACGGAAATTATTGAATTGGCCTGCTACTGCAGGTCTAAGGAAGACTTAAAAGCTTAAACGTTAGCAGCTATGCAGAATACAGGTTTTTACTAAGTAAATTTTTCCTCGTTAGGAACGATGATTATCTGCCTATTGCCACAACGGGGTTTTGTAATTCAGAAATACGGCACATAGCTACTTCTTTAGCGGTCTGGTGGATCACTATAAAAGGCAGCTGACAATATATGAATGAATAGCTTGCATACCGTTCTTGGCTTCATGGAGTGCATTATATGTTTTGTTGGAGCCTAGATGCAACAAGAGCAATGAATACTATCGAGATGAGATTCCCAGCTCAGGTATGTGCCGGCTGTGTGCGCACATAAGAATCAGCTGTCCAATTTTTTTCTATATTCTTCTATTAAATCTTTTACTAACAAATTACTATCCAGGGGGAGCACACACTTCAAATATTTTGATTTTTTTTGTGTGTGGAACACACACAGACTGCGCGCAATAAAATTTCACCTCCCCGGCTGATTTATGATTCAGTATTAAAGGAACACTGAAGCAAAATCTTAGTATTGAAAAAAAGAACACTGGAAATAGATTGTCGGAATGTGATCACACCGAAATGTAGTTGTCACAGCACAAATTTTTCAGCGAATGGTCTTGTTTTCGATGTTTTGTGAGCGCGCGCCAAGCCCTCCCGGCCGGCGCTAAGTGAAGAGCGTGACGTCACGACACCCTCGACCGATAGGCAACCGGTCGCGTCACTCGAAGCGCTATGTCGCCCTGCAGTTTGCGTTGACCAAGCGATAAAGGCGCGGCCACACTTGGACATTCGGCGGCGAGAGCGAGCGGAATCCGCCACCGCGGCAGAAATTCCGTCGAAATCCACCGAAAAGCCCGATCGGGACTGAATTCTGCCGCCGGAAAAAATTCCCCCCGACTCTCATAGGCCGGCGAGTACGAAGTTGCATTCCCGCGGCGACAAATATGACGGCGCCCTGCGATGCACGACGCCTCGCTTCGCACTGGATTCGTCGTTGTTAATCCCGTTTCAGCTTGTTCAATGGCCAGAAATGAGCCACCGGTCGTTCGCTTCGTCTCTTGTCGCCCATAAGAAAACGTAGGAGCAATAAATTTGCTTTATTTTTTTAATTACTGTGACGATTCTGCCCACTTTAGGCTTAAGACCACCAGATGGCGCCACTAGTCAAAACATCGTAGCGTCTCTGTTTTAAGATTAAGAACGTTAGAAATGGCGTAAGGTCCGGAAAAGATAGCTGCATTCAGTGTACAGTCACAAAATTTATGAGCATGAACACGGGAGCGAGTAGCGATGGAAATCGTGCTCCTGTCGGGACAATGGACGCGCGGGTGTCACGACGTCTAGTCGCAGCTTGCATAGGCGGCCGCCAGGTGCAACGATACGGCAATAAATCGCGAAAAACCTGCTATCCGCCTTTTTTCGCTAAAATACTTGTCGCATTTATCAATTCTGGCAGTCAAGCTCTTATTTACATGTAAAAGAGCAGCTCCAAAAATTTGGTCGCCGAACGGTGGTGGCGTTCCGTGGACTCCCTGGCAGCGCTACAACACGCTGTCGCGTTCCACTCCAACAGGCGAATCTTAATAAGCGTCATTAATCAGCAGTTAATTAGTATTGTAAGGCTAAAGAAGATGCGTCTGATGGTTTTGCAAAGACGAAGACGAAGTGACAGTGCTCTCGAGAGTCTTTGGCCAGCGCTACGCTTGTGTGCCTTTCGCCGACCTGATCCCGGACTGCTGCCGTTGCCATTCCCGTCGCCCCAGTACCTCGTACTAAACCCCCCGTTACAGTATTTACTCATTAATCAGCAATTACTCATTAATTCGTAAATTGTCATTACTTAGTATTTAGTCATTAATTGTGTGTGACGTCATCCAGTGATGACGTCACCAGTGCCACAGAGGCAGTCAAAGTGGTGCGGGAAACGCTTTCGCCTCTACGCACTTTAGACAAAGTGCCCCCTGAATTGCTAACAAAGATCTTTAAGTATAAGCTCCAGCCATGCCCGGAAAATTATAACTGGCACTGAACCCGGGTACTACGGCTCAGGTTGAATACCGGCCGTGACGACCACGTTTCGATGGAGGGGAAACGCCAGGGATTGGTTACGAAGAAATTAATGGCATTGTAGCTGTGTCACTTCTTGGGGGGCGCCTAAGATTTATGGGGGTTTAACGTCCCAAAGAGACTCAGGCTATGAGGGACGTCGCATTGAAGGGCTCCAGAATTTCGACCACCTGGTGTTCTTTAACGTGCACTGACATCGGGCAGTACACGGGCCTCCAGAATTTCGCCTCCATCGAAATTCCGCCACCGCGGCTGGGATCGGCCAGGATAGGAAAATTTTCGCTACCGCTTTTCACCCTCTTCACCCTGTTTCAGCCATAGAGGCGGCTATTGCGCCTTTCATTCGGCGATAACATAACGTAACCTAACCTTACCTAAGCTTTATATTCCTCCAAACCAGACAAGCCTATGCTGGCGTCAGAGAGTTGTTGTGGATACCTGGCCACCAGGGTGTAGAGGGGAATGAGATGGCACCCAACTCAACTCATCCCGAGTCTTTCTCCCTCGGGGCCCCGACAGATGTACATACCTCGGAATGGGACCAGTTAGAGCCATTCACAACATACAACGAGATGCGATACAAAACCTCAGATTAGAGCGCAAGACATCCTCGTCCTGCCAAAAACCTGACCAAACACGAGATTGACCTCCGTAGGCTACAGACTGAGACATTCCATAGCCCTTATGCATTACACTCCATAAATCAAAGCATAAACAAGGATTCGATGGTATAAAAAAATATGCTGTGGCTTAGCTAAGGTCAAGTCTGGATATCTCGAAGCGAAAAGCTGCGGCGATGCTCCTGGTTTAGCTTAAGGTTATACTTACGGTTACACTTAGGTTATAGCTTTCTCGCTTTTCCGAAACGTATTAAGGCGAAAGCCTTTAATACCTCATACTGTCGTTCGCAGCCGTGTCGGCAGATTTGTCCGCGTTTCGGCATCATGACTTAAAAAGAAACTGCGTCGAGGGTGGGAATCGAACCAGGGCTTTTGGCATTTGAAGCAGAGACGCTACAACCCCGCCACGAAGGCTTTTTTTCTTTATTGCATTTTCACAAGGGGTACAAAGAAGTAAAACATGTCAGCAACACTTGCACTGACACGGCAGGTTAAAATTTTTTCAGTTCAACCAAGTCATCCAACACATTTAACCAAGTTGCCTGATCAGTCAGTGCCTGATACACTTCCCTCAGACGTATGACACCTTCAGTGAAATGCTCGCGTGGAGATGTCACAACTACTTCTGCATTGTTGAATTGTGTCCTTGTTTTCCATAAACTATGGAGGCCAAGGAGCATATTAGTGTCATAAGGAATGTCCTGTTTTCCTATCGGTAAGAACCTGATGCCATGCGGGTGTAGCGGTAAATCTTTCTTTAAGGTTCTCTTCTGGGACGTGCTTCAAAGAACCCCGCCACGAAGGCTCATAGTGTGAGCATGAATAAAGGCGCATCTAGTGAATGCACGAGTTTCATAAATTAAATAAAGGAATAAAAATAACAACAAAAATAAGAAAAGAAACAAAAATAAAAAAGAAAGAAATAAAATACTGAAAATAAAAATAAAAATGGAAAAATAAAAATAAGAAAAGAAACGAAAATAAAAAATAAAATAAAAATAAAATGAAAAACATGAAAAATAAATAAAAACGAAACAGTGCGCCAGGAAACGCTTTCGCCTTGCAGCACTTTAGAAAGTCAAAGCGCCCTCTAAATTTTTGTCTTAGCCAAGATATAAGAGACAGGCATTTGCTTTCCTTAAGAGCAATTTTCATTTCATTTTATTTTTCTTAAGACCCTTACGGTGCAGTTCGGGCATCCACCGAGATTTGAGAGAGAGACAGGCGTTGTTTCCGTTCCTTAAAACCAATTTTCTTTATATTTTCCTTCCCTTACTGCGCGGTTCGGGTGTCCGCCGAGATATGAGTTTTTCCTGGCTCACTGTTTGTCTTTCATTAATTTTTTGTGATATCTTATTTCTGTCGTGTCTTTTTGTTTTTGTTTGTGTCAGCGGCGGCGGCGGCGACGGCGGCCACCTGCGCCTGCGTGACGTCACTCGGTTTCGCGCATGCGCAGAAGTGGCAAATCTGGGCTCCGGCTCACGCGAAGCGCGGTGTTCCGCAGCCTAGTGAAGCTTTTCGCTTCAAAAAATTGGCTGGGGCTTAGCTAAGGTTAAGCCTGGATATCTCGAAGCGAAAAGCTGTGGTGATGCTTATGGTTTAGCTTATGGTTATGCTTTATGATTTAGCCTATGGATCATATGCTTACGATTTAACTTATGGATATGCTTACGGTTTAACTTATGGTTATGCTTTGGTTAGCTTATGGTTATGCTATACGTCTGCCTTGGGTAGTAAAATCGCGCCGCGTCATTCGCCCAGAAAGCGCTTCCCGCCTTTTATCAATCCACTGCCTGGCAGAAGCTATTGCTTTCCAGCCGGCCTCCGCGATAAACACGCGCTTGTGGCGAACATCAATGACGCGTAGCGCGGGGCAGCGTGCGCCTGTTCTGTGGGCAAGCGCGCCTTATATACCCCTCCTTTCAAATGCGCACTGCGCACGGCTGCGACGAAAGGTCAAACGGTGGCGAGGCGGAGAAGCGGCGGCGCACATGCGCAGTAGCCTGCGCCGTGCGTGACGTCACTCGTGCTCCGATATACGCCGGCTCACGCGAAGCGCGGTGTTGTCTAGCGTAGTGAAGCTTTTCGCTTCAAAACTGGCTGTGGTTTGACCAATGGCCATCCCGAGTAGAAATGCGGAAGCAACGGCGCAGCAGTCGCAGCGGCAGCGGCCTCTCAGGGGCACTTTGACTGCCTTAACTGCGTAGAGGTGAAAGCGTTTTCTGCACCACTTTGACTGCCTCCGTGGCACTGGTGACGGCCCCACTGGATGATGTCACACATAATTAGGCACTAATTACTAACTAATGACAAATAACTCATTAATGACTAAATACTAATTAACGGCTAATTAATGACGCTTGTTTCGCCTTTTGGAGTGGAACGCGACAGCGTGTAGTAGCGCTGCTAGGGATCCCATGGAAACGCCACCACCTGTTCGGCGCGACGCCGTGCCCTTTGAACGCAATGCTTTTTGAGGAAAGGAAATGGCGCAGTAATTCTCTGCCATCTCGGTGTATACCTGAATCGCACCGTAGAGGAAGGGAAGAAGTGGGAGCGAAAGAAGAAACAGGGGCCGTAATTAAGAAAGTAAAAATTGTATCTGAGGAAACGAAATTACGCAGTAACTGTCTCACATATCTCGGTGGACACCCGTCATCCGTTTGTAGAGGAAGGGAGGAAGTGAGGGTGAAAGAAGAGGAAGAGGGGCCGTAAGAAGAAAATGGTTGGTTTATGGTTGGTTTTTGGGGTTTAACGTCCCAAAGCGACTAAGGCTATGAGAGACGCCGTAGTGGAGGGCTCCGGAAATTTAGACCACCTGGGGTTCTTTAACGTGCACTGACATCGCACAGTACACGGGCCTCTAGAATTTCTCCTCCAAAGAAATTCAAATTGTATTTGAGTGAAGGAAATTACGCAGTAACTGTCTGCCACTCGCTCCTCGCGCATGCGCAGTTGGGGCTCCCTGGGGCTCCGCGTAATCGCTGACACCTATACTCCGTTTCGTACATAGCAGTCAACACAGCCAAGGCTGCGGCGCCTGTTCGCGCTCCTTGTCCGCATCGTAATGTAGTGCGTGAAAAGTAAAAATAGTAATGAACTTACAATTAAATTGAATGTTGGTCGATATTGTAGTACAATAGTAGGTGGTGGTGGTGTAAAACATTTATTTATATTATATACAAAGGTATTGCTTGGACCGTGCCTGAAGGGCCCGGCCCTCACAATCACTAGGAGGGATCCCTAGTCCGGGACCCCTGTGGCCTCCGCGGCGGCCCGGGCTCTTGTCACCAGGGCTCGTTGGTCCTGGAGAGCTGAGCAGCTGAGCAGGGCAGCCTCCCAGTCCTCTCGGGTGGGGTGGGGGTGGGGTGGGAAAGCAGGATTGGCAGGGCATGCCCACACCATGTGATACGTGTCCGCAAACACTTCCCCACAGTGTGGACACTCGCCCGAAAAGGCCGAATTGAAATGTTTGAGCACTGCCGGGCACAGTACCGTGTTGGTGTAGAGGCGAAGTGTTTTATTTTGCAAAAAAGATCACTTCTTCATTTATGTTCTTCGAAATAGAGTGCCTTAGTTTTCTTGGATTTTTTTCCGGCCCCTCCTGTATCAGGGCATGTTTACGCTACAAGCGTACTGGCGCTAGAAAACGGAGGCAACACACACAACAAGATAGGACTGGCGCCAACTTCCAAATGAGTTTATTCACGGAAAAAGCACTTAAAACCACACCGCATGCAAAAAGATAAAGACAAACTAGATATAAGGGGTGATTTAACAAAAACACCCGTGCCAAACGGACTAAAGCAATGATTATAACGCTGACAAAGACCCAGTAAGAAAACTAATCTCTTCGTCTGACAACGACACAGATGGCTTGCTTATGCAGATATGGCCCTCTGCTTAATGTAATAGGCTTATATTATTTCACGCTCTAACCTGTCTTTGGACCTTGCAATGAATTTGCTGTTCTCAAAACCGGGACAGCATTTGCAGCTTTTGCAGTGAGTGGCCATGTGGCTGCCATAGCCATTTTTTTTACAGCAATCTTGTGCTGCCTCACTCTTTCATTGAAGCACTGACCTTCCGATATATGCCTTGCTGCAACTTAGAGGCACAACGTACACAACATCAGCCGTGCATTCAGTGGCGCGGATTTGGTGTTTCTTTTTGCACTGCTTAACCATTCTTACTTTATTTGCACTTTGCACTTTGAACAAAGTGCAAAAATTGATTTTTGCAGCGGACTATTTTCGTACCTTTGGCAGCGTTTATAGCCGTAGTGCGGCTAGTGCCGTGTCTTCTGACACCTATCACATGGTGTGGGCCTGCCCCTCGAACCCGGCCATTCCCCCCATCCCCAACCCAACCCGGGAGGACTGGGAGGCGACCCTGCTCGGCTGCCACGACTTACAGGCCCAACAAGTCTTAGTCCGGCGCGCCCGGGCGGTGGCAACCGCCACTGGGGTCCCATACTAGGGACCTCCACCTAGTGTTTGTAAGGATCGGTCCCTTACGAGCTGATCCTAACATACCTCCTGTTAATTCTTAATAAATGTTTTCGCCACCACCACCTTCCGCAACAAAATTCAGGAGGCTCCAAACCGGGTCTTTCTTAAATCCCGCCGTACTAAAACACGTGGACCCGACATTCACGGGCAGGTGAAAATTCTGCGGGCAGTATGCTGACCTATACCACATGGTGTGGGCCTGCCAGTTAAATACAAATATAGCAGTTATAAGTCAGCCAACTAGGGAGGGCTGGGAGGTGGCCCTGTCCAGCTCGGACCTGGAGGCCCAGCGGGCCCTGGTCCAGAGAGCACGGGCAGCGGCGGCAGCCAATGGCGTCCCGGAATAGGGACTGCCACCCAGGTAAACGTGCATCCACAGCTTCCCTTCCCAATTCAATACAGTGCTACAATAAATGTTTTCTCCTCCTCCTCAGGAGGCCCTTTGACGATCTAAAGGGCGCGAGGCGAAATATTTTCCACGCAACTTTGGCTGCACGGCCGTAGGCACACACGAGGCGGCTATGAGGCGACTTGGATTGGCTAGTCATGACTAGTTAGTCATCAACTAATTAGCCGTGACTAACTAGTCAATAACCAGTCATCAACTAGCTAGTCATGACTGGTTAATGACTGACTAGTCATGACTGATTTGTCATTAACCAATAATGAGTAGTCAGTGATGGCTAATTAGTTCATGGCTAACTAGTCATGATTGGTTAATGACTAATCAGTCATGACTAGTCATGGTTACTCAGTCATGACTAACTAGTTATGACTGGTTAATGACTAACTACTCATGACCCATTCATGACTAACTAGTCACGACTAACCTTTTCTGACTAACTAGTCATGATAGCTTAATGACTAGCTAGTCATTAACTAATTATGACTAATCAGTCGTGACTAGTCAATCATGAAAAACTAGTCACGACTGGTTAATGACTAATTAGACATGTCTAACAAGTCATGACTAACTAGGACTAGTTAGTTATGACTGGACTAGTAATGACTAGTTCCGACTTTCACCTCAGATGTAATGGACGGACGGACAGAGTCATGGCCGTGGGTATGGGTGCTTGAAGGCTTCCACTTTAAAAATGCAGATTTTGCCGAGAGAAGGCAGACCTGTGCCATATGGTTTGGGCCTGCCAAAAAAAAAACGAAGCCATTGATATTACACAGCCAATGCGGTAGGGGTGCGAAGCGGCCCTATCTAGCTCCGAAGAAGGACACAAACGTCATCTTATCGAGCGAGCGAGGGCAGCACCTTACGCCAATGGCGCCCCGTACTAATGATACTACCCTTCTCTTCCCCACCCTTTACCTGTATTACAATAAATATTTTCATAATCTTAAGAGTCCACTCTGAATCCCACATTATCCGCGCCGTTTCTTCTTTTGGATCATGGAGGACAACATTTTGGCCACACTCAAACGGCCCATTTTAAGATCTTTACCCGTCGCGGTGGCTCAGTGGTTAGGGCACTCACCTACTGAGCCGTAGATCTCGGGTTCGATACCAGCCGTGGCGGCCGCGTTTCGATGGAGTCGAAACGTAAACGCGCCAATGTGCTGTTGTGTTGTTGTCTTGTGTAAGTGACTGAGAGAAGGATGAAGAGGAAATTGCACGGGCCTGCCTACTGGCTCGAGCCGAGCCACCACCGCTGCTGCGTGCAGATAGCGGAGAATTAAAAGGTCAGAAGAAAGACAAAAATAAACAAAAGATGCGCGTCGCAGCAACAACCGCGTCCGCCGAAGCGGACGCTGCTGAAAAAAATCTCTGCCTCTCCCGTAACCGAGAGTAGAGTAAGCATGAAATGTTTACGGGTCTAATGTCATCTCGGTGGACACCCGAACCGCACCGTACAGGAAGGGAGGAACGCCACCACCCGTTCAGCGCGATGCCTTGCCATTTGGTTTTTTGAGGAAAGGAAATGGCGCAGTAATTCTCTGCCATCTCGGTGGACACCCGAACCGCACCGTAAAGCAAGGGAGGAACGCCACCACCCGTTCGGCGCGATGCCTTGCCCTTTGAACGCAGCGCTTCTCCCCCGGGCCCCTGTGCACCTGCGCAGCTTTGCTTCGATGCGCGAAGCCCCTAAGAGATCACGTACGACAACGAAGTGTACGTGGCATTTATGTGCTTTTTGCAGGGTTATTGGAAATCGGAAATTATAATTCCGTGCATTATCAAACGCACAGCGCGACTGATATCTTGATAAACATTGAGAAGGCACTGGCAGCAGTTATATTTTGTGACTCGTTTGGAGACCAACCGTTGCTTGCATGCCGGTCGCGTAGGAGGGCTTAGAGAGTCTCGTTAAATCTCGTTAAGTCTCGTACGGTGCCCGGATGTTCTCGTTTCAGAGCCCGGATGACTGAAATTCAGTGCCCGGATGACTCGATTTCAGTGCCCGGATGAGTGGATTTCAATGCCCGGATGAGTGGATCTCGGTCTCGGCGTGACGTCACCACACTGCCGACAACGGGGGCTAAAAGCATTTCATGCTTAAAAAAAAACAGATAAGCGGCCGAAGCCGCGATCGCTCCACCACTGTGCGATGTCAGTGCACGATAAATATGTATCCCCAGGAGGTCTAATTTATTCCTCAGCCCTCCACTACGGCGCTTCTTTCTCTCTTTCTTCATTCACTTTCATATTCCTCCCTTCCTTTACGGCAGGACTTGAGTGTCCACCGAGATGTGAGACAATTACTGCGCCATTTCCTTTCCTGAAAAGCTATTTCTTTACATACAAAGAAAACGAATTAATATCATGTTTTAATGGGCACTGCAGATAACATTCAGTTTCAAATAAAGATAATA
Source organism: Amblyomma mixtum (assembly GCF_055824585.1). Taxonomy (NCBI): domain Eukaryota; kingdom Metazoa; phylum Arthropoda; class Arachnida; order Ixodida; family Ixodidae; genus Amblyomma; species Amblyomma mixtum. Next base: position 253,031,169 of record NC_143013.1, read on the forward strand.
ATAATTTTGCTCCTTGAAGTGTTCTACGGCATGTTTGATGTAGAAATCAGGCGCAACCATTGGGATGGAAACTATCTTAGTGCACTCAGGCAAAACTTCACGCGCGCACCCCCATAAAAACAGCAGTAGCTTTCTTAAGAATGCCTATATTATAGACCGCCCTATATTCAAGCGTGGAAGTTCTTCAGCGTGAAGCGTGTGGATACACTCGCAGTAGCGTTCCCTTGCTATGGATAATAACGACGGTCGTCTTGTCGTGCTTTTTTGGCGAAGCTTGCACTGATGCTTTTCATTGTTGCAATGTCAAATTTTGGCCGCCTTATGGTGCTCGGCTGCTGACCCGAAAGACGCGGGTTCGCTCCCGGCCGCGGCAGTTGAATTTCTTTGGTTGGTTTGGTTTGGTTTGGTTTATGGGGTTTAACGTCCCAAAGCTACTAAGGCTATGAGAGACGCCGTAGTGGAGGGCTCCGGAAATTTCGACCACCTGGGGTTCTTTAACGTGCACTGACATCGCACAGCACACGGGCCTCTAGAATTTCTCCTCCAAAGAAATTCAGCCGCCGCGGTGGCCGAGTGGTTATGGTGCTCGGCTACTGACCTGAAAGACGCGGGATCGAAATTCTAGCCGCCGCGGCCGGGATCGAACCCGCGTCTTTCGGGTCAGTAGCCGAGCACCATAACCACTCGGCCACCGCGGCGGCTGAATTTCTTCGGAGGAGAAATTCGAGAGGCCCGTGTACTGTACGATGTCAGTGCACGTTAAAGAACCCCAGGTGGTCGAAATTTCCGGAGCCCTCCACTACGGCGTCTCCATAGCCTTAGTTGCTTTGGGACGTTAAACCCCACAAACAAACAAACAAACAAACAAACAAACAAACAAACAAACAAACAAACAAACAAACAAACAAACAAACAAACAAACAAACAAACAAACAAACAAACAAACAAACAAACAAACAAACAAACAAACAAACAAACAAACAAACAAACAAACAAACAAACAAACAAACAAACAAACAAATTATTGCCCTTTCACTCTTCTGTCAATAGGTATGCTATGCTTCCTGTTTTTACATCGACCACGAGCAATTCCTCTTAGTTACTTGAGATGTTTATGGTACCTCTTTAATTGGCTCGCCTTACATGCTTAGTGTCATGTCCTCTTGTAAATGTCAATGTATCTGGTAACCTTGCCATGTGTACATATGTAAATAAAACTTTTTCTAAACACATTTTCCATCCGCACACGATATGACCTATTTTAAGAACCGCTTCCTCGTGCTCGCGCGTACCGACTCAGCGTCATGCGGACTCGTCGTAGTGTTTATTAACAGTTCACTACGCTCAGGCGCGCACTGTACGTACGGGGTAGACTGCTGCACGCTAGCCGTCGCTTTTATCCTTAACGGCAGACGAACGCGGGCACTGGTGGTGTACTCGCCGGCCCGACGAAGCGATTCCTCTCATTTCTTTGACCGTCTAGACTGCTATCTCCTAGACGCCTATCCTACTTCTACACCTCTGGGAAGTTCGTCGCAGCCTCGTCCGCCGTTGGCGACGCCAAAAACAAAACAGAAAGCTTAAAGCTCGAATTGACGAGCTTACCCATAAAGCGGCAGAGTACGCGGCCCAACTCGCCGACTCCAACTGGGTAGATAGATGCAACGCGGCCGCGCGACAAATGTCCAGCCGCAACACGTCGCGTCTCTTTCGAGCACTAATCGACCCAACCCAAACACGAACCGAAACACAGAAACATTTGCAGCCAGCGAGCCGTGCACGCTTTTCCTGGCAACACGACTCAACTGGCACAGAAACTTCGGGACCAGTATCTGTGTATAGCCCGAGACCCCCGTGGATCTGCGTACTCTTATGCAGGCAGAGAGAACACGGAGCTGGATCAACCTTTCCAGCTCCGTGATCTGCGGGCGGCTCTCGCCAAATTGAAACGGGGCACTGCACCAGGAAGGGATAAGGTCACCGTCAAGCTTTTGACGAACCTGCCCGACTTAGCACACCAGTCCCTCCTAGACTACATCAATGCAATTTGGCGCGGGGACATCCCCTTGCCAATCGACTGGAAAACGGCTCTGGTCACTTTTATTCCTAAAGCAGGAAAACCAATTGACACAGATAACCTCCGCCCCATCTCTCTCACCTCTTGTGTGGGCAAACTAATGGTGACAATGGTGCGGGATCGGTTATCTGCATATCTTGAAAACAAACATGTCTTTGCGAGCACCATGTTCGGATTCCCCCACACAAATCCGCACAGGATGTCCTCCTGCAACTTAATCGGGAAATCCTAGACCCCGTCAAAAGCCCCCATAATGACCGGGTAGTACTCGCCTTGAATCTTACAGGGGCATTTGAGAATGTAACACAAGAGATCATACTCACTAATGTAAGCCAGACCGACTGTGGCCTCAACACATTCTGGTACATAAGCCAATTTTTAATGGATCGTCAATCCTACATCCGAATCCAAGATAGAGAGCATGGTCCTTATCTACTTGGCACGCGGTGAACCCCCCCAAGGCGCGGTACTTTCACCGCTGCTCTTCAATCTGGCCATGATGCATCTGCCGGCCCAGCTGAGTGGTGTCGCCGGCGTGCAGCACGCCCTGTACCCTAGTGACATCACTCTGTGGGCCACGCAGGGCAGCACAGGGGACATTGAAATCAGCCTGCAAACAGCGGCGACGATAGTGGACCGCTACGCCCGCCGCTCCGGTCTTCAATGCTCCCCTCAAAAATCTGAATTTGTGCACCTCCGCAACTCACAAAAGTGCACAACTAAAATATCTCTTTCTCTTTAGAGAGGTCCCATACGCGAAAGTGATTAGATACGGGTACTCAGACTCTACATCCACAAACACAGACGGCCAGACACTGGCCAAACTTCGTAAGGTGGGGGACCAGGTTGGCCGCATGGTCCACCGGGTTTCCAACAAACGCGGGGGGTTATGAAGTAAGGATGCCTTGCGGCTGGCAAACGCCTTTGAAACCGGTCGAATTCTCTATTCGACTCCTTATCTCTACCTACAGAAACAAGAGGAGGATGCGCTTGAGGTCATCCTTCGCAAAATTATTAAGAGTGCCCTTCACCTCCCCGTCACTACTTGAAACAGCCGGCTTATGGCCCTTGGAGTGGTGAATACTTTCCGGGAGCTCCGGGAGGCGCACCTTACAAACCAGTACACGCGCTTGTCGCTAACGGAGTCGGATCGCCACCTTCTTGCTTGACTCCATATGCAACACTCCACTCCCATGGAAGACAGGTTTCACATCCGAGAACTGTGGAGACGTGCCCTCCACGTGCGGCCTCTTCCAGCCAACATGTCACACGAAGACCATGACGGTCGGCACCTGGCCCGAGCGGAAGCGCTAGCCCGACATTATGGCAAGAAAACAGGTGTATACTACGTGGACGCCTCCGGTCCTCACCATGGCGAATGGTACACGGTCGCGGTAGTTCACAACAAAAACACAGTTAACGGCCTGACTTTCAGAGCCCGCAGTGCAACACAAGCAGAAGAGGTCGCAATTGCTCTCGCGGCCTCACATTCCGATTCAAAATACATAATCATCGACTCGCGAGGGGCCTGCCGGAACGCCGAACAAGGCTGCACTCCCTTCCTAGCCTTTTGAATCTATCAAAATTGCATACGTGATACGGACCCCGCACACCGTTACCTTATACGGGCCCCTGCTCATCAGGGGTTGGCAGGAAACGAGGCAGCAGACGCATGCAGCCACCCGCGCGCTCTCTCACCGGGCTGTTTTCTCCTCCCCACCCGATCAGGAACTCGATCCTAATTCCGATCTATACCTTCAAAGATATTACAACCTAATCCTTCGCCCATGTAAAGGCCTGAAGAAGGCGGATGAGCGGCTCCTTCTCCACCTTTTCAGCCATACATTTCTGTTCCCGGCAGCACTAAAACATTTTGACCCTCCTTCAATGGCAGCTGCCCGCACTGCTGTGCGGTGTCTTCTGACACCTATCACATGGTGTGGGCCTGCCCCTCCAACCCGGCTATTCCCCCCCTCCCCAACCTAACCCGGGAGGACTGGGAGGCGGCCCTGCTCGGCTGCCACGACTTACAGGCCCAACAAGCCTTAGTCGGGCGCGCCCGGGCGGCGGCCACCGCCACGGGGGTCCCATACTAGGGACATCCACACCTAGTGTTTGTAAGGATCAGTCCCTTAAGGGCTGATCCAAACATCCTCCTGTCCCTTTTTAATGAATGTTTTCACCACCACCACCGATAGTGGATCATTTGAATAGTGTACTGGGTCCCACGTGGGGTGTTAGCGGCCCCGCACAGGGTCGCCCCTACGCCGGTGTGCGCTCCTTCCGGGACCTATGCATGCAGTTCCGCCTGTCCGACGCATGGGTCTCCGTGCATGGCGACAATTTCGGTGCCACGTGGGAAAGGGGCAGGGCAGCTAGTAGCCTAGGATACTGGACTCGCCAGATGCACCCCCACCCCGCCAAGTGGAGCTGATATGGGTGCCTGCGCACTCCGGGAATCCCGGAAACGAGGCCGCCAACCTTTTGGCCCGAGGTTCTTTAAACCGGGCACAGGTGGCTTCGGATCGGGGATTCAAGAAGGAGCGCATGCACTCATTCAGCGAGCAGACGCAGGCCTACAGAGCCTCACGCCAGCTCTACCCCACGCCCCACTCCTCCCTAGATAACAAACAAGCAACACTCTGGCGCAGACTACAGACACACTCTCTCCCCTCACCCCTTACCCTAGCCCACTATCATCCATCCTTCCCCACTCCGGCATGCGCCCTATGCCCAGAACCCTTCGCTTCTTCCCTCCCTATCCTTTCCCTCTGCCCGGCGGACCCTCCCCAGCGGGACCTAGAGAACCTCAAGACCTGGGAGGACTGGGAGACCCTGCTGCGCTCGGTGGACCCGGACGTGCAGACCATCGCCACCGGCCGGGCTGCCAGTGTTATGGACCTTAGGAACATAAACACTTGAGTGCAGTGGTGTCGTGCGGGGACCCTGGGGAGTGCCCCGAATTCCTCTTCAAATAAAGTTTTTCTCTCTCTCTCTCTTTCTAGTAGCCTAGGTAAGTTTCTTTTCCACCCGAGCTCGCGTCACTTGAAACTTCCTGCGATGTACTCGCCTTTCCCACGGGCACTCCGCGCATCTCTACCCATCGGCCACTGTTAGTAGTGTAGGATTTCGGCGGGTGCGCCCCACGTGTTGGTACGTGGCGAATGGACGCCAGCCTGCTGACAGACTGGTCGAGCATCGTGTAAGTTACAGCGTGCGCTAGGTGCCCCGGGCGCGCGCATTGATTCACCAGTGTCGTGGGACGAACGGAAGGGCGAGTGGCGTTCCATCCTTATCGGGGAGGGCCGCCTGCACAGAGCTCGCATTACTCGCGAGCTCAATGAGACGCTGGCGGGTATCCGATTGTTTGCGCGAGGCGCGCCACTCACGTTCGCGGGGCGCGACTGCCTTAACCTGTTGAAAGCGCGCTACGAGATCATGTTTCGGCAGCCATTGCGTTCAGGGCAGGCCCGTAGCAGACCCCTCGGTCTTACGGCGGGGGCGCGCGGGTGCCTTCGAGGAGGACGCGCCCGCTCTGATTGAAGAGGTCGCGCTACCCAACGGGACCAGGCGCAGCAGCGCCGAGGACATCCGCGACATTTTCACACGCCACGTGTCTCAACTGTTTTTCTCTGGTGTCGAGCGGGTAGGCGGCCCTCAATTCCGCGACGCGATCCGCCAGTACTGAGGGCCTCCCTGTACTTTCCGAAGAGGTCGCGGAACAGCTGTGCGCCCCGTGACCGATAAGTGATTGATAAGTGATAATAAGTAATTGACAAGTGATCAATGATTAACTGATAAGTGATAGATCAGTAAGTGATAAGTGATAAGTGATCACTTAAGTGATAAGTGATCGATAAGTAACTGATACGTGATCGATAAGTAACTGATTCGTGACCGATATGTGATCGATAAGCCAGATAAATATACATTTGTGTGTGCTATATAAAAAAAGGCATTTATTAGCAAAGAGAGGCAATTAGGAGCAAAGAGAGGCGACGAGTGCCGAGGAGGCGTCAATGCTTTCGCAATGCTCAAATGCGGTTTCCGCAGTGCCCTCTAACGTTTTTGTATTGGGCATAGACCCGCTGCTGCGGCGCCTCGTCGAGAGCCCATCCGTGCGCAGCTTCCCCCTGCTAGGCCAAGGCCACGTTAAAGTATCAGCGTACGCCGACGATGTGTCCCTGTTTTTGTGGGACGAGGACAGCTACGTAGCGCTTTTGCAGCTGTTTGAAGCGTACGGCGTTCTGTCCGCCGCCCTGCTAAACAGGGGCGAGTCTAGCGCTGCGCTTCGGCGCCTTTTTGTCAGACTTGTTCAGCGACGTACAGTGGGTCTCGGCCGAAAAGGTATTGGGAATCTTCTTCCGTGCATCCGGAGAGCCGACCCGGATGCTATGGCTATGTACCAAACTATATCCGACCTTAGTCTCTCCACGGTACAAAGACTATTACCAGGCTGCCACACACCTTCAGATGATGTGGACATGCCACGGTTATATAGAAGGCTCACAACTACCCGACACGTGGGAGTCCCTCATGTGCACCACCAATTCAGCTGGATCGTCCAGCACGCATTGGAGGCCGCAGCGTCCCAAGGATCCTTGCCGGCCTCCGCTAAAGCTGTGCAACCGACTTTCGGGTTGGTTCGCCCCTTCGTGTGTAGTAAAGTTTTAAACATCAACATCATCACCCCAGCAGCGATACTCTTCTTTACCGGTAAAACGGAATACGACAAAGTACCAGATGCCAGAGTGCAAGGATAATAAAAAGCTGCTTCATTCACGCAGTGGAGTTCAACATGTAAAAACAATATTTTAGACACCGTTTTCTGCTGCGCAAAGGTCGGAAGTGTATTAAAAAAAAAAAGTAATGTGCGCACCTACGTATGGATTTGCACTGACAGACGACGGCAGATGCAGCCGCTGCAGCTGCCAATCTGCGATGATAAATAAAAGCTGGCTAGTTCGCAGAGCACGGCGTTTTACATTTTGCTCAAGGGGCAAAAGGAGGAGAAAGGATTTGTGGTGTGCATTCGCTAGCTACGCAATGCACGCATGCTGCTGTGCTTAGCTGAACCAGCAAGTCGCCGTGACGACTGGCTGTCCGCAGCATCACTAGACAGATTTAGCATACCGGAGACGCACTACAGGAGACGTATACCGGTTGTACGTACGGGGGCTCCGCATGTGCAGTGGAAAGCGCATGGGCGGGTAGGACCAGTGCGCATGCGCAACAGGCGCACGTGAACCTGGTATAAATCTTCGCTATTTCGCTTTAAAATTTTCTACGCCCAAAAATTCCTTCAGCTGGGTCACTTGTGTAGGTTTCGGCGCTTCGCGGACCACCTTCACTTCTTTGTCTGCAGTAGGATGCAGACCATGCCTGTCTACTCCGTGACCTAGCTACTGAACTTCGTCTTGAATAACTTTTCATTTTACTCCTTTTACTCAGGTGCCGTGTCTACTCAGTGCGCCCAGCACTTGCTCTTAACGGCTGTAGAACTCTGGTTAGTCCTTGCCAGATAACAGGCAAAATTCTAGACGAACTTCTAGAGGCCCGTGTACTGTGCTATGTCAGTGCACGTTAAAGAACCCCAGGTGGTCGAAATTTCCGGAGCCCTCCACTACGGCGTCTCTCATAGCCTTAGTCGCTTTGGGACGTTAAACCCCATAAACCATAACCACACAGAGGACATGACAGGACGGCGCTGAGGACATGACAGGACGGGATCGTGATGCCTGCCATTACTTTCGCTTTACGGTTTTATTTTATGCTTCTGTCACTGTTCAGTGGAACCTCCCAAGTGTGCCATGCTCCTTTCCTATTTCAGTCACTTTCTTGATGCATTTTCTACTGAACCGTTAGGTGCGCGAGAGTAGCAGGAATGGGTGATTCAATTCATTTAGTAATACTGTTTTCCTTTCGTTTTTCGGTGCTTCTTCGAATCGCTCTCCACCCTTCATCCATAAATGTTTTACGATAGTTCATCTGACATGAAAAGGAGCCACGGAAACTGAATTTTCAGTTTCACAAACCTATTCTTCCTATGCGTGAAATTTTGAATTTATTTTCTGCGATTTTTTCACCGATATAATGTTCTAGGCCCACCGCGCTCCAGTAGTTATAGCTCACAAACCATCTGTCTTTTTTCACTTAAACGTTTCCTTGTAATTTTTTTCCTGCACTCCTTTCTTATACAGATACCTTTCATTACATAACATAGCGGAGTGGAAGTGAGTACATATTTCATGAGTTGAGACTGGCGCAATCCTTTTGTGTGGGCCGTCAACGCAGGCTTAGAAGGACGAATAAATTTGGTTGAATGGACCGTACGAGCATTTATTTCTGGCCAAGTGGTTGTGACACTGCAGACATAGAATAGCCCAATACGCAAGACAAGCATACAGAAGCAGACAAGACCATTTCTGTCATAATACCTCTCTCTTATCGCTTATGTATTCCTGCAAGCCCTGAAGGTTTACGCACCGAAAAAAGAATGACTATTTCTCTTCGCACGGCAGTGAATAGGGTCCCCAATGCGCAGTGCTGCTTGGAAATTAATGTTACAGCTTCGGAATAGAAAACAGCTGTAAATGTCATTCAGCTTGCTCGTGCAGTAGCCTCGTAGCGTAGAAGCGGTTCGAAAGAGAAAAGGAGGTTTTTGCAGATTTGTACGAAAATAAGAGAAGGCTGGCGACGTTGCAACAGGTCCAGTGCTGTGTTGAGAAAAGTGCATTACTCGAGGAAATTAGAAAGGAGAGGGTCTAAGAACTGCGTTTGTTGTTTGGAAAATTTTGAATTTCGATGTCGTACTTTGAATAGACCTATTTTGAGGTGAAGTTAAACATCATTCAGCTCTTATATCAACACCGATGCGAACGATCAAAAATGGTCTTCGTCTCAAATCAGCCCCTTTTGGACTTTTAAATGACGTTCAACTTATGCTCCACATTGAATCGGAACTGTCTGGGAGAACTATGGGTGAAAATAATGCCAGGAAAAACAGTAATTTCATCACTTCCAAAATTCCGTCTCAAACAGTGCAGTGCAAATTTGTTTGTCCAATATTAGTTTAAACTAAGCTGTAGAGACTAAATTTAAGAAATGTTTATGGAAACTTGTTTTCTTGCCTTCTTGGTCAAATCAAAGCGTCGTAAGAACTTTGTACTCCTGTGTTCTTAGATATTCTCCTGATTCATATTTCTGAGGGAGAGAAATAAATAGCAGCCCTTTACCTGCCCTCTGAAGATGAACACAGTTCCATGGAGCCCTTAATTTTTTTTCTAACCTATAAGCGAATACGTCGGCACTGACACAACAGCTGTCAGAGCATCGAATTGTTTTTGTATGTGACGCTTTGTGAGTCTTCGTGTTCCCCCAAACCCCCTTGTCCACAGCGGGTTCCCTTGAGGCCTTTTGTCACATTATGGTATGCTCGCCCAGGGAGCCCTCGGTCACCTACCTCTGGGTTGCCATAATAACATTTTTTTTTATTTGCTCGTCAGAAAGTCTGTAAGGCTTTTTTTTTTTTTTTGCCTTTGGGTCCTTTCACACGCACTTGCTACACCATGTCACATCTCCTGATGGCTGTTTTCTCTGCATTATTTTCCGTCTTTTGTACGCCTGGTGAGGATAGTTTCAATGTTGTTTTCTTTGCTGATTTTATGCTGGCCCGATGCAAGGTTTAAAATGAGATCCATCAATCAGTGCGTGCACCGCAGCCTATATTCGCTTTAGTCTTCTCATGTACTCAACGCACAACTTTACGCATCAATTCACTATTCAGTGGCTCTACGAACTCAGCAGTACGGCTAGCTTACGATAGGGCGAGAGCGAATTGATCAATAACTCGAAATGGAAACAGTGTTGATCATATGTTCAGGGAAATCACACAAATTGGAGCAAAATTGTAATAATTACAAGGTAGAGTAAATTTATTACTAATTTGCTCCACCTTAGGGGATTACGCTAAATATTTGACGAACAAAAAATTTTCTTCCGTCATCACAGCTAGCTCATAACAGGGTAGCAGTTCATGGTTTGGAGGTTGCAAATCCGGCTAGATTGTTGGTTGCAAGGGCTGAAAATGTCGGCTGATTAAAAAAATATATATTTGTGCTTTATGGGTACTTAGCTCGAGGTATCATCGTGGGTGTGCGGCCCCACTGTTGTCATAAAAACACGATTTCCACAAACCTTTGTAAGCCCAAAAAATGTCTCCTGATATGAATTAGGACCGAGAAGTCATCCTCTAAGGCCTCATCGTGGCTAACGGCGAAGAAAAGACTATCCCTGGTACTGCCACCACGCGCCGCAAGCAGCATATGCACATCTGCTTGAACTACGTGAGACTAAGTGGAAAAACAGCAGGATGTTTGGCACTTCCCCAGAGCGAGAGAGTAAGAAGTAATTGATATATCGTACCCACAGCTTTGCTGTCCTGTTTTTATAAATGTGCCCACTCTTAGGTCCACCCACGTGACATGCAAAAAAAAAAAACACATTTTAGAGCCCAGCTTTTCACTGGTCCATTTGTGGTTTAACCCTCATTTCGATGCGTATAACGTTCTTTTTGGCCCGGTAAATGAAAATATTTGGTAAAAAGCTACGATTACTCCAGCCACGACGCCTGAGCCCGGTTAAACTCCCCCACAGAACTGCCAGCTCTCAAATAAAACACAAAAGGGGAGAACTAAACCAATCGCATCATTCTTTTCACGCCGACATCCGCCGTTACGTGAGCGGCCTGCTTACTGCTGATACGTCTCACTTTGTCGCCTACCGGAGTCCATCCTTTCTATGTTTGAGCCCGGCGCCAGAATTTGTCCCGTTTCGTATTTCCTGTCAGTGGGACACAGTAATCTCTTCAGGGTAGGGTTTCGTTCGGTCCCTCCGTCGCCGTTGTTTTGCGGTCACCGAAATATATTTATCCCCACTCCTTGCCGCTCTCGAGCAGTAGTATCGGTCTCATTGGTTTGCACCCAGCGTTCATCTGCTGGCGTCATCGGTCGGCTGCTACCAGCTGGGACGATTGCTGACCGGTTATTCCATGATGGAGATAAAAGAGCTGTCTAAGTGCAATGCGATGCGATCAGCAAAGCTATTGGAGCCAGCAACGAGCGGGAAGCAAAAACAGGGGCTCCTAAGAGCAGATGAGTTCTCGCCGTGAAATGTGCGAAGCGTCAATGTGCAAGCACGTTAGGGAAGGGAAGAGGGAGAGGAAAGGCGTGACAGCTCGGAAGGGAAGCTTTCGTTCTCTCCTGCGCGTCAGCGGGGAGGTTGACGTCACAGTCATGAAATGATTGTTATACGTGCTGTGTATGTGAGCACGCAAGAGGAAGCCAAAGGCTAACAAAACCAAGGAGCATAAGAGAATGCTTTTTTAATGTGTGGTGTTGATAAATGCGAGATTATTCAGCTAATTGTTTTATCTCTTAAGCATAACTGATTAGACAAGAGAAAAAAAAAAAGCACATTGCGCCGGCGGGATCCTATCCCATGCACTGTCACCGAATTTAGTGTCCGGTGCTTTACAACTGCGCTGCGTTGACTGCTGTCCAACCATCTGCTTTCTGTGGTGTTTAATCTATTACTAAACTGTTAATCTCCCAGTGATCAGCACCACAAACTGACAAAAAAGCAGCATTCGCCTATGTTCCTCGGTTTCGTTCTGTCTTAGCTTCCCTCATATGTACGTCATAATGAGCCCCTCATTTCCCTTTTCTTGTCTGCTCGATCACGTGTGAGGAAGAGACGATGACATCTGCGGAGCAGATTTTGGTTTCCTTTTTATGCCTAGACAAACGCCTTCCCTTCAGTCGAGACAATGATTTATTTCCACATTACTTGTGGTCTGTCACTACGTTCTCCCTCACGCTTTACGCACGGATGAAGCACTACTGCTAGGGAATAGCGGAGCGTAAGATAGGCCTGTAGGAGAGGACTCCGAGCGACGAAATCGAGGAGGCTGTGCCTGAAGTAAGCCCTACATCAGTATTGTGGATAAAGAGTCGTTTTATCGTTTTGTGCTCTAAACTTTTCTTGGCGAAGTTGAACTCTGTTTTGTGATATCCCAAAACACGCCCACAGCCTTTCTCGGAAGGCAGTTAAAGACTCAATCCATAATCGATTAAAATGGATCAATATAACAGTGACATTAGAAATGTTATAGCGCAAACAAAGACACGGACAAAAGAGGGGAAACACACACACAAGCGCTATGTATGTGTTTCCTCTCTTTTGTCCGTGCCTTTGTTTGCACTATAACATTTCTAATTCAAGATGAACTACCAACTCGCCCAACAGGAAGTTTTAATAATAGTGACATTCTGACGTGTCAAGAAAGCATACATGGATGCAGAGTTGGATGACAGACAAAAGTTTGGCGTGTATCTCAAAATGATTTAGAGCGCAGCTCTTAACCGTCCGTTGGTGGGTTGAGGCGCTTTGCCACTGTCGATGTAACATAGGCAAATCATAAATAGTTAAAATTGCCGCTACTGGGATTCGAAACCCAGACGTCGCGAACACATCGGATTCGCTAGGCGCTGCACGAGAGCACTAGGCTATCGACGCAGCCGGTAACGCCTCGCGTTAAACTACAACACACTCTCGAGCTGTTCATTGCACATGATGTCTTCATCAACTGATCCTGCTATCGAACTACTGTCGTTGCCGGACGTTGCGACGACCCAGCAAACCAAAGCAATGAGCCTACAGAGACTGAAAGCACTTGACTAACGACGAAGCCGATCATGCCTCGTGTTACACCGCAGTTTGCTCTCGCACTAGGCATTGCACATCGTCGTATTCTTCAACTAATGCTGTTATCAGAATAAGGCACACATTACCTCGAGCAGTGCACTGTACACATATGTAATTGCCCTGACCCGTACAGTTTACTCATTTGCGCGGCCAAGCAGTTCCCCATGAAAAGACGACCGCGGGAAGCAAGTTAGAAAGCAGTGCATTTCTCTCGCAACATCTTAAATGTGAAAGCAACGACACTTCCTTCAAGGGTACTCCGGTTTATGGAAATGTCTGCAAGACTGCGTGCGCTTCGCGTGGATATAAATACGCTGTCGACTGCACATAGACGCACTCCCAAAGAAGGAGTTTCGAAGAGCCGGAATTTCGTCATTGCCGTCTTTTATACCTCAAGTTTTCCCTCTTCCTCCTTTCGCGAACTGCAGCTTGGGTAACCAGTGTGGGCCCCGCAGACTGGCAGTGTTCTAGCGCAAGGGCCAGACAGACGTCGGCGAACGCGAGTAATCAAGCCTCTTGGAACTTCGTGCGTGGAGCATGGTGCCACTTCCAGTAAAAGTCTCCCCATTCGCGCCAGAGAAGAAAGGTAAGTTAGACTAAAGGGACCCTGGAATGTTTTCGCGGGGCATAATCAAGTGCAAGAGATCTGTAGATGTGGGTTAAAAAGAGATACAAGATTTGTGAAGCGTGATGGAGCACTATAGA